>NW_006921739.1:7758465-7772164 GCF_000298275.1 Orycteropus afer afer
ATCCTACTTCCGTAGTGATACTGCCTCGGAAACCCAAGGAGGGGTCGCTATGAGTCGGGTTTGACTCAACGGTACATAACAACAACAACAACACCCCACCTTCTAGCACTCCCTATCCTCCTTTCCTTGCTTTATTATGTAGATTAAATGAAACAAAAGACTATTAATTTATATGTCTGATAGTTAATGGATATTCAGTAAAGATTCTTGCCTCTGTCATTCAGGCCTTTTTAAAATTTTTTGTCTTTTTAAATTTATAGTGATACTTAGTAGTGGTTTTAGTTTATGTTAGTAATCTGGTACTTATTTTCATGTATGACAATAAAGTCTAAAGTATGTAAATAATTTTATGATTTAAAGAACTGTTTTATTATTAATAGTTATTTTTATTTCCATTTATTGAGCACTCTACTGTGGCAGTCATATACCTGACATCTTGTTCTTTTCATTGGATACTCACAGCAATTCTCAGAAGTATTGGTTTATTTTCTTTGCTTACCTACAAGACAACTGAGGCATAGAGAGGTGGTATGTTGTTGTTGTTATGTGCCATCGAGTTGGGCACCACTCATAGCGACCCCTCCTTGGGTTTCCGAGGCAGTATCATTACGGAAGTAGATTGCCCAACCTTCCTTCTGAGGAGTGGCTAGTGGGTTTGAACCGTCAGCTTTCTGGTTAAGAGTCAAATACCTTAGGCACTACAAGGTGGTATAGTACTTGCTAATGTTTTGTAGCAAGTTAGCCCAACTGGGATTTGAAACCAAGTCTGCCTAAATCAAGCCAATATGGCTTTCACTATATTTTTATATTTTAAACAGTTGTTAAAGCATATAGTTTTTATTTTATAATACATTTTCTTCCATCACAGAAAGTTATTTGATTGGCAGAATAAGATTTACTGTAGAGTTCCAGAAATGACATAATGTGGTTAAGAATCAGAGACTATTAGTCTATAAATCCAGAGAATACGTATTGACACAGGAATGCATCAATTTAGCTTAATCTCATTTTACAGGTGAGAAAACTGAGCCTCAGAGAGGTTAAGTGATTTTTCTACCATTACTGAGTAGAGAAACTGGGACTGGAACCAAAATATCCTAACTGTAGAAGAGTATAAATTTTAATAAACAGTTTTGATTTTAATGTAGATAAATATAAGCAGGTCTATAGTAAGTTGGAAGGAAGGTTGGGCACTCCACTTCTGTAGTGATACTGCCTCAGAAACTCAAGGAGGAGTCTGTCAGTTGGGGCTGACTTGACGTCACATAACAACAACAACATAGTAAGTTAATCAAGAATTAGAATTAGGCTTTCTCTTTTTTAACTTCTTTAGGAAAACCAAATCCAATGCCATCTAGTTGATTTTGATTCATAGTGACCCTACAGAACAGCATAGAATTGCCCCATACGGTTCCAAGGCTGTAATCTTTATGGAGGTAGACTGCCACATCTTTCTTCTATAGAGCAGCTGGTGGCTTCAAATCACCAACCTTTTGGTTAGTAGCCTAGCACTTAACCACTGTGCCACCAGGAGTTCTTTATTAATTTATTTATTAAGATGTAATCAACATTTAATAAACTATGTATTTAAAATGTACAGTTTGGTAAATTTTGATATATCCATACACTTGTAGTGATAATAAACCTGCATATCACCTCAGAAGTTTCTTTGTGTCCCTTTATAATCTCACCTTCTTCCCATGATCCCCTCTCCACCAATTCCCACTGATTTGCTTTCTGCCACCTTTGGTGCACATGCTCTCCATTGCACCGAGCTAGCACTTTTTCCTGATAGTATCTGCATAACAGCTTTCACCAGCTATCCAAAAGAATAGTGCTCCTAGGAAACATTTTGTAAATCAAAATGCCATAAAGCAAAGAAACAGTTACCATTAATTTGTATGGGAAAAAAATTTTGGAGGGGTTCCCAGACCCAAAAATAACCTACCAAATCATACCCAAATAACACGTTTAAAAAAAAACAAAAAAACCTAAAATACTAAAATAGCACTGTCATATGGGAGCTCTGGTGGCGTAGTGCCTCAGGCATGTGACTGCTAACCAGAAGGCTGGCAGTTCAAACCCACCAGCCACTCCTCGGAAAGAAGATTGGGCAATCTACTTCTGTAGTGATACTGCCTCAGAAACCCAAGAGGAGGGGTTGCTATGAATCAGATCCCACTCAATGGCAGTGAGTTTGGTTTTTTTATTTTTATAGTATTCACAGACACAGTTCAAAGGTATGGCATCTTGATGCTGAGTGTAATTCCTGGGGAAGGAGCCTGGGGACAGCACTCTCATTGCTCAGTGTGCTTGCCTCCTCTTTAATGGTTCAGTGCAAAACAAACGTTGAGCACTGGTTTCTCTTTGCAGCTTTTTCCCACAAAAGTGAAAATCTTTGAATTTCTTCTCAGCAAAAATGAGTACTAATGAAGGTCATTTGTAAAAGCAAAGTGGCGTAAAGTAAATTTTCAAAAAGCAGGGAATATCTACACTCCTGTGCACAAGCAGGAATAAGACTGGCATTTTTTTTTTCCTACCTCACTATGGTAATTGAGTGAGCTATGACCTGTTCAGAGCTGCCAAAGGGGCAGGGAAGCCTCATCTTCTGACCTCCTCTAACCCCACAAGAAGAAGACAGAATCACCATCAACAGCCCAAGGGCTTTCTCTGTGAGGCCAGACATGCCTCCTTCCTCCAGCCCTTTCACCAACCCTGACACCAACTGTTCCTTCTGCAGTACTCACCACCTCTCTGCTGTTGTTGTTGTTATGTGCCATCAAGTGAGCCCCGACTCACAGCGACCCCTCCTTGGGTTTCCGAGGTGCTATCACTACGGAAGTAGATTCCCCAACCTTCCTTCCGAGGAGAAGCTAGTGGGTATGAACCGCCAGCCTTCTGGTTAACAGTCAAGTGCCTTAGGCACTATGCTACTAGAGCTCCTACCTCTCTGCTGGGTTCAATAATTTACTGCACTGGCCACACACAACTCACAGATTGTGGGGTTTTTTAGGGAAGCAGCAGGCTACAATTCAAATTCAGGAACACACTCAGTCTCTTTCCCAGCAGCACGTGTCTCTCGATGTCTCTCTCCCAATAATGCAAGGCTCACATCTCCCAGCTGTCAGTGAGAGATTACTTCTTCCTCTAGGAGGGCTCCTTTTGAGTCTGGCAGAGTGGCCAAACTAATCAATAAGCAACATCAGGATTCTAAACACCTGAGAGAGAGTGAACTTTCCAGAACATTGCTTTGTGCCACTGGCACCAGAAATACCCCAGGTGGATAACTTTAACAATCAGAAGCTCCTGTGTTGCTCAAGGCAAATTTCACTAAGGAGTTTACAAAGACTTATGGCTAGGAAAGCCACATTATGTAACTTAACTACACTGCAAGGGCAATGTTGGGGAATAATAAAAGGCACTTAAGAAAATTGCCCACTCTCTCTCTTCTCTCTCTCCTTTTTTTTCTTTTATCTCTTATTCAAGTGCCTAGCTCTCTTCTTTTTATGGTGTCAGGGATTTATTGTAACTTTTGTTATTTGTTCACCATAAACCTCCCTTTCTGAGTCCATGTTAAGGTTAGTTATATAAAAAGGAGGCAAGAGCCTGTACTAGTTTACCATCTTGTGTTAATTGAGTGTAAATATGTCTCTTTTACTTTTGTTTCTTTTGTAAACTTTGTATTGTCTTGAGTTTTGTGAAACTAACCCATTTTTTAAAACAGCTTTGTTGAGATAAAATTGACTACAACAAACTGCTCAACTTAAAATGTACAGTTGGTTAAGTTTTGACTTAACGATAAATTAAAAGATATATATATATATTGCTGTAGAGTCAATTCTGACTCATGGAAGCCTTGTGTATGTCAGAGTATAACTGTGTGATGTATTGTTTTCAGTGATATTTTAGTAGTAGATTGCCAGACCTTTCTTATGACTTGTCTGTTCATATATGAAACTGTTAAAAGCAATCAATATAATAAATACATCCATCATTCCCAAAAATTCCTTTATGAGTCTTTGTCATTCTGCCCTTTTCTTGCCAGGCAAACATTCATCTGTGTTTTATCACTATCACTATAGATTCCTTTGCATTTTTCCAGAATTTTTATAAATGGAATCATATATTAGAAATAAAACCCAGAAAACTCACTGCTGTTGAGTCGATTCCAACTCGTAACGACCCCTCCTTGGGTTTTGGAGGCAGTATCTCTCCAGATAGTGCCCAACTTTCTTCTGCGGAGTGGCTGGTGGGTTTGAACTGCCAGCCTTCTGGTTAGCAGTCAAGTGCCTTAGGCACTCTGCCAACAGAGCTTCTACTCATACATTACGTGTTTTTTTTTTTTTTTTTTTTGGTGAAGTCTGGTTTTTCTCATTTAACAAAATTATTCCAAGATTTATCCATTATATTGTGTTTTAGCACTTTATTTTTTTTATTGCTTAATAATAGTCCATTGTATGTATATATCACAGTTTGTGTATCTGTCTACCTGTTGATGAAGATTGGGGTTTTTTGCAGGTTTAGACTATTAAAAATTGAACTGTTACGAATGTATGTATAAGTAATTTGGATAATTTCTTCTCTCTGTCTCTTCCCCTCCCTCCTTCCCACTGTCTCTCTCTATCTATTGTGAATGCCTAATATAGAAATGACTGGATCATATGGTATTTACACGTTTAACTTATTAAGAAACTGCCAGATTGTTTTCTAAAGTGATGTGTCATACTTTCACCAACAGTCTATTGAGAATTTTATTGCACCACATTCTGGTATGATGTTAGATTTTTAAAATTTAAGCAGTTCTAAAAGATGAGTAGTGATATCATTATGGTTTTAATTTGTATTTTCCTAATAACTAATGATATTAAGCATCTTTTCATGTGTTTGTCATCTTTATGTCTTCCTTGGTGAAGTATCTCAAATCATTTTTTAAACTGGGTTGTTTGTATTCTAATTTATTAAGTATTTGATTCACTGTCTTTATGAGATACTTGAATTTCAAGTGTTTTCTTCCATTTTGTAGCTTTTGATTCTCAAAAAAGTGTCTTTCCATGAACAAAAGTTCTTAATTCTAAGGAAGTCCAGTTTATAAATTTTCCTTTTATTAATTATGTGTTTTGGTATCATATTTAGAAATATTTCTTTAAACCAACATGACAAAGATATTTTCCTATGTTTTCTTTTTGAAATTTTATCGTGTTAGATTTTGCATTTAGTTGTAGAAACCATTCTGAGTTTATTTTCATGTGTGGTGCTAGATATGGATTGAAGTTTTTTATTTTTTTTTTGAACTTTAGATATGGGCGTGTAATTGTTCCAGCATCATTTGTTGAGAGACACATCTTTTTCTACTGAAATGCCTTTGACCTTGTCAGAAATAACTTGTTGATAGGTGTGTGAGTCTCTTTCTCCTCTCTTTTCCTTCTGTTCTGTTCTATTTGTCTGTCTTTATGCCATTCCCACTCTGTTTTGTTACTGGTGCTTTTTAATAAGTCTTGAAATCAGTTGCTAGTCTTCAACTTTGTTCTTTCTTTTCCTATTTGTTTTGGCTATGGAAACACTTTGCCTTTCCATATGAATTTTAGACTCAGTAATATCTATAAAATACCTACAGAGATTTTTGAATGGAATTGTGTTGAATCTTAGATCAATTTGAGGAAACTGACTTCTTAACAGTATTGAATTGCCTGTCTCATGATATACAAGAGTCTCCATTCATTAGATCTTCTCTAATTTCTTCTAGCTGTATATCTAGGAGTCATTGTGTAGGTCTTTTACACCTTTTGTCAGATTTGTGTCAATGAACTGCAAATTTTTTATGCTATCTTAAATGGTATTATAAAATTTATATCATAAAAATAATTTTTAAAAATTTTTTCATTATATTTATTATTTGTATTATAAAATAAAATTTCTGATTATTCATTCCTAGTATAGAAATAAAATTGATTTTTCATACAGATCAACCTTGTAAGATTAGTAGTGTTCTTATATTTTCCTTTTGATATATTTGTTTTATATATTTGAAGGAAAGACTTTATTGAGTGTTAGTAGTATATGGGAAAAGAACTGATTACTATTTGGTTACATTCAATAGCATGACTAACACTAATGCTGATTGCCAACATGGAGGGGGAAAAAACCCTCAAATTATTAAGTATTTCCTTGATACATAATGTCTTAGTGATATATAAATCTACAGTGGTGGCATACCTGTTATCCTTTAAGTATGGTTTTTATAGTTGAACCTGTCAGACCTGTAGTTCTTGTGTTATGTGAATAGAAATAGGGAAACTAGTTATGGGTATTAACTGGTGTTCTGTGAGATTTTGTTTTCTAACCCCACCCATGATAGAATGTATCATTTTATAAACTTTATTCTATTAGTAGTGAAGAATAAGATATCTCAAAGTCTTGTGTCATTATTCATCTTCCTTTGGATGCTGCTTATACTATGGAAAACGTTGGTTCTTCATTTTGTTGTATCAGAATTGTAAAAGAAACAAAACCAATGTTGCTAAACTCATGGTTGATATATATATATACACAGACACACACCCTCTTGGTACAGCTGGTTAAGTAAGCACTAGCCTGCTAACTGAAAGGTTGGTGATTCCAACCCACCAGGAGCTCCAGGGGAGAAAGACCTATTGATCTGTTTTGGTAAAGATTACAGCCTACGAAACCCTATGGGACAGTTCTACTCTGTCACCTGGCTTTACTATGAGTTAAAAACTACTTGATGGCACTTAACAACAAATTGTGTGTGTGTGTGTGTGTGTGTGTAGAGAGAGAGAGAGAGAGATTGGCATGCAATTTGGGGGGCTGTTAAGCCTGAGATATGTGGGGCAAGCTGGCAGTCTGGAAACTTAAGAAAAAGTTGATGTTACAGTCTTGAATCCAAAATACATAGGGCAGATCAGCAGGCTGGAAATTCAAGCCAGATGTCTGTGTTACAGTGTTTAGAGGAAGAATTCCTTCTTTTTGAGAAACCTCCATTTACTCTCAAGTTTACTTTTAAGTTTATTCTTAAGGCCTTCAACTGATTAGATGAAGTAGGAGCTCTGGTAGCATAGTGCCTAAGGCACTTGACTGCTAACCGGAAGGCTGGCGGTTCAGACCCACCAGCCACTCCTCGGAAGGAAGGTTGGGCAGTCCTACTTCCGTAGTGATACTGCCTTGGAAACCCAAGGAGGGGTCGCTATGAGTCGGGGCTGACTCGACAGCAAATAACAACAACAACAACATACATAAGGATAATCTCTTTCACTTAAAGGCAGCTGATTATAAATGTTAATATCATCTGCAAAATATCTTCATAGCAACATTTAGACTAGTTTTTGATTAAACTAGGTACCGTAGCCTAGCCAAGTTGATACATAAAATTAACCATCACAGTCCATCCTTTGTCAACTTGGCACCTATACACATTTTGTTAACACATAGTCAGTTCCAAATAAAGACAATAACAACATCATTTTAAAAAAATTAATAATAAATAGCTGTAAGTGTGAGATTGGATCTTTTAGCAAGTAACTCAAGTACCATGATTCCCAGTTATCAGTTGACAATAATTTCAAATACCTTACAAACAATACAATGGCTGTGTTATTGTTAGTTTCAATCGTGTCACTTGCTCATGGAGATTTTATTATGTACAACATAACAAAATGTGACCTAGTCCTTCACCATTTTCAGGATCATAGCTGTGTTTGAATCCATTATTGCAGCCATTATGTAGCGCCTTCCAACCTAATGGTTTCATATTTCAGCACTGTATAAAGTAACATTCTATTATGATCCATAAGGTTTTCGCTGGATAATTTTTGAAACTAGATTACTAGGCCTTTCTTTCTAGTGTGCATAGGGTTAAATAACACTCTTTAGTGCAAGTTGAGGATTATAACTAGGAAAGGGTGCCTGAAAAAGCATATTCTATGTCCTCTAGGAGGTAAACCCCAAGATTCCTTTCAGAGCAGGTTAAAGTAGTTTTAGGTTTGATATGTTAAAACCATAGCCTAGACTACAAGTTACTATCCCCCTAGTAGTTGAAATTGGCTCCTACAAAGGAAAATGACTTTGGAGCTGGGTCTTAAAAGATAAGGAGGAATTCACTATTTAAAAGAGGTATGTTGTGTTGTTGTTAGGTGCTGTCGAGTCGTCTCCAACTCATAGCGACCCTATGCACAGCAGAACGAAACACTGCCCAGTCTTGTGCAAGCCTCATGATCCTTGCTATACCTGAGCCCATTGTTATTGCCACTGTGTCTATCCATCTCGTTGACGGCCTTCCCTTTCTTCGTTGATCCTCCACTTTACAAAGCATGATATCCTTCTTCAGGGAATGGTTCCTTTTGATAACATGACCAAAGTAGGTGAGACAAAGTGTGGCCATTGTCACTTCCAAGGAGCATTGCAGCTGCACTTCTTCTAGGACCGATTGTTAGGCCTTTTAGCAGACCATGGGTACTCTTAGCATTCTTCTCCAGCACCACAACTCAAAAGCATCAACTCTTATTTGATCTTCTTTATTCATTGTCCAGCTCTCACATGCATAAGAGGTGATTGAAAATACCATGGCTTGGGTTAGGTGCACTCAGTTTTCAAGGAGACATCTTTGCTCCTCAGCACTTGAAAGAGGTCTTTTTGCAGCAGATTTGCCCAATGCAATAACTTTTCTGATGTCTTGACTGCTGCTTTCATTAGTGTTGATTGTAGAACCAAGTAATATGAAATTGTTGACAATCTCAGTCTTTTCACCATCCACCCTGAAGCTGTTTATTGGACCAGTTGTGAGGATTATTTTCTTTATATTGAGGTGTAATCCATACTGCAGACTGTATTCTTTAATCTTCATCAGTAAGTGATTCAAGTCATCCTCACTTTCAGCAAGCAAAGTTGTGTCGTCTGCATATCACAGATTGTTAATAAGTCTTCCTCCAATCCTGATGCCACATTCTTCATATAATCTCGCTTCTCGAATTATTTGCTCAGCATACAAGTTAAATAAGTATGCTGAAAGGATACCACCCTAATGCACTTCCTTCCTGATTTTAAACCATCCCATATCCCCTTGTTCTGTTCGAACGACAGCCTCCTGATCCATGTACAGTTTCCTCATGAGCACATTTAAGTGTTTTGGAATTCCTATTTGTCTCAGTGTTATCCATAATTTGTTATGATCCATACAATTGAATGCTTTTGCACAGTCAGTAAAACATAAGTAAACATTTTTCTGGTATTCTTTGCTTTTGGCCAAGATCCATCTGACATCAGCAATGATATCCCTCGTTCTACGTCCTCTTCTGAATCCAGCTTGCATTTCTGGAATCTCTGTTAATATACTGCTGCAACTGTTTTTGAATTATCTTCAGTAAGATTTTACTTGCATGTGATATTAATGATATTGTTTGATAAAAGAGGCATAGGCGCCAGCTTTTTTAAATGTATGGCGTTATAAAAGTCCATAAGTAGTAGTAGTTGTTGTTATATGCCGTTGAGTTGAACCCGACTCATAACGACTCCTCCTTAGGTTTCCGAGGTGGTATTGCTATGGAAGTAGATTGCCCAGCCTTCCTTCTGAGGAGTGGCTGGTGGGTTTGAACTGCCAGCCTTCTGGTTAGCAGTCAAGTGCCTTAGGCACTACTCTACCAGAGGACCCTCTGTAAGTAGTAGTGTGTGGTTTTATACCACTGGAGGTGTATCAGAAGGAATGGTGTTAGATGAGTCTGTAAAGGTGAATTGACTCCAGATTGGGAAGTTTGACATGTTAAGGAGTTGGACTCAATACTGTAAGAAATTAAATTTTCAAACTAAGAAAGATTTATCAGATTTGTGGTATAGAATATATATTCTGTTGTCAGTATGAAGATTGGTTTTGGTCAAGGGATACAGTAGACCTGTTAGAAGGTATGTCTATTCTAGTCTGTAGAGAGTGACTATTAATCAAGGTACTGTGTTTGAAAAGGAAAGAATCTTTATTAGGCACACATTAAGGAGACAGCTTCGATCATCTTTGGCAGTCATTAGAGTGAGGCTTGAGGAATGAATGGACAGTGCCTCTAAAGTTTCTCATCTCTTGAACTTCAAATAAAACATCATGTATTGGTCATTTGGAAAATATTAATTCACTGTGTTAGATCTTCCAAGTTTTGATATATTTCTTTGTACAATAGCAAAATATTGCACTTGTTAACATCACCGCCAATCTTAGTAGTAAAACCATTAAATGTTGGAAAGCTGTTGATGATTACAAATAGTGACAATTAAAGAATTTCTAGAATTTTAATTATCATTTGAAAGCTTAATTTTTCATACTATCAATATTACACTATCAGTTATTTTTCTTGAAGTGACAGGTTCACTTTATTTATTTTTGAGAAAATGTCTGTCAAACACCAAAGTCTGAATAACCATGGTTTGTTTTTCATTCTTCTTTTAAGTGAAAATGGTTTTCTGTAGACAAAACAGTTAATTCTACTCTCAACTCAAACTGTCACACAAGTGCTTTTGGTGGATCAGGCAGAAGTGCTCCATGAGTACTTCTTTTTCATCACATGCAATAATATTAAATGTATATTCAAAAGTTTGAGACTTGATAAAATAGTATTCTTTTACTGTGTCAAAGATATTTTAAATTGAAGTTGATATATGTGTGTGTGTATATATATATATGTTTAATATAGGAGCTCTGGTAGCATAGTGCCTAAGGCACTTGACTGCTAACCAGAAGGCTGGTGGTTCAAACCCACCAGCCACTCCTCGGAAGGAAGGTTGGGCAATCTACTTCCGTAGTAATACTGCCTCGGAAACCCAAGGAGGGGTCACTATAAGTCGGGTTCGACTTGACGGCACATGACAACAACAACAACATGTATATATATATGTATGTATTTTTTTTTCTTAACTGAATTTATGGCAGAGCAGTTGAGCACTTGTGCAGTTTGTTGCTGCTGCTTTGATTGATGCCAATACAAGCCGTTTTACCACCATTGATTTTGTATTGTTATGCACATGTCAACCAAATGAGAAAAGCAAATAACATATTAGTATGATTAAGCAAATAGTTTTGACCTTACAGACCCCCTGAAAGAATCCTGGGACTCAGAGGAGCCTATGGACCATACTTTGAAACCTGTTGAACTAGAATAATGAAGAGACAGGAGGCAGCAGACAACCTCAAATCACCACTAAAGCCAAACTTGTCACTAGAGGTCAAAATGGGCATAATGTAAACTTTTAGTTAAAATCAAAACAAATATTAGCATATATCATTCTAAAAATATCAGTAAGAGTAAAAAATGATGCAGGTTTAGGAAAACTAAATGTACATGACTAAATGTGAACATACATTACTTGAGCAAAAGAACAGCCTAAAAATTATTATTTATTAAAATAGTGTATTGTCTTTTTCTTAGATGAACTTTTTATTTTAATATTGCACTAGGTCTGAAACTGAACAGTGTTATAAATTCCAGGTACACATACTCTTCCTATTACATCTTTACTTCCCCACTTGTAACCTTGATTTGGAGAATGTACCACAGATTTTGCAGAGGAAATGGAAGATGGCTATTTGGTATTTGACATCTGATTAGGAATGTGGAGGCTGAGGGAAAGAAAAGGTGAAATATGATTCCATAGGGTTGAGGCTGCATGACTGAGAGGGTTGGGCATCATTAGCAGAAACAGGGAGATTTGAGAAGGTAGATGAAGTGTTCATTTTGAGACATGCTGAATTTGAAATCAGTAGCAAATTGTAAGTGGTGATTTATAGCAAAGAGTTAGAAATGTGCAGCTGGCTCTGTGAATCAAAGTAGGCAGCACACTTGAAAGTCATTTGGTAGTATTTGGATCATGATATTAGAAGTTGGAGACTGTAAGTGGCAAATTAGTACAAAATAAAGACATGATTAGCTTGAAGATGAGATTAATTGGAGAAGACAACCTAGAAGTGGAGTATAATTAAAGTTGTAATGGACTTAATAATTATGAATTGTTGGAAAGGAGGAAATTTTTCTAACATTCCTCCTTACATTTTATACTTAACGTATTGGGGAGAAAAGTTGCCATAACTGTGCATACAACATGATTTTATTTCTTTAATTCTTAGGGCATTTTATACTTTATTAAAGTTGTTCATATTCTTAATAATTACTTAACATAAATATAGCTGGACTTATCACTATTTTAGAAAAGAGACAATTGAAACACACAGTTAAGAATTTGCTCTGAATCTTGTGATAAACAAATGACAGAATCATGAATAGAATTCTTATTCATAATCTTTCTCTCTCCCCTCCCCACAATACTCATCTCTTTGCTTCCTTTAATATCCCTCTTTTGCTTAATCAATGTAGACATTTTTGGTTGCAGAAATGTCTGGTTTCTGTGTTGTAAGTGGGTGAGAGCCTGAGATTTAGTATGTGCTGCTGTCCATTGAAATAGAGATGCTTTTTAATTATATTTTTGATTGAGATGTTATTTTTGTCAAGAGTAATTTTAATAGTTTTAAATGTGAGATGAGATTGAACTAAAAAATGATTTCATATTATGAAGTTTAATCATAGGTTTTTAAAGTATTACTTAGGATATATAATTCATTTTAATAAAATGTACATGCATTAAGAGTGCTTTTAGATTGCTTTGAAATATTTTACAATTATGGATAGAAGTGTGACATATTCAGTAAGTAGAGTCATAAAATCTTCAAAAATTTCAAAGCCATATGGATAAAATGATGGTTGGAGAATACTGATAGCACTCAAAATTTGAGGGGGAAAGAATCATATTATATGTAATTTTCTTTCATGGCCTTTTATAGCTCTAATATAAACATGTTTTATATGATTTGGTTGGCTCATAAAATTATTGTATTTGGTATTTAGATATATGTAGGTCTGGTAAGAGAAATAGAAGCATGTGGAGAAATTATTTTTCACGTACATTTTTCCCCTTAAGCTTTTGTCACTCATAACAACCCTATAGGTCAGAGTAGAACTGCCCCATAAGGTTTCCAAGTATAAATCTTTACGTAAGCCAACTATCTCATTTTTCTCCCATGGAGCAGCTGGTGGGTTCCAACTGCTGACCTTTTGGTTAGCAGCTGAATGCTTTAACCGCTGCACACCAGTTGGATTCAACTTGATGGCAACTCTGAGGCTGAGTTCAGTTTTGGTTTTAAGCTTTTATAATTCTAGTGCTAAGATGAGTAAACTTTAGTGATACATTATGGGATGAAAATTACGTATTTTACCTATGAAAAACAAGTTATATAAAAGCTAGATATGCTTCTGCAAACTTAGATCTGAGCCACACCAGCTAATAGGAAAAGTGACTTGGCTATGCTTGTATCACTTGTCTCTAAAATGGGACCTTACAGATTGTAGATATTTAATAAATTGTTGCTGAATGAAATAATTTTAAAAAATCAAGCTTGTGTGTTAAGACGAATGGTACCTATATATCAACAACTGAATTATAATTTACAATCAGTATATCCTCACCTACTCCTATGCTTTCATAGTACCTCACAGAGTATGACTTTTGTAGGAGGGATATGCTTGCAACTATGGTTATTATATATTAAAATAAAAATTTATTATGTACTACAATAAAAATTTTTCAAGAGAACTTAGCAGACCATTTTCTGGGTTATTAAGATTGTGATGATTTGAGCCCTTCAGATGAATAATAATTA
>NW_006921739.1:7772264-7781466 GCF_000298275.1 Orycteropus afer afer
TATATATATATATATATATTAATTTTATTGTGGTTTGGGTGACAGTTTACAGAGAAAATTGGTTTTCTTTAAGCAATTCATACACATTTTGATTCTTGACATTGATTGCAGTCCCCACAATGTAACAGACTCTTTCCACTTCCTCCCTGTGTTTATTCATCCTTCTTTCCTGTCCTTTCCTGCTTTCTTAGCTTTATCTCTGGATAAATACTACCCATTTGATTTCATATGGTTGGTCAGTTTAGGGAATGCATACCTTCACCTTATAGGCCTATCTAAAGGCTTGATGAGTCTATTTCTTAAGACATTACTTGGGATGAAGATTTCACTTTACTTAATATATTTGTGTCATTTTAATTGTTTTATTCTTACATATTGGTGGTGGTGTTGTGATGTGCCCTCGAGTTGGACCCAACTCATAGTGACCCCTTCTTGGGTTTCCGAGGTGATATCACTATGGAAGTAGATTGCCCCATCTTTCTTCTGAGGAGTGGCTGGTGGGTTTGAACCGCAGCCTTCTGGTTAGCAGTCAGGTGCCTTGGGCACTATGCTACCAGAGCTCCTTATATATTGGAGTTTGTCAAATTAATGTATGCCTGGAGCAAAGTTAACATTATGCTTTGGGTATAATATGAGAAAAATAAATGAGATATTACTAAAAAAGTAATAAAGTAATAGCTTGTTGTTGTTGTTAAGTGCCGTCGAGTCGTTTCAAAGTAATAGCTAAGAAACTGCATTTTTAAGAATTAATAAAATAATTTTACATATTATGTTGGTCATAAATTTAAATATATACTTAATATTTCTGATATTTTGAAGTATACTTCGTAGCATGGTATTTGGACTTAAAGATTCTTAGCATATTTTCAAGAAATTGTGCTTAGAATAGAACAGTTTTAAAAGGTTGAAAGACCATTCTTTGCCTTTATCTCAAGCAACTAAATTCTGGACAGAAGAGTAGCCTGTTTTAAATGATCTATAGGGCATCAGACAGCCTTCTGCAATTTAGCAATAATGAAATTCAGTTATCTTTACTGTTGTATAACTCTCCCTTTATTTTTTGTATCATCCCTCCCTCTACCTTTATTATATTTTAGATATATCAAAAGATACATAGAGAGTAATAAAACAAACACTATTCAACACCCAGCACAAGAAATAAACATTACCAATGCAATTGAATGAAGCCTTCTAGATACTTCTCTCTTGCACTTCTTTCCTTCCTCATCTCTGTACCCTCAACAACTATACTGAACCTGGTGTTATTTCTATGCTAGAAATTATTTTTTTGGTAAAATCTTTAGCTCAGAAACTCTCATGATAGTTTTATTTTTCCTTGAGTCATCAGCAGATATGAAGGACAGTGGGAAGGTTGAACTTGTTTTCCTACACATTTGCATCAAATTGCCAGTCTATAACAATTTATTTGCTCTAATTTTTAACTTGTTTCAAGCAGTCACTTGGATTTCTTAGCTGTTTATAATTAGCTATTACTTATCCTGCACTTGACTAATTGGTTTTACTTAGGGTTGTTCTTTTAAATTCTCCATATAGTTTCATTGTTGCCTTCTCCATCTCCCAGTTTTGAGTAACTCACAACTTACTTTCTGTTTCTTTAGCCTAAGCAGTTGAAGTTCATCTAATGAGAATCCTAGGTCTCATGTCCAGAATATTCATTCAGTTAAAGCAAGTAATTATTTTATGCATGGAGAAAACTTATTATGCTGTGAGTTAAGAGTTAGGAAAAAAGTAAGTATGTGAGGTTTCTGCTCTTGTATTGCTTCTTCTTGTTAGATGTCATAGAGTTGGTTCCAACTCATAGCGAGCCTATGTACAACGGAACAGTCCTGTGCCATCCTCACAATTGTTGCTGTACTTGAGCCCGTTGTTGCAACTACTGTGTCAAACCATGTCGTTGAGAGTCTTCCTCTTTTTTGCTGACTTTCTACTTAACCAAGCATGGTGTCCTTCTACAGGGACTGGTCCCTCCTGATAACATGTCCAAAGTACAGGAAATGACGTCTCTCCATCTTGCTTCTAAAGAGCATTCTGACTGTACATCTTCCAAGACAGATTTGTTTGTTGTCTGGCAGTCCATGGTTTATTTACTAGTCCTCGCCAACACTATGATTAAAATGCATCAATTCTTTGGTCTTCCTTATTCATTGTCCAGCTGTCACATGCAAATGAGGTGAGAAAAACTACCATGGCTTAACTCAGGTGCACCTTAGTCCTCAAAGTGGTATCTTTGCTTTTGACAATTTAAAGAGGTCTATTTGCAGCAACTTGCCCAAGGCAATATGTCATTTGATTTTTTGATTGCTGCTTCCATGGGCATTGACTGTGGATCCAAGTAAAATGAAATCCTTGACAACATCAGTCAGTTAAGTTTGTATGTCAGCTTGGCTGGGCCTGAGTGGCTGGACAGCTGGATGTAGTTATTCCCCAAGGTGAGAATGGTAAAATGGAATTAACTCCATGGTGGAATCTATTGGAGCAGCTCAGTAGCTGCTTTAGGGATGTGGTCTGCTTCCCATATGTAAGAAACAGCTTTGGGAATGGTCTCTAGCCTTTTCTCAGCTTGAACCCTGCATGTAGCCAAGTCGTTGTTCAACAGCCTGCCATGTCCTGCTGATCTTCGGACTTCATCTGTACTTAATGAATTAATGGTCTGCTATGTTGTTTGGTAACATTGGGACTGTGCCTTTTTACTTGTCAGCCTTAGGCTTGTCAGCCTCAGCAACCAGCAGCTGTCTTGAGTGAAGAAAAGCCTGCAGTTTCAGTGGGCTGGAAGCAGGAGACAGAGATGAAGCCCAAGGTTGAGGGGTTTTCATTCATCCCTTAGAGCCTGGCACTTTGAACCCAGACTTAAAACCTCCAAAATTGTAAGAAAATAAACTCCTGTTTGTTGAAACCATCCCATTTGTGGTATATTCCTGTCAGAGAGCACTAGGTAACCAGAATACTCCGTGTACCATGATGTTGCTTATTGATCCTATTGTGATGATTTTTGTTTTCTTTATGTTGAGGTGTAATCCATACTTCAGACTATAGTCTTTGATCTTCATCAGTAAGTGCTTCAAATCCTCTTCACTTTCAGCAGGCAAGGTTGTGTCATCTGCATTTGTCAGGTTGCTAATGAGTCGTCTCCAATCCTGATGTCATGTTCTTCTTCATATAGTCTCCGATTATTTGCTCTGCATGCATATTGAATAAGGATTGTGAAAGGATACAACACCTTTTCTGATTCTAAATCATGGCGTATTCTCCTAGTTCTATTCAAACAACAGGTTCCACAACAACATAATTAAGTGTTCTGGAATTCTTATTCTTCATAGTGTTATGCATAATTTGTTATGATCCACATCAAATGCCTTTGCAAAGTCAATAAAACACAGGTAAACATCTTTCTTGTATTCTCTGCTTTTAGCCAAAATCCACCTGACATCACCAATGATATTCCTACTTCTACATCTTCTGAATCCTGTGTGAACTTCTGGCTGTTCCCTGTTGGTGTACTGCTGCAAGAATTTTTGAATTATCTGCAGCAAAATTTTACTTGTGTGTGATATTAATGATATTGTTTGATAAAGTCCACATTCTGTTGGATCTCCTTTCTTTGAAATGGTCACCAATATGGATCTCTTCCTGATGGTTAGCCAGGTAGCTGTCTTCCGCATTTCCTGGCATTGATGAATGAGCACCTCTGTTTCTTGAAACATCTCAATTGTATTCCATCAATTCCTGGAGCCTCATTTTTCATCAGTACCTTCAGTGCAGCTTAGACTTCTTCCTTCAGTACTGTCAGTTCTTGATCATATGCTGCCTCTTGAAATGGTTGAACATCAACCAATTTTTTCTGATAAACTGACTAACTCCAGCTCTTTGCACATTTCATTATAATACTTTACTTTGGCTTTTTGAGCCACTGTTTGAAATTTCTGTTCAGCTCTTTTACATCATCATTTTTTCCTTTCACTTAGCTATTACACATTCAAGAGTAAGTTTCAGAGATTCTCTGACATCTATTTTGATCTTTTCCTTCTTTTTTGTCTTTTTAGTGACCTTTTGCTTTCTTTATGATGTCATCTCACAACTTGTCTGGTTCATTAGTGTTCAGTGCAGCAAATGTGTCCTTGAGATGGTCTCTAAATTCAGATGGGATATATTCAGTGTTGTATTTTGGCTCTTGTGGATGTGTTTAAATTTTCTTCAGTTTTAACCCAAACTTGCATGAGAATAGTTGAAGGTCGATTTCACAGTCTGTCCTGGCCTTGTTCTTACTGATGATAGTGAGCTGTTCTATCATCTCTTTAGACAGAGGTAGTCGATTTGATTCATGTGTATTCCATCTGGTTAGGTCCACCTGTAAAGTCACTGTTTATGTTGTTGAAAAAGGTATTTGCATTGAGTAAGTTATTGGTCTTGCAGAATACTGGCAGGGTTACCCATGGCAGACAGATTTCAGCAGAGCTTCCATACAAAGATTTCCCAGTTCTTCCTTTGTAATTTTGGTTCTTTATTTCACACACACACACAAAATGCTTATAATCATGCTTGAAGTAAATAGATTGCTGTGTTTTCTGTTTTGTCTATACCTACTTATTTTAAAAACATGTAACTCTTCACATTGGCAGGTTCTGGTGGTATATCAGAAATGTTCTAAATTATGGATGACACTTAAAACCTAAATATTAAACTCATTTTTTGTTAACTTTGCTATCCTTCTGTCTCCCACTTTTTTGCTACATTTAGTAATAATAACAATATTAACTCTGTTAATAATTGAACAAATGATAAGTGCCAGATGTGATAATGATTTATATATTTTACCAATAATTTTAATAATCCTTTTGTGGTAAATAGTTCAAATTCATTATGAAGATCAACAATCAAGGTTTTTGAGAAGTTATGTAATGTGTCCAATAGTGGTTGAGGCATTTTGCTACTAACCAAAAGGTCAGGGGTTGGAAACCACTAACTGCTCTGGAGAAGAAAGATGAGGCAGTCTTCTTCCATAAAGATTTATAGCCTCGGAGCCTCAATGGTGGTCACTATGAATTATAATCCACTTGCTGGCAGTGAGTTTGTTTTTTTGGTTCAAGTAAGTGTAAAAGCCAAAATTTGAACTGGAAGCCAAAGTCTTGTCTTTTTAAATGTCTTGATATATTACAGATTTCATTATTTTGTTAGTCATTGGGCTTTTTGTTTCACAGAATCTGTCTCTGGCTCAGCCTGAGTCTCTTCCCCACGTTTCTGTCTATTGTCTGTCTTTTGTGTCTGTTTCTGCCTCTGTCTTAACTGTCATCTTCACAACCAGAATTTCCACATACTTTCATAATGCCTGTAGGAGGTGGTCCAGCCCCCACTGAGAAGTTCTGGCCTAGGGGAAATGACTTTTACCTCACATTTAAAGATGAAAGAAAAACATAATATGTAAGTAGCTTTCAGAATATTTTTTTTCAGGAAAAGTTTTTATAGCCCTTTTTTAAGAGTCTCAAAGCATATTGGTCAATATTAGGTGTATGTAACTAATTATCATTATTTCTGATAGTATTATTGTAGACACAAAAGAGGGCTTGCATATTTTAACTCCTGGTAAGTTCAGGGAAAGGAAAAGTTCAAGGAGGGCTTCTCTACCTTCAGAGGTATGAGAGCAAACAGAATCTGCACAGTAGGGTAGGTTTGTTTTCACTGATCAATTGGAGCCATGCTTAAGATGTTTTTTTGAAGTTAATTAACTTTTTAATGTGGTTTATTTTGTGTAAAGAAAGTATTCTAGTAAGTTAATTAATCAAGGTCTTAAATTGTGTGCCTTTATATGAATATGGGATATTTCCCTAAAGTCTGTTTGCATATAGGCTCCTAAGAGGGGTTCTGAACCTAGGGTGCTTGAGTGGACCTCAGGTGTCTGTGAGCCCTCTAAAACTACCAATTGCTATATGTGTGCATGTTGCACACTTGGAGTTGTCTGCTTTTTTCATGATAGGGAGTGACTGTAACCCACATTCCCAATCCCCTCCCCAACTCCAATTTAAGAACCACTGATAGACGAAAATTGATAATGTTGATGAGTGGAATAGTGATCAAGTGTCCTTAGAACCACTGGTAGGCAGTAGTACCTGTCACTTGGGTACTTGATCCCAAATCCAATAGTTTAGGATATAGGGAAGGTAAAATTATTTCTGTTTTATCTTGTAAAGTTCTAAGAATTTGGATGTAATTTTGGTACTTTATTTCTCTTTGGTTTCTTTTTTTCTTATAAAATAATAAAGAAAATTAGTCTGTTAAGTAGTCGTAAAAAGGACAATTATTAATAAAATTTAGATTTTACTCATTGTATAATTTATTTTGTGCTTGATTATATGTGTGACTTGATTGAAAAGAGCAATGATTTTATAATTGCCATAAATGTGAAGACTGTCATGATTTCTGACTCTAGCTATTCTTTTTCTTTTTTGGTACCTTTTAGTTTTTTCTTTTTGCTTGAAACTTTTTCTTTAACTAGGGCTTTTAATTGAGTGGGAAGGTGTTGGGTTTGAACTAACAGGATTACTATTCCATCTATGAAACCTGAAGCTTAACTTTTTTTGTTGTTGTTCTTTTAAAAGTATTTATTGATCAACCACCAGACTGTATACTGATGATTCAGTAGTGAGCAAGATAGATTCTGCCTTTGCTTTTAAAGAGCTTGTTTAATCATCTGGTAGAAAAGACAAGTAACAGTAAGGTGTGATAAGGGCTACGATAGGGAATATGCTTGGATACTGTGGATCATGAGAGAAAGGTACCTAACCAATACACGTAAGATTAAGGATGGCTTTCCACTTGAGACCTGAAGGATAAGAAAATAGAAGTTAGCCCGAGGAAAACCATCCATCCAAAGGTAGTCTTTGAATATTTGTGTGATATACTGATTTCCTTGCTTCATTTCAACATCTTGTTGCTTCATTTCAGCTGACGGTGTTGTTGTTAGGTGCCATCGAGGTCGCTCCAACTCATAGTGACCTTTCGTACAACAGAAAGAAACATTGCGAGGTCGCTCCAACTCATAGTGACCTTTCGTACAACAGAAAGAAACATTGCCTGGGCCTGCACCATCCTCACAATCCTTGCTGTACCTGAGCCCATCCCCCTTCTCGCTGACCCTCCACTTTACCAACCAGGATATCCTGCTCCAGGGAATGGTCCTTTCTAACAAAAGACCAAAGTAGGTGAGATGAAGTCTGGCCATTCTCACTTCCAGGAAGCATTCTGGCTGCAGTTGTTCCAGGACAAATTTGTTAGTTTTTCTGTCAGTCCATAGTACTTACAGTATTCTTCACCAACACCATAACTCAAAAATATCAACCCTCCTTTGGTCTTCATTATTCATTGTCCCGCTCTCACATGCAATTGAAAATACCATGGCTTGGGTTAGGTGCACATAAGTCTTCAAAGAGACATCTTTGCCCTTCAACACTTTAAAGAGCTCTTTTGCAGCAGATTTGCCCAGTGCAATATGAGATCTGATTTCTTGACTGCCGCTTCCATAAGTGTTGATTGTGGATCCGAGTAATATGAAATCTTTGACAACTTCAGTCTTTTCTCCATTTATTATGATGCTGCTTACTGGTTCAGTTGTGAGGCTTTTTGTTTTCTCTATCTTGAAGTGTAATCCATACTTCAGGCTATAGTCTTTAATCTTCTTCAGTAAGTGCTTCAAGTCTCCTCACTTTCAGCAAGAGAAGTTGTGTTGTCTGCATAGTGCAGCTTTTTAGTGAGTCTTCCCCCAATTCTGATGTTGTTCTTCTTCATATAGTCCAGCTTTTCGGATTATTTGCTCAGCATACAGATTGAATAAGTATAGTGAAAGGATACAACCCTAATGCACTAACTTCCTGATTTTAAACCATCCAGTATTCCCTTGTTCTGTTTGAATGACAGCCTCCTAGTCTATGTGCAGGTTCTTTCTTCATGAGCACAACTAAGTGTTCTGGAATTCCCATTCTTCTCAATGTTATCCATATTTTGTTACTATCCACACAGTCGAATGCTTTTGCATAGTCAATGAAACATCTTTCTGGTATTCTTTGCTTTCAGCCAAGATTCATCTGACATCAGCAGTGATATTCCTCATTCGGGTCCTCTTCTGAATCCAGCTTGCATTTCTGGAAGTTCTCTGTTAATATACTACTGCAACAGTTTTTGAATTATCTTCAGTAAGATTTTACTTGCATGTGCTATTAATGATATTGTTCAATAATTTCCATGTTCTGATGGATCACTTCTCTTTGGAATGGGTATACGTATGGGTGTCTTCCCGTTAGTTGGCGAGGTAGCTGTCTTCCAAATTTCTTGGCATAGACGAGTAAATGCCTCGCATGCAGCATCCGTTTGTTGAAACATCTCAGTAGGTATTCCCTCAATTCCTGGAGCCTTGTTTTTTGCGAGTTCCTTCAGTGCAGCTTCAACTTCTTTCTTCTGTGCCATTGGTTCTTGATCATTTGCTACCTTATGAAATAGCTGTAAATCAACTAATCCTTTTTTGTACAGTTACGTACTGACCTTAATTACTCACATTTTACTTAATATTAATAAATGTACTTGTTCTTGCCTTTTTAAAGACAGGATACTGAACCATTCCTATCTAATATATTGCTTTATAATTTCTAAACACTTTGCCATTTTTTTTCTCCTTTGATTCTCATAAGATACTGGAAAGTAGGCATTATTTTTCCCATTTTAAAGATCACTTGGAAAGTTCAATACACCTGCCTTAAGTTATATAACTATTAAGTGTTAGAACAAGGCATAGAATCCAGTGTTTCCATTTTTAGTCTAAAGTTCTAACATATTGTTTTACACAATTAAACAATCTCTTGATAGTTCATTAGTTTTTCTGCACAGTTTGGCTTCCAGGCCTTATGTTTGGTGTATCAGCTTAAATCTCCTTACATTACATAGTTTCAAATATTTCTGAATTTTAAATTCTTAGTACAGGGAGTCCCCAACTTACAATGGGGTTCTGTTTCAGTGACTCCATTGAAAGTCAATTCTGACATAAATTGAACACTTTTTTTTTTTTAATTGTGATTTGGGTGAAGATTTACAGAGCAAATTCACTTCCCATACAGCAGTTCACATATACTTTGTTTCATGACATTGACCACAGTTTACCACAATGCAACAGCTCCCCTCCCACTTCCTCCCCATAGTTACC
>NW_006921739.1:7785043-7792174 GCF_000298275.1 Orycteropus afer afer
GGTTTTGGTATCAAGGTTATGCTTGCTTCATAAAATGAGTTAGGGAGGATTCCATCCTTTTCTATGTTTTGTAATAGTTTGAGTAGAATTGGTATCAGTTCTTCTCTGAATGTTTTGTAGAATTCTCCAGTGAAACCATCTGGGCCAGGACTTTTTTTAGATCGTAATTTTTTGACGACCTGTTCAATTTCTTCTTTTGTGATGGGCCTGTTCAACTTTTCCATATCCAGCTGTGTTAGTTTAGGTAAGTGGTGTGTTTCTAGAAATTTGTCCATTTCTTCCAGATTTTCAAATTTGTTGGCGTACATTTCTTCATAGTATCATGATATTATCCTTTTTATTTCATTTGATTCTGTTGTGATGTCACGCATTTCGTTTCTTATTTGTGTTATTTGTATTCTCTCCCTCTTTTATTTCGTTAAATTTGCCAGTGGTTTGTCAATTTTACTGATCTTTTCAAAAAACCAACTTCTGGTCTTGTTAATTTTTTCTATAGCCCTTCTATTTTCTGTTCCTTTTTTTAAAAGTTTTCCTTACTGCGTTTTATTATCAGTAACTTTAAATCTGATTATTGAACATCTGCAACTGAACATCTGAGAATGATAACATCAGCTAATTACATGCTGCAAAATTGTATACAGGACATACTACTGATGATAGGATGTACAAAAAAAAAAAACCAGGTGTTTGAAGCACATTTTATTGTAACTCGGATATGTCCTAAGTTGGGGACTACCTGTATATGTGTTGAAGATTACCTGTACATATGTTGGAGACTGCCTATACATATTTCATGTCTGTTGTCATATAAAGTTTGTTTTTATATTTATTTTGAAATAAGATTCACCAAAAGTTGTAAAAGTATTACAGAGTACCTGTATACTCTTCACCCAGCTTTCTCCAGTAATAGTATCTTACATATCCACAATAGATTATCAAAACCAGGAAAGTGAAATTGATATAATACAAATGAAATAAACTGCAGACCTTATTTGGATTTCACCCATTTTTGTTATATATATATATATATATATATATATATATGTAATTGGGAGCTCTGGTAGCATAGTGGCTAAGGCACTGGACTGCTAACCAGAAGGCTGGTGGTTCAAACCCACCAGCCACTCCTCAGAAGGAAGATGGGCAATCTACTTCCGTAGTGATACTGCCTCGGAAACCCAAGGAGGAGTCGCTATGAGTCGGGTCTGACTCAACGGCACATAACAACAACAACATATGTAATTGTGAAATTTGAAAGGAGCTCTGATGGCATAATGTTTAAAACATTCAGCTAGTAACCAAAAGGTCTGTGGTTTGAACCTACCAGCTGCTCCACAGGAAAAAGATTGTGGCAGACGACTGCTTCCATAACTATGAAAGCCTTGGAAACCCTATGAGGCAGTTTTACTCTGTCCTGTAGGGTTGCTCTGAATTAGAATTGACTCAACGGCAATGAGTTATGAAATTTAAACACATGTATATTAGTTTTCTGCATTACCTAACACCAAAAATGTGGCTGCTTAAGACAGTACATAGTATTCCAGTTTCTAAAACTCAGGCGTCTAGGCTTAGTGTGGTGCTTTGCAAGGATATAATCAGGCTTTCAGCCAGAGCTGGATTCTCTCTCTGAATGTGCAACTGAAGAAGGGTCTGTCTTTGTTTCCTAAGTCTCCTAAAATACCACAAAGGGGGTGTTTTAAATAACAGAAACTTATTTCCTAAGAGTTATGAAGGATAGAAATCCAAATTCAGGGTGTCAGCAAGGCTATGCCTTGTCTCTGTTGGCTCTAGAGGAAAATCCTCCCTTGTCTCTTTCGGCTTCTGGTAGCTCCAGGCATTTCTTGGAATTCCGTGGCTTGTGAAAGGATGTTTACGTGGTATCTTCCCCTCGTATATGACTCTTACTGTTTCTATTGTCCCTTTTGTAAGACATCACTCAAGAGGGAATAGAAATAGGAGCCTTCGTACTCCAATATGTTGTTGTCAGCTGCTGTTGAGTAGGTCTCTCTTGGTGACCCTGTGCACAACTGAAGGAAACATTACCTAGTCCTGCATTATCTCCACTATTGGTGGCATATCTTATCAAACATTTGTGGTCCATAGGGCTTTCTTGGCTAATTTTTGGAGGTAGGTGGCCTAAGCCTGGAAGCAGAGCACCAGGACTTTCTTCTTAGTCTATCTGAGGCTGGAAGCTCTGCTGAAACCTGTCCAGCATCATAACAACACCCAAACCTCCACAGACAGATGGGTGATAGCTGTGCATTGGCAGGAATAAAACTTGGATCTTCTGAGTGGAAGGCAGGAATTCTACCACTGAACCACTGCCCTCCCTCAAAGTCAAACTAGCTTAAGCGAAAAAGAAATTGACACTGCAACTACAAATTTCAGGGGTATAGGGGTATGTTTTGTTTAAGCATGATAGGATATTGGTGTTCTAAATAATCTTTTTCCTTTAAATTGTTCTGTTTTCTTTTTTGTGAGTTAGCTTCCTTTTCTGGCAATCTGTTATAAGACAGGCCCTCCTTTCCTCTGTAGCCTCAGACATTAATTGCCTTTGCAACCAATGTTCTTGGAAGAAGGTTTTCCAATATCAATCTTTGAAAAAAATTAGATTGATCCTACATCAATTACATGCTTGTTTCTAGACACATCATTGTAACTAAGCATTGGTTACTCTGGCCCATACACAACTTATGTTTACCTTTGTGGCAAGGATGGTGGGATTCCTTAATGGATTGCCCTACAGAGTCAAATGAAGTATGGGGAATGGCAGTTCCATTAGAAGGAAAAGCAAGGCAATTTATTTTTAAACAAATCTATTAAAATAGGTAACAGATTTATTTATTCCCCCCTTTTTTTAATGGAGAAGATCATTTTCTCTACGTGCATCCTTGTTGAATTTGAATTATGGCATTAATCTGGAAAGACATGGAAAAATTATCTTCTTCTCTTTGTATGTAATGATAATGTGATTAACAACCCTATCCCACAAATTACATTGTTTTAGTCTTTATTCATTGGGAGTCAGTAAAAAGTAATAATTATAATAAAAGGCTGACTCATTGCTGGTGAGTCGGATCTGACTCATAGCGACCCCTCCTTGGTTTCCCGAGGCAGTATCGCTACCAAAGTAGATTGCCCAACCTTCCTTCGGAGGAGTGGCTGGTGGGTTTAACTGCCAGTCTTCTGGTTAGTAGTCAGTTGCCTTATGCACTGTGCTACCAGTGCTCCCAAATATAATAAAAGGACCTGTTTATTGCCATCATCACCAGTTGCTTAGGTTACTGGGATAGCCTCTATGTCACATATCTATTCCAGTATGACTTAGTGAATTAACAGCAGTTTGTTATTTCTCAAGAGTCTGGATATACTGGGTAGTTTTCTGCTGGTCTCACTTGGGTTCACTTATTGAACCTCATGCAGATGGTGGCTAAGGTGGTCTCGTGTGTCCACTATGATCTCACTTGTGTGGTACCTCAGCTGGAATGGCTGGCACAGCTGAAGTGACTTCATTCTCTTCTGTATGACCTATTTGCACATGGTCTCTCTCTTCCTCTAGCCCCTCTCTTTCCAGCAGAATAGCCTGAACTTCTTTACATACAAAACCCACTGTCATCAAGTCGATTCCAACTCATTGTGACCCCCATTGGAGTTCCAAGGCCATAAATCTTTATGGAGGTAGATTGCCCCATCTTCCTTCTGCAGAGCAACTTGTGAGTTTGAACTACTAACCTTCTGGTAAGCAGTCAAATGCCTTAGGTACTGTGCTATCAAAGCTCCTTGAACTTCTTTACACAGCAGTAGAATTTTCAAGACCAAAAACAAATACTGTACTTAGAATTCCCAGAGCATCACCAGAATGTCATTTCCACTACTTTCTACTGGTCAAAGCAAGTCAAAGGCTAGCTTACAGTCACTGTGAGAGATGACCACATGAGGATGTGAATTCAGAGAGGCAGGATTCATTTGCGTCTATTTTGTAACAATCTGTTATAGGTTCATAACTGGTTTCTCTGCTTTTCTCTGCCCTCCTCAAATCTTCTCTTAACACAGCAGGTCAGACGATATCACTTCTTTGCCTAAGCCCTGTCCTGACTCTGCAAGGTCCTGTAGGGTCTAGCTTTAATCAAATAGGGGTTTATTTTTCATTTAAAAGAAATAATTCAAAGTGAGGTAGTCTAAGACTTGTGTAGCAGTTCAGGAAGGCCATCAGGGACCCAGGCTTTTTCTTTTTCTGCTCTGCTACCCTTAGCATGTTGTTTTTCATCCAGTTTGCCTTTTACTGTCACATATGGGGGCTGTACTTCTAGGCATTGGGTTTGCACACCAGGCAAAAAAAAGTGAAGGCTTTCCCCAACATCTTGGATCTACTTCATCTTGATAAGAATCATTGTATGGCTGCTTCTAGTTGCAAGAGAGTCTGGTGAAATGAGAACTTTATCTGTGCAATTTATTGCATCAAATAAAATGAGGGTTTTCTTAATAAGGATAATGGGAGGATGAGTATGATTTAGGCAACCGGCAGTATTTGCTTTAGGTGCCCACTGTGTGTGAGGAACCGTATTGTTGCTGCTAGGAAAGCATACTTCATCCTATGCATAACCATTATGAGACTTAGAAATTATACAGTAAAGACAGCTGTAAGAATTTTATTCTGCAGATGAAGAAACTGAAGGTTTTATCATGGTTGCAGTATTACAATTTATGCATGGCCCCTCTGACTCCAGATGCTTAGTTTTTTCTATCACACTACATTTTGAGTCTTCTGTTCTTCAAAAAACAAAAACAGAAAAGAACAACAACACGTTATGACCTACATTTGCATAAAAGTTTTCGTGCTTCTTCAGATCATGTTTATTTTGCATGTCTGTCTGGCTTAATAATTTGAATACCTGAAAGGACTGTATAATTTTTATATCCTCATTACCTATCACTCAGTGAATATTTTGAGTAAATCAAGTTTTTAAAAAATCAGAAGACAGAAAAGCTAAACACCACTGGGTTTCATAGCTATTGGCAGAGAGTTGGTATTCTGGTTCTTGCTTTCTGATTGTGAGCACTCTTCCCTGAGACACAGAAGCTTTCATCAGGTGATACAAGAGAGGAAGAGGAAGTGTGTCCTGCCAATATTCCTGACTTAAGAAACGTAATGTCTATTAATTAATGCTAGTCAGTTAGACCAAGGTGTAGCGCAAATATAGGGAAATGGGTACTCCAGATAGCTCCTCTAAAAGAAGACAATACAGGGTAAAAAGCATCAAACTGAGACTAGTATGCTAAACCCTATCAAGTCAGTGATTTTTTTTCTTTGTGACCTTAAGCACATCGCTGAGCTGCTTTGAACCTACTTTCCTCAAAACTAAAATCAAGAGAGTTATATACTAAATGACCTTTGAAATTCCTCCTAGTAGAACAGTTTATGAATCATCATACCCAGTGGTTTTGATGGGTACTCTTAACATTTCTTGGCATCAGTCAGGTTAGACTGTTTTATATTTCTGGAATGTAGAGAAGGTAACAGCTTTTTCTCTTCTTCCCTGGGAACTTGGCCAGTGAGGAATAAACATCCTTTCCTGTCTCCCTAAATGAAGCAGTTGGTTACAAGTGACAGATTTTCCTCTTCATTTTATTTTTTGAATCTGGTCTTGTTCTTATTTCATATTTTTCTTAGCTTTAGTATGAGTTTGTTGACGTGTAATAAACGAAAGATGTCAATTTATATTTTTCTTTAGAAATCAGAATTTCATTATTTCATATCATATAGTTGGATTTATCAAATACATATTTGTGTTTTTGAAGTATTTGGCTCGCAAATGATGTGGTCTAATTCGAGTGGAATGTGTAGTCTCATCCTTTGCAATAGAATTGTGTTGTCTAAAAATAAAAACTGCCCACTGCCATTAAATCAGTTCTGACTCACAGCAAGCCTATAGGGCAGAGAAAAACTGCCTTGGAGGGTTTCCAAGGCTGTAAATCTTTACAGAAGCAGCCTGCCTGTAAGGGAATCTACTGAGACAAAAGTTATCTTTGAAGATTTTCAGTGGTTAAATAGCTTTTGTTTTTCTGAGGCTAATTTAGGTTCCTGGGTCAAGATTGGGTTCCTGGGTGGTGAATGTGTTCAGCTTTAGGTGTTAACTGAAAGGTTGGCTGTTTGAGTCTACCCACAGGAGCCTGAAGAAAAGTCCTGGCAGTTTATTTCTGGAAAATCATCCTTTGAAAACCTATGAAACACAGTTCTGCTGTGACATGTGGGGTTGACAGGAATTTATATTAACAACTACTAGTTTAAGTCAAGATTATTTCATTGCCTAGTAATTATTCCTGGCATTTATGATATGAGTGTTTCTATTTTTTAAAACGATAGAGACATAATTTTTAGATGAAATACTTCATTTCAGTTGATATAATACAACAAAATCATATTTTAAAATAACTTTCAGTTTATGATACAATTAAAATGTTTAGAAAGGGGTAATAAAAAGTACTGTAACTTTTCCTATTTGCTGTTAGAGGGCATTTGTTCATCTTAAATTATTGATTCTATTGTATGTGTCCTTTGCTCCTTTCCAAGAGTATTTGAGCCACTACTACAACAAAAGATGGGAGTATAATATGGTTACTAAAAATAGAGGAGAAGACAATCAGGCCTATGGAAAGGGAAAGGAATATGTTAACCATAGGAGCTAATATAGTTACTGTGATTATCAACTTTGCAGTTGGGCTTCCTGTAGTTCAAATTCTCTTTATCTGAAATAGGGAAACATAAGTTCCTCAACAGTGACACAATTTCCTAAATTCTGAAAGAATATTAAATAACATTAATGGACAAACATAAATCTACCAGGTATAGGCTCTGCCTTCAAATTGCTCAGGCCTTAAGCCTTGTCAGACAAGAAAAAGGATAATTGTTTTAAAAAGCAGCACACCATCAGAGCACACAGAGAGGCATTTAATCCACATTTTATTTCAATTTTGATTTCTTCTCTTACCCAGTCTTTCTCAAGGAGGGTGTTGTTTAGTTTCCATGTGTTTACTCTTTTGGTGCTGATCCTCCTGTTATTGATTTCTAATTTGATAGCATTATGATCTGAGAAGATGCTTTGCAATATTTCAATGTTTTTAAATTTATGA
>NW_006921739.1:7795382-7810786 GCF_000298275.1 Orycteropus afer afer
CCTACCACCACAGGAATCTGCGGGAGCGCTGTCTCTTTAAATATCCAAAAACAGTCAAGCTGCTGTTTAATCCTACAAAATGGCGGCGCCCTCCGGACGGCAAAAGTCCACTTCTCAGCCCACAACAAGAGAAACAACAAGAGTGCTATGAACCAATAGATTTTGGGAAACTGTGGCTTTTGTGAAAGCAGTTCATATTCTGTAAGAAGTCTATGTGATGTTTTCTGTGTTTTTAGCAAGGGTGGACTCATAAACTTTAGAAACTAAATAAATAGGTTATAGGACTGTTCTGGTTACCTAGTGCCTCTCTGACAAGAAATATACCACAAATGGGATGGCTGTAACAAACAGGAGTTTATTCTTACAATTTGGAGGCTTTAAGTTCAAGTTCAAAGTGCCAGGTTCTGGGGGCTGGGTGAAAGCCCCTCAACCTTGGGATCCAGCTCTGCCTCCTGCTCCCGGCCCACCGGAGCTAGAGGCTTTTCTTCACTCAGACAGCTACTGGCTGCTGAGGCTGCCAATCCCAAGGTTGACAAAACATGGCACAGTCCCAATGTTACCAAACCACATGGCAGGCCATTAACTTAAGTCCATTGTAAGTCCCAAAGTCGGCAGAGCATAGCAGGCTGCTGAGCAACAACACGGCTACACGCAGGGTCCAAGCGTGCCATAGGCTAGAGACCGTTCTCAAAGCTGCTTCTCTTATATACAGAAAGCAGACCACATACCCAAAGGCAGCTACTCAGCTACTCACAGTAGATTCCACCATGGAGTTGATTACCAGTTTCATCATGGGGAATACTACATCCAGCTGCCCAGCCATGTTGACACAAAAACATAACCACCACAAGGACTTACATGGTATAGTGGATAGGCATTTGGTTGCTAACCAGAAGATCAGCAGTTCAAACCCACCAGCCACTCCACGGAAGGAAGATAGGACAGTCTGCTTCTATAGAAGACTTACAGCCTCAGAAACCCAATGGGGTTGCTATGAGTTGGAATCAACTTGATGGCTTTTTTTTTTTTTTTAAGGTTTTAGCTCCTACATTCCATTATAAATATTAGAAAACTTACACATTATTCTCACCCAGATAATATCCTACAGCTATGTAGATAAAAATTAGAATTTTAAGACCAGTAGGTATAAATAAATAATTTATTACAGAGATTCTTAACTTAGAATCCATGGAACTTGGAAATTATATACATATATTTACAAAATTTTCTTTGTTCTACTACTTAAAAAAAAAAAAAATCAGAATTTCAACAGGTTCCTTGGCCCTAGAAAAGTTAAGAACAGATTTGTAGACCAATTACTTCAAGTTTTATATGATTCACCCAAGGAAACAGAATAAAATTACCACCAAAGCCAAGAATAGATCTGTGTTTGCCATCTATTAACTCACTTTTTTTTTTTAAGTGTATTTTAGATGTACATGTTTCTCAGAAATAAATTAGATGTAAAAAAGACAATACCAAAAATTTAAATGGAACTGATTTATATGGGTGTGATGAATTCCCAAAGGCATTAAGATCTTTTCATAAGTTATGCTTGTGGTTCAAAAGGTACATAAAGGGTATACCAGAACCATACCGAATCTGCTGCCATTGAGTCAGTTCCAACTCATAGCAACCTCTGTGGGGTTTCCAAGGCTATAAATCTTTAAGGAAGAAATCTGCCTTGTGTTTTTGCCACGGAGTGACAGGTGAGTTCAAACTGCTGCCCTGTTGACCACAGCGCCACCACAGCTTTCTTAAAGAATGTAAAGTAAACGAAGTCGCTCTTTTCCATATCCTTCAGAGACTCAGTTTCCCTTCAGAGAGGTAACCATTATCTCTAGTTTATTGTGTATCAGAATTTATAAATTTAATCCAGTAGTATTATAGTAGTAGAGTTTAAAATATTGAATAATATCATTCACTAATTGTGTGTACAAATAGCTAGAATATAACTTTGGTTGTTTTAAATGTAGAATAGCTTGCCTGATTTGATTTAGATATTTAAAGAGATTATCTAGTAATGATGTTTTGTTTTTGTATTTAGTTAGCTAGAGTATCAACAGGGATTGTTATTGATGAAATATATAAATGGAGGCTTCATAATAGTCTCCCAAATCTTACAGCATCTGTCTTAGTTCTCCAGTTCTGCTAAAACAGACACACCACAAGTGGATGGCTTTAACAAACAGGGATTTATTCTCTTACAGTTTGTTGTTATATGCCGTGGAGTTGGACCTGACTCATAGTGACCCCCTTCTTGGGTTTCCAAGGCAGTATCACTACAGAAGTAGATTGCCCAACCTTCCTTCCGAGGAGTGGCTGGTAGGTTTGAACCGCCAGCCTTCTGGTTAGCCGTCAAATTGAAAGTGCTGGCTCTAGGGGCTAGGTGAAGGCCCCTCGATCTTGGGCTACAACTCTGGATCCTGTTCCAGGCCCACTAGGGCTGGAGGCTTTTTTTGACCCATGTAGCTGCTGGCCGCTGAGGCTGACAAACCCAAGATTGACAGATAAAATGACACAGTTCCAAGATTAGCAGGAAACATGGCAGGCCACAAATTCAAGTCCAGGAACTGGAGATGACTACTCAACCAAATGTGGGATCTAAATGTACCAAAAAGCTAGAGAGACCTTTCTCAAAGCTACTCCATGTATACTGGAAGCAGGCCACACCCCCAAGGCAATTACTTAGCTGCTCACAGCACATTCCACCGTAGTTGTTGTTGTTATGTGCTGTCAAGTCATATCCGACTCATAGCGACCCTTCCTTGGGACTCCAAGGCAGTAGCACTACGGAAGTAGATTGCCCAACCTTCCTTCCCGAGGAGTGGCCGGTGGGTTTGAACCGCCAACCTTCTGGTTAGCAGTCAGGTGCCTTAGGCACTATGCCACCAGAGCTCCCTTCCAACGTTGAGGTGATTACAATCTCATTGTGGGGAAAGTAACAACATCCAGCTGCCCAGCCACTCAAAACCACAGCCCAGCCAAGTTGATACACAAACTTACCTACCACAGCATCTAAATCATTAAACTTATACTTGCACATATAGCACCACTTTATTTCAATGTAAATGTATTTGTCGGGTAATGCTATTTAGTGATTAGGCAGAATTTGTGATTTTGTATGATTATAATAAAGGCTTAAAAGCTTAGTAAGGAGAGAGTTAAAAGTAATGAAAGACCATTTTACGCTGAAAATGTAGCTTTATCCTTATGCTACATAGTTTACTGAGCAGCTAAACTTCTGTATTTATGTTTTGTTTTGTTTTTCCTGTAGGGGGATTCCCGAAATCTTCCATTTTCTGAGAACGTTAGTGCTGTTCAAAAATTAGACTTTTCAGACACAATGGTGCAACAGAAACTGGATGATATCAAGGATCGAATCAAGAGAGAAATAAGGAAAGAACTGAAAATCAAAGAAGGAGCTGAAAATCTGAGGAAGGTTACAACAGATAAAAAAAGCTTGGCTTATGTAGACAACATTTTGAAAAAATCTAATAAAAAATTAGAAGAACTGCATCACAAACTACAGGAATTAAATGCACATATTGTTGTATCAGATCCAGAAGATGTTACAGGTATAGTACTTTATGTGATGTTTATATCTTTCTATAAAGAAATGTAAGGTGTTCTGGTGGTGTAGTAGATAAAGCATTTGGCTGCTAACCAGAAGGTCAGCGGTTCAAACCCACCAGCCTCTCCACAGAAGGAAGATGGGACAGTCTGCTTCCATAAAGACTTAAAAGCTTGGAAACGCAATGGGGGTTGCTATGAGTCAGAATCGACTTGATGGCAGTGAATTTGGGTTTGTTTTTGGTTATTAAGAAATGTATCATTTTTAGAAAATAGTAAGTTTTGTGACATGTATAGCTCTCTACAAGTACTCACTGTAGTTTCTCTTATAGGTAAGATCTTGTTTATATCCTGTTCAGAAGTGCAGGGAGTTGATGGATATGAAAATTGAAACATTTACTTAGAGATGAATAACTCTGCTGTCTACTTTCTTACGCTCTGTCAATAAGACATTACTTAGAGTTATTTTCCAGTATTATTTTGTATTGAGTCAACCACATGCTCTTACCTTATTTCATTCTTGTGATCAACAGCATGAGTTTGCCAGATGACTTAAAGTTAAAAATGCATTCTGTACCAAGGGATATTTTTACTCTTTCAAATGTAATTAATCAAAACCTTGACCTTTGTTCTTGGTGCTCTAAGCAACTGAATTAACACCTAAACTACCAGGAGTACTGTTTTTTTTTCGGGGGTGGGGAGAGAAAAATTTCAAAACCAAACATTCCTGTTCTTTCTTTTTTTTAGTACAGAAAATATAAAGGGGGAAAAAATGACCCATAATCTAAAACTAAGGGCATAATTTTTAAACAGTAGAATTCACAAATGCTCATTTTCAGTAGTGCAGAAAGTAAAAATGGAAACACAAGTTTTCATCCTAGACCCTCTCCCTAAAGGTAACATTATTAACTTTTTCTTTTATATCCTTCCCAAAAAGTATTACATTTGTACCAATATCTGTGCATTCATGTATACATTCTTTCTGAAACTTTTTGCATAAAAAATTCAGATACATTGTTCACAGCCTTGCTTTCTTCCACATACTTGGTGAACTTTTCATATCAGCATGTACATATAAATATGTACCTTATTCTTAATGCCTACATGTAATTTCTCATACATTAAGAATCATAGTTTGTTTAGCGGTCCTAGTGATGCACACTTAAATTATCAAGCATAACTTTCTTATACCTGCAGTAGTAATTTTAGTATTACTGTTCTTCTGTGTAGGAGCTCTGGTAGCATAGTGACTAAAGCACTTGACTGCTAACCAGAAGGCTGGCGGGTTCAAACCCATCAGCCACTTCTCGGAAGGAAGGTTGGGCAATCCTACTTCCGTAGTGATACTGCCTCGGAAACCCAAGGAGGGGTCGCTATGAGTCGGGGCTGACTCAACGGCACATAACAACAACAACATTCTTCTATGTATCCATTAGTCTTTGAAGCTTTCCTTATATTATGTCACATTTTAAAAACATTTATTAAATTTTCTTTTCCTACTAATATCCTTATATTTGTAGACTCATCCCTATTTGTTCTTAAAACATCTAGTTTAGTTTTTCATGCCTCCTTCAAACATTAGGTATTTGCCTACAGGTAGCAGATTTTTTTCAAAGCTTTAATTACTTATAGTGGTCCCATGATAAATTGCTACAGCCATTGGAGGACCTCTTACAGAGATGTAACTTAATCTGAAGACTCCAAGATCCCTTTGACCATTTCTATGTTTAAGGCTTTTTGAATCTAGTTTGAGGGCACCCCTTAATAATCTGATGGCTTTATCTACTTGAACAGCACCACCCCACTTTAGTATTATATTTGTTTCCTTGTGAACAAAGCTGATCTTACTCTTCAGAGGCGTTAATCTCAAATCTCATATTATAGTAAACTGCTCAATGCCCAACCTTGAATCGTTCTAACACTTAATTAAAGGAAGTCTCTAAATTTTGTTAATGCACATAGATAACACCACTCCATTCAGTGCTGTTTCTAGTGTTTTCACAGCAGTATGTTAGATTCTGAGCAGGAAGTATATTTTTCCCATGGATAATGAGACCTTTCCTCTTTATCAAATTTCCTAATTCAATTATGTTTTGTAGAAATTGTAGCATCATAACATCTGGGAAGGTATTCAGCTTGAATTGTTTGCAGGAAGAAAGCTGAACAGTTTCTCTCAGAAAGATCAGCACAAGGCCAGTCCCCATGAGACAGAGGTTAAAGATGTCCCAAATGTCTAAACTACCATACCTCTCCATCATTTCAGACATTAACTCCTCCTCCTCCTCCTCCCAGTAATCTCTCCCGTCTTAGGGTTCTGTATATCGCTATAATGCCTCACAGAACTCACAGACACCCAAGGGTTTGTCTTATGTAGTAGTGGTGGAGGCTGGCAGTCTGCCGAGTCCCAGGTCCATGAGTAGGTCTGGAGGATCCTTCCAATTCTCGGGGTTTGATGAACCTCGATCGGCAGATCAGACGACAGCTGCTGTCCCAAATCCAGGGGTGAGATGAGGATGAGCCAAAACACAGAACTGGAGCAAGAAGAGGGCGAACTTTCCCAGGAGATTCGTAGATATACCCTCAAAGAAGCTAAGGGTGGTGATTTGAATTAACCCTCCAGCAAGGCAGGACTCAAGATACATTCCACCTGTGTTGCTCCAACAGAAATAACCCAAGTGGATGGCTTTAACAATCAGCAGCTCAAGGCAAATCCCACCACAGAGCCTACTGCCAGTCATTATAGGGAAAGACTACTACCAGCTGCCCATCCAAGTTGACACCCGACCTTAACTACCACACCACCCCAAACAGGCATGGATAATAGGATTTACAATACATCACAGAATGGAGGACAATGGCTAGAAGTGCCACATCAAGCAATTCACCACACCTGCCTTCTGAAGATCAGTGGATTCATCTATAAACTGCTGAAGTTTCCTTTTTACCTACTTCTCATGGAACCATAAAAAGTTTTATAAATAAACATTCTATTTGATTTGATTTTGTCCTTTTAGAAATGATGTTTTGAGGAAGATATTTAATCTCTATGACCCTCAATTTCTTCATCTGCAAAGAGAGTATATATATATGGATTAGCATTTAGCACAGCAGAAATTTTGGATGCACATGTGTAAATGATTAGCTGTAAGAAATAATAGATAAATGCACAATATTATTCAGAAAATACATAAATTTGACCAAGAACCTCAAATCAATAATCTCAAAATTTGCAAAAAACACTCATGATAGTCACTGAACTCAATAAAACTTGTTTTAGTGTATCACTTTCAGAATTGAGGACTTATAGGGTTTCATTTGGAGACTCTATATAATGATTTCAACCTTGTAAGAATAATTGAATATTAAAAATGAAAGAAAAAAGAGAAACTGACCTTGTTATTTTAGAGCTGAAATAATCTAGAGATGTGAATTAATTTGCTGAGAATCACAAAGCTAGTAAAAAATAACTCCTCAGTTCCTCATCTGGTATTTTCTTGGCCACACATTCAGTAATTACATTGTAAGTGAAAATTGGTATTATGAAAATACTATTTGTAACATGACAATATAACCTTAGAAATAGTTTGTTCTGATGGAACTACCAAGCTCTACATTTTTGGCCCATTACATCTTTAAGAGTGGCCTAAAATAAGAAACCGTGCTGTAGCTTTAAACTGTTCATTTAGAGAAAACATTTCCCTCCTCATAGAACATTGATAACTACTTTGTGATTATTGGAATATAAAAGAGTGATTGCAAAACTCAGAATAGCCCATTTGGTTTTCCCTAGTTCTTTTTTTTTAAGGGATCTCTGGTAGCATAGTGGCTAAGGCACTTGACTGCTAACCAGAAGGCTTGCCAGCCACTCCCCGGAAGGAAGATGGGGCAATCTACTTCTGTAGTGATACTGCCTTGGAAACCCAAGAAGGGGTCGCTATGAGTCAGGTCCGACTCGACGGCCCATAACAACAACAACAGTCCTTTTTTAAACTTAACTTTATTGAAATATAAATTACATACAGTAAAATGCACACTTATGAAGTGTACAGTTTCATGTTTTAAGAAATATATATACTTAGGTAACTGTCACTAGCAAATGATCAAGAATATTTTAATCACTTTACTGGTTCCTTTGCATAAATTCCCAGTCTGCAGTCCCTGACCCTGGCTTTAGAGAACCACTGTACTACCTTCTCTCACTTTAGATTCATATTATGAAATAATCTCTTTTAAGTTTTACTGTCAAATACCTATCTTTCATCAAAAGTAATTTGGTTATCACTGTGGAACCTTCCTTGACTCTATCTGGTTATCTCCTTTGTGCTACCTTATTTTTTCATTGTTGTGTTACAGTTTATTTTTGTACGTGTTTATATCACTTCCACACTTAAATTGTGTGCTCTATGAGGGTAGGAACATATTTTCATTCACGTATTTTTAGTGCTTACATGTGTGTACATGTTTGGTTGTGAATACTCAATATCAAAAACCAAAATCTTGTATTAGTTCTTACAGTTAACACCAAAGCACAATACATCATGTTGTACTTTAAACATTGAAAAACTTGAGGAACAAAGCCTTAAATGAAGTTTTAGGATAAGAAAATCCAGGAACTTTTTTTATGGACCCTTTTAAATATTGACTCTAGGAAATTACTACAAATCATATATTATGTGAAATAAAACCTTCTACTTGGACTTCTTAATACTTAAGTTCATTTAAAATAAACTTGACAGGTTGATTAAAATTCAAATTTAGTTAAAAAAAACTGGTTCTGTTTGCAAATGGCATATTCATACAACTTAGCAAGAGATGAGTTTTTTCCTTTTTCCCCTCATTACTGATTTTACAACTTTTAAAAAAAAAAACCCACACAGGATAAAAGTATTTCATTGTTGCTTTTTGGTTAGTTTGCCATAAAACTTTTGATGTTTTATATTGTGGACTAAGTAAACAAAATTAATTTATTTTAGATTAGGTCTGGAAGAAAATTCAAGGACACGGTGCTTTGTTTTCAGTTCTGTATAGTGCAAGTTGATTAATAGCAGAAGTGATGCCTAATTCCTGTTATCTCAGGGGTATACATAGAAGAATGAATGACTAAAGGACCGAAGTACAAGATTTAAGTCTACATTTTATAAATGATCCCTGGAAAAGTAGTTAGCAGACCTGCTCTTGATGTCACCTCTGCAATAATTAACTCTATTAAGCTTTAGTTTCTTATTTGTAAGACAAAGATTATTCTCAGATGAACTTTAAGGCTGCTTCTTCTTTTTTTTTTTTTTAATTGTGATTTGGGTGAAAATTTACACAGCAAATTCAGTTTTCGTACAGCAGTTCACATACACTTTGTCTCATGACATTGACTACAGTTTACCACAATGCAACAGCTCCCCTCCCACATCCTCCCAATAGTTAACTCTTCACTGTGTCCATCCCTCCATGAATTCCTGCCCCCTGAGCTGTCTCCCTGTGTAAACATGGCCCTTCTTTCTCCCATGATAGTTCTCTCCAAGGAGTGTATGTATCTCAGGTACATGTTCAACTCAAATGCCTGTGTTTTGTTTGGCTGGAAGCCACAAGGGCAGCTAGGGACCATAGTCTCAGTGGTTCCACCAGGCTCTATCGGACCAGCAAACCTGGTCCCCTTTTCTTTTTCCCAAATGATTTTGACTTTTGTTCCACATTGTTTTCTCTCTCTATCCAGGATCTCCTATGTAGATCCACCTCTGAGTGGTTGACAGTGGTAGCTGGGCACCATCTAGTTCTTCTGGTCTCATAGTTGTATAGGCTGTGGATCACATGGTGTCCAAGTCGCTAGGACTAATTGTTTCCATGGATCTTTGGTCTTCTTCATTCTTACTTGCTCTGGACGAGGAGAGACCCATCGTTGCATCTAGATGGTAGCTTGCTAGCTTTTAAGATCCCAGTCTCTACTCACCAAAGTAGGTGGTGGAACAGTGTTTTGTGTAGTATGTTATGCCAATTGAGCTTGATGTCCCCTGCACCTATGGTCCTGAGCCCACAGGTTCAACTACTTGGTCCCTGTGGGTACCTGGCTGTGACCAAGAAGTGACTACAACTGTAGTATATACCTGGGAATTCTTACAGATCATACATGTATGGTTATAGGACCATTGTCTGCCAACCCTATACATGGTCTTGGGTACACTCCCTGGTTCGTAGACATACCTAATAGTTCAGCCTGTCCACCCATCTATCCATCTGTATCCCCGTGTTTGCTTTCACTGCCAACACAGTACTGTATGTGCAGAAGAGTTCATCTTTGTTTTCTGTACCTCCCATTTAGCTCTCTATGTCTTCCTCTTTCTCAATGCCACCATGTTGATCACGCACATTTGGTACGTTGCCCTTCTCTTCACCCAAATCTCTACCTATCTAACTGTGTTCCCTCCCCTCCCCTCCCACCGCCGGTAATCAACAAAGAAAATTTCCTTCCATAGATAAACCTTTCCTTGACTTTTACAATAACAGACTAATACAATATTTGACCTTCTGTGATTGACTTATTTCACTCAGCATAATGTCCTCCAAGTTCATCCATGTTATGCGGTGTTTTGCAGATTCTACATTATTCTTTAGTGTTGCATAGTATTCCATTGTGTATATGTACCATAGTTTGGTTATCCATTCCTCAGTTGATGGACACCTAGGTTGTTTCCATCTTTTGGCTATTGTAAACAGTGCTGCGATGAACATGGGTGTGCATATATCTGTTCTTGTCATGGCTCTCACCAGGCTCTTGCCTGATTTTGTTATCAAGGTTATGCTTGCTTCATAAAATGAGTTAGGGAGGATTCCATCTTTTTCTGTGTTTTGAAATAGTTTGAGTAGGAATGGTGTCAGTTCTTCTTTGAATGTTTGGTAGAATTCTCTGGTGAAACTGTACCAGGACTTTTTTTTAGTTGGTAATTTTTTGATGACCTGTTCAATTTCTTCTTTTGTTATGGATCTGTTCAACTTTTCCACATCAGTCAATGTTAGTTTAGGTTAGTGGTGTGTATCTAAATATCTGTCCATTTCTTCCCTATTTTCAAATTTGTTGGAGTACAGTTCATAGTATCCTGATATTATCCCTTTTATTTCAGTTGGTTCTGTCGTGATGTCACCCATTTCGTTTCTTATTCATGTCATTTGTATTCTCTTCCTGTTTTCCTTTGTTAAATTTGCCAGTGGTTTGTCAATTTTATTGATCTCAAGAAACCAACTTCTGGTCTTGTTGATTTTTCTATTGTCTTTCTATTTTCTGTTTCATTGATTTCTGCTTGAATCTTGATCATTTCCTTTCTTCTGGTGACTGTGGGCTTTTCTTGCTGTTCTTTTTTGAATTTTTGGAGATGTTGGTTTAAAGTGTTGATTTTAGCTCTTTATTCTTTTTTGATGTGTGCATTTATTGCTGTAAATTGGCCTCTGATCACTGCTTTTGCTGTGTCCCAAAGATTTTGGTGTGTTGTGTTTTCATTCTCGTTGGATTCATGGAATTTTTGAATTTCAATTTTTATTTCTTCTCTTATCCAGTCTTTTTCAAGGAGGGTGTTGTTCAGTTTCCATGTGTTTACTCTTTTTCCATTGATCTTCTTATTGTTGATTTCTAATTTGATAGCATTATGATCTTAGAAGATAACTTTGCAGTATATTTCAATGTTTTTAAATTTATGAAGGCTTCCTTTATGGCCTAACATATGGTCTATCATGGAAAATGTTCTGTATGCACTGGAAGAGAATGTGTATTGTGCTGTTGTTGGGTGAAGTGCTCTGTAGATGTCTGTAAGGTCAAATTTGTGGATTGTACTGTTTAGCTCTTCTGCATCCTCGTTGAGTGTCTTTCCAGTTGCTGTGTCTTTCATTGAAAGTGGTGTACTAAAGTCTTCCACTATGACTGTGGAGTCATCCGTTTGCCTTTTCAGATCTTTTAAAGTCTTATTTATATATTTTGGGGCTCTTTCCTTGAGTCCATAGATATTTATTATAGTTATATCCTCATTTTCAATTGATCCTTTAATCATTATATAATGTCCTTCTTTGTCTCGTATGGTGGTTTTTGTCTTAAAGTCAATTTGATCAGAAATTAATATTGCCACTCCTGCTCTTTACGGTTGCCATTGGCTTGATATATCTTTTTCCAACCTTTGATTTTTAGTCTATTTTTGTCTTTGTCTCTAAGGTGTGTCTCTTGTAGACACCATATTGATGGGTTTTGTTTTGTTACCTAATCTGCAACTCTCCATCTGCATTTAATCCATTAACATTCAGTGTAATTATTGACAAGTATGCATTGGTTGCTGTCATTTCGTTATGTGTTTTTTCATGGTGTCCTTGGTTTCTTTGTTCCATATTATTTTCTGTGCTGAGCTCATTATGTTTATGAATCGTGTTATCATTTCCTTTGTTGCTGCTGTTTTAGTATTTGGTGAATATTTGTGCTTGTCCTCTTTTTTATTGTGATGTGAAGGTTTATCCTTTTTTTTTTTTTTTTGAGGTTACCCTGTGATTTACAGTTTTTGCCCTGAGTTTAGAACAGTCTGTTCTATCTTGCAGCTCTCTTGCCTTCCTTACTATTTAGAAGTTATGTAACTACACAATATTTTCCCACTTTTTGTTTTGTTGTTGTCCTCACTTGCCAATTGATGTCTCTGGTTCCCTGTTTACAATCTTCTAAGCTTATTTTGCTTTGGATATGCCCACAGCTTTGGTTTCTGGGTTATGACATCTTGTGTGTTAATGGTTGGTTGTTTGCTATTTTTGATTCTCTATTCAGAGGACTCCCTTTAGTATCTCTTGTAAGGTTGGTCTGCTTTTAACAAATTCCCTTAGTTTCTGCTTATCGGGAAATCTCATTTCACCATCATGTTTGAGGGACAATTTAGCCAGGTATATAATTCTTGGTTGAAAATTTTTCTGTCAGGGTTTTATTTATATCATCCCATTGCCTTCTTGCTTGCATGGTTTCTGCTAAGAAATCAACTTATTCTTACTGGTTGTCCTTTGTAGGTAACTTTTTGTTTTTCCCGTGCTGCTTTCAGGATTCTTTCTTTGTCTTTCATTTTGATGAGCTTGATGATTATATGTCTTGGTGATTTTCTTTTGGGGTTCGTTGTACTTCCTGAATGAACATAGCCTCATCTTTCATCATATCAGGGAAGTTCTCCTCCAACAAATCTTGGACAATTTTCACAGTGGTTTTATTTTTTCTTCCTGTTCTGGAATTTCAGTGACACATAAGTTATTCCTGTTGATGGTATCCCACATGAACCTTAGGCTTTCTTCATTTTGTTTCTATCTTTTTTCTGATTGATCCCTTTTTGAAGAAGTATTCAGGTATTTGTCTTCAGTCTCATTAATTCTGTCTTCCATTGCATCAATTGCTCCTTTACCCTTTCAATGTGTTGGGTTATCTATTTCTGACAATTTAGTATTAGTCTTCTGGATTTCTATCTATAGATTTAGAATCATTTCTGATTTTTCATTTATTTATTTTGTCATTTTGTTCTTGTATTTTCTTCCAGAATTCTTCTAGGGTTTTGTCTGTGCTTTCCTTGTTCTGTCTCTCAATCTTTTGAAGATACCTAAATATAATTCTTTTGAATTCCTTATCAGAAGAGTTCCAGTGCTGCTCCTTCCTCAGGGATGTTTTCTGGGTCTGTATCCTGCTCCCTTGTTTGTACCACTTTATCTTGCTGCTTTGTGTGGACTGTGATGGTCTGTTGTCTCCGAGACATTGTTTCATTGTTGTATTTAGATCTCAGTTAACTGTTTGTGAAGAGCAGCCAAGGGTGAGTCAGGCTTTTCTTGGTGGTTGTTTATTGTTGGCTCATTGTTGGAGAAGGAAGTAGTGGCTCTCACTCAGTAAGTGAAGCTGCAGGGGGTGTGGGTGTGGTTATGTCATATGGGGACTGTTGCTGTCTTCCACTCAGTTAGATAAAAATAATAATTGAATAACCATCAAAAAAGTAAAAGCAAATGGACAAAAAATACACAAAGTAATCACACAGGAACTGTAATCAAAAAAAGACAAAAGGGGGGAGAACTGCAATATCTGGGGAGAGGGTTATAAGTGAAAAAAGGTAGGGAAGGAGAATAATAAAGAAAAAAATGGGAAAAACACAAAAAGAAAAACAAGGAACAGGGTTAACCACGAGAAAGGAAAAAAAAATTGCAACTAGGAAGAGGTAAAAGAAAAAAAGCTGAAAACTGGAACCTGGGAGGGAAAGAATAAAGAATAGTAGTTAAAAAGACTAATGTAATAATAGTCGTAGTAGTAGTTTTAAAACAGACAACAACAAACAAAAAATAGAAAAAAGAAGAAAAAAATTGGGAGAGGGTACCCAGGCTCTGTCTGAGTATGCAGACTGGGATGGAATTCCTGCCGGCCCACAAGTGGGTGGGAATAAGGGATGGCAGCACCTCTGTTCACCAAGTGGGTGTGGGGTGTAAGAGTAACAAGGGGAATGTGTCATGTTTCTAGTCGTCCACATCTGGAATGTCCTTGAGGTTCCTGCAAGTGGAGCCTGTTCGTAAGTCCCTGGAATCTGGGAGAGCACTGTCGCTTTAAACATCCAAAATGGTCCAGCCACTTGTAAATATTCGAAATGACTGCGCCCTCCGGACAGGCAAAAGTCCACAGCTCAGCCCACCTTTCTCTTCACTGCTTCCTTTTTTATTCACCAGCCACCAGAACAGTCCTTCATGTAGTCCTTGGCCAGGAGGTCTGATTTTTACGTTAATTCGTAGGACTTACCACCACTCGGCAATGTCTAAGCTGTCTGTGCTGTCAGGATAGCTGCCAGACTGCAGCTCCGTATGTCTCCTTTTTTGGCGTTTTCATGCAAATTCTTCTGCTATTTGGAGTTTAGTCCACCTCTATATCCTTCCCTTCAAGGCTCAGGGGTCCAGTATTATCTTCTTTATCTGTATTAATTGGTTTCACTTTAAGTTATTATTAAAAGAGTAGTAAGAAATGAGATTTTTAATATTGTTAATCCCATAATATTTTAAGCTTCCTGTTCATCTTATGTATACTTCAAGATAGTTTCTTGGGTATTTAAGTAATCTTATACAGAATTTATAAAGATATTTTTGGCTGAGGCTGAATCTACATTATGAAAAAAATTAATGAATCCCTATAAAATGAGTGGTATCTAAGTCTTAATTGGTATCTCAGACTCTAAAAATGAAATATTTGGAAAAGAACCAGATTCTTGAATCTTGGCCTTCTAAGTGTATCATTCCTAAAGGAGATAAGAACATTTCCTGTATTTTGTTAAACACAGGTAGTCTCCAACTTCCAACAGAGTTCCATTCTAATTACTCTATTGTAAGTCAATTCACACATAAGTTTAATTTTTGTGTGTGTGTGTGTCTGATTTGTGTGGATGCTTACAGAGCAAATTCATTTTCCATACAGCGGTTCACACACATCTTATTTCATGACATTGATGGTCATCCCCACAGTGCAGCAGCTCTCTTCCCACTTGCTCCCTGTGGTTACCTTTTCCCTGTGTTCTTCTTTTCTATGTATTTCTGCCCTCTGAACTATTCTCTGTGTAAATTCTGCCTTTCTCATATCCCGTGGTTGATCATTCTAAGGAATGCCCCTGCCTGGTGTAAATGTTCACCTCATACACCTGTGTAGTGTTTGGCTGGAAGCCCTGGGAGTAAGTTCAGTTCCAGGCCCAAAGGGTGACTACAGGCCAGTCTTGGGGGTTTCCCCACTCTGTGTCAGACCAGTAAGGTTTTTTTTTATGATTTTGAGTTTGGTTCCACATTTTTCTCCCACTCTATCTGTTGTTATGTGCCGTCAAGTAGGACCC
>NW_006921739.1:7810886-7812338 GCF_000298275.1 Orycteropus afer afer
TCTTATCAGACTATCATATAAGGTTTTTTTTTATGATTTTGAGTTTGGTTCCACATTTTTCTCCCACTCTATCTGTTGTTATGTGCCGTCAAGTAGGACCCGACTCATAGCGACCCTTCCTTGGGTTTCCAAGGCAGTATCACTATGGAAGTAGATTGCCCAGCCTTCTTTCCAAGGAGTGGCTGGTCAGCAGTCAAGTGCTTTAGGCACTACACTTACCAGAGCTCCCCCCACCCAGGCTATGTAGGGTCTCCTATTTTGTTCCCTTTCTGAGTAGTTGACATTGGTAGCTGGGCATATATATTTTGGGGCTCTTTCCTTGAGTCCATAGATACTTATTATAGTCATATCATCATTTTCAGTTGATTCTTTAATCATTATATAATGTCCTTCCTTTTATATATCCATTATATAATGTCCTATCATTTTACAGTCCTGCCAGTAGTGTATGCAAGTTTTTCTGATTTCATGGTCACATAGGCTGAGGTTCACATGGTCCACTAGTTCTCTTGGACTAATTGTTTCCATCTGTCTTTGGTTTTCTTCATTCTTCTTTGCTCCAGATGAGGGGACACCAGTTGGATCTTAGATAGACACTTGCAAGCTAATAAGACCTCAGTTGCTACTCACCAAAGTAGAATGTAGAACAGTATTTCTGTGACTTATGTTATGCTAGTTAAGCTTGATGTCCCCCATGTTCCAAGCCTGTGGGTCCAGTGACTCATTCCCTCTGGGTATTTGACTGTGGCTAGGAAGTTATCAACACTTTGTCCCATTAGCTCTGTTATGCATATGGACTTTCTTATAGCAAATACAAATATGTGTGTAGAAACATCATCTGCCAAACTTTTCTATGCATTCCTGCCCTCTGAGATATCTCCCTGTGTAAATTCTATGTAAATACTGCCCTTCTGATATCCCATGGTTGATCATTCTAAGGAGTGCACCTACGTGGTATAAATGTTCACATTATATGCCTATCAAGTATTTGACGGTATATTCCCTTTTGCATAGACATACTTGATCATTTACCCTTTCTGCTTATGTATCCACTTGTAGATTAATGTTTGTTTTTAGTGATAATGCAGTATTTTGTATGCAAAATTATTTATCTTTGTTGTCTGTACCTTTTGTGCACCTCTCTGTGTCTTTCTTTTCCTTAGTGCTACTGTGCTGGTCCCTGACTTTTGGTATATTGCCTTTCCCTTCACCCAAATCAATACTTGTCTCTTACCTATCTAGTAATTTCCCCTCTCTCTTCCTATCCCTGATAACCAAAAGAGAAAGTTTCCTTCCGTATATAAACCTTTCTTTGACTTTTTACAATAGTGTGCTAATACAGTATTTGTTCTTCTGTGATTAACTTACGAAGGAAGGTTGGGCAATCCTACTTCCGTAGTGATACTGCCTCGGAAACCCAAGGAGGGGTCGCTATGAGTCGGGGCCGACTCG
>NW_006921739.1:7812878-7832393 GCF_000298275.1 Orycteropus afer afer
TAGTGGCTAAGGCACTTGACTGCTAACCAGAAGGCTGGCGGTTCAAACCCACCAGCCACTCCTCGGAAGGAAGATGGGGCAATCTACTTCCATAGTGATAATGCCTCGGAAACCCAAGGAGGGGTCGCTATGGGTCGGGTTTGACTCAATGGCACATAACAACAATGGCTAATGAGGAGCTTTGGTGGCATAGTGCCTAAAGGCACTTGACTGCTAACCAGAAGGCTGGCGGTTCAAACCCACCAGCCACTCCTCGGAAGGAAGATTGGACAATGTACTTCCGTAGTGATACTGTCTTGGAAACCGAAGGAGGGGTCACTGTGAGTTGGGTCTGGCTCGAGGGCACACAACAACAACAACAACAATGGCTAATGATTGCAAAGATTTCTTCATGTGTTTGTTGGCTGCCTGAATATCTTCTTTGGTGAAGTGTCTATTCATGTCTTCTGTCCATTTTTTAGTTGTATTGTTTGTCTTTTTGATGTTGAGGTGTTGGAGTTTTCTATAAATATTAGAGGTGAGTCCCTTGTCATATAAATCATTGCCAAGTATTTTTTCCCAATCTGTAGGTTCTCTTTTTACTCTTTTGGAGAAGTCTTTTGATGCACATATGAATTTAATTTTTAGAAGGTCCTAGTGATCTAGTTTATCTTCTGATGTTTGTGCATTTTTACTTACATTTGGTGATCTATTTATGCCATATATTAGGGCCCTTAAGTTTGCCCAATTATTACTTTATTTTATGAACTTTATAGTTTTAGGTTTTACATTTAAGTCTTTGATCCATCTGGATTTAGTTTTTGTGTATGCTGTGAGGGATGGATTTTGTTTCATTTTTCTGCAAATGCGTATTCACTTTTGCCAGCAACGTTTGTTACAGGGACTGTCTCATCCCCGTTTAATGGATTTCGGCCATTTGTCAAAGATCAGCTGAACATAGGTGGATGGATCTATTTCTCGGTTCTCTGTTCCTCTGGTCTATGTGTCTGTCATTATAGCAATTGCAGGCTGTTTTGGCTACTGTGGCTGTATACTAGGTTTTGAGATCTGGGAGTGTGAGATCTCCTACTTTGTTCAGTAGTGCTTTGATTATCTCAGAGCTTTTCCTTTTCATGTAAAATTAGTGGTTTGTTTTTCCATGTCCTGAAAGAATATTGATGGAATTTGGATTGGGATTGCATTGAATGTATAGATTGCTTTGGGTAGTAGTGACATTTTCACAGTGTTCACCACTCTTCCTATCCATGAGTATGGTGTGTTCTTCAGTTACATAGATCTTTTTGTAGTTTCTCGAAGTAGTGTTTTGTAGTTTTCTTTGTACATGTCTTTTGTGTCCCTGTTAAGATTTATTCCCAAATATTTTGTCTTTTTGGTAGCTATTGTAAATGGTATTCATTTCCTTTTCAGAGCTCTTTTTGCTGGTATAGAGGAATCCAACTGATTTTTGTATGTTGATTTTGTATCCTGCCACTATGCAAAATTTTAAAATTAGTTCTAGTAGTTTTTTCTTGCTGAGTCTCTTTGGTTTTCTATGTATAGCAACATCTCATCTGCAAACAGGGATATTTTACTTCTTCCTTACCAATGTGGATGTCTTTTATTTCCCTTTCTTTCTTTATTTCCCTGGCTAGGACTTTGCATGCAATGTTTAAAAGAAGTGGTAAAGGAGGGCATCCTTGTCTGGTTTCTTTTCATGAGAGAAATGCTTTCAGTCTCTCTCCATTGAGGATAATGTTAACTGCCAGTTTTGCATATATGCTCTTTATTATGTTGAGCAATTTCCCTTTTATTTCTGTTTATCTGAGAGTTTGTATCAGGAATCAGTGTTGGATTTTATCAGATGCCTTTTCTGCATCAATAGATAGTGATCAAGTGGTTCTTTTCCTTTATTTTACTTACGTGATGGATTACATTGGTTGTGTTTTTAAACTTGAACTATCCTTGCGTTATTGTTAGGTTGTTACTTGCCATTGAGTCATCTCCAACTCATAGTGATAGTGACCCTATGTGCAGCAGAATGAAGCACTGCCCAGTTGTGTACCATCATCACAATCCTTGCTATACTTGAGCCCATCATTGTGTCAATCCATCTTGTCGTGGGTCTTCTCCTTTTTTGCAGTCTCTCCACTTCACCAAGTATGTCCTTCTCCAGGAAAGGGTTCCTTCTGACAACATGAGCAAAGTAGGTTAGACAAAGTCTGGCCATTCTTGCTTCCAAGATGCATTCCAGTTGCACTTCTTCCAGGACAGATTTGTTTGTTCTTCTGGCAGTCCATGTTATTTTCAGTTTTCTTCACCAACAAGAGCATCACCTCTTCTTCAGTCTTCCCACTGTCCAGCTTTCACATGCATATGAGGCCACTGAAAATACTATGGCTTGGGTTAGGTGTACCTTAGTCATCAACCATCCTTGTATACCTTATATGAATCCCTCTTGGTCATGATATATTATTACTTTTTTGATGTTCTTGAGAGTCTGTTGGCTAGGATTTTGTTGATGTTTGTGTCTGTGTTTATGAAGGATATTGGTCTGTAATTTTCATTTTTAGTGGTGTCCTTGCCTGGTTTTGGTATCAAGGTTTTACTTGGTTTGTAAAATGAATTTGGGAAGATTTCATTCTTTTCTGTGTTCTGGAATAGATTGAGTAAGATTGATATCAGCTCTTCTCTGCATGTCTCGTAGAAGTCTCTCGTGAAACTTCTGAGCCAGGATTATTTTTTTCTTGGTAGTTTTTTTTATGACCTGTTGAATTTCTTCTTTTGTTATGGGTCTGTTCAGATTTTCTACCTCAGTCTCTGTTAGTTAAGTAGTGTGTTTCTAGAAATCTGTCCATTTCTTTTAGGTTTTCAAATTGTTAATAGTACAGTCCTTCATACTATTCTGATACTATCTTTTTTATTATTAGTTCTGTTGTGACATCACCCATTTCATTTCTTGTTTGTATTAATTGCATCATCTTTTTTTCTTTTGTTACGTTTGCCAGCAGTTTGTCGATTTTGTTAATCTTTTCAGAAAACCAAATTCTAGTCTTACTGATTTTTTTCTATTGTCTTTCTATTTTCTATTTCATTTATCTCTGCTCGAACCTTTATATTTCTTCTGGTGACTGTAAGGTTTTTTTTTTTGCTGTTCTTATTCTAATTGTTGGAGATGTTGGGTTAAGTTGTTGATTTTGTCTCTTTTTTTTTTTCATGCATGCATTTATGGCTGTAAATTGCCCTCTAATTACTGCTTTTGCTGTCTCCCCAAGATTTTCTTATGTTGAATTTTCATTCCCTTTTTATTCCAGGAAGTTTTTTTAATTCATATTTTATTTCTTCTATTACCCAGCTGTTTTCAAGGAGGTTGTTATTCAGTTGAGGAATTCTGGTGGTGTAGTGCCTAAGGCATTTGACTACTAACCAGAAGGCAGGTGGTTCAAACCCACCAGCCACTCCTCAGAAGGAAGGTTGGGCAATCTACTTCTGTAGAGATACTGCCTCGGAAACCCAAGGAGGGGTCACTATGAGTCAGATCCAACTCAGTGGCAGTGAGTTTGGTTTGTTCTTTATTCAGTTTCCATGTGTGTGTTCTTTTTTCCATTGAACTTCGTATTATTGACTTCTAATCACAGCATTGTGATCTGTGAAAATGCTTTGCAGTATTTCATGTTTTTAAATTTATTGAGGCATGCTTTTTGACCTAACACCATGTGCTCTGGAAAAGAATGTATATTGTGCTGTTCTTGGGTGATGTGCTCTGGTTGATTGTATTGTTTAGTTCTGTGTCTTTGTTAAGTTTCTTTCTAGTTCTGTCTTTCATTGAAAGTAGTGTATTATAGTTTGTTATTATTGTGGAGTCCTCTATGTGTCTTTTGAATTCTGTTGAAGTCTGATTTACATATTTTGGGGCTCTCTCATTGTGCACCCAGACATTCATTCTAGTTATGTCCTTTTGTTGGATTGACTTTTTAATAATCTAATGTCATTCCTTGTCTCTTTTTTCTGGTTTTTGCCTTAATGTCTGTTTTATCAGAAATTAATGTTGCCATTTCAGCTCTTTTTTTGGTTGCTATTTGCTTGATACATATACATCTTTTTCCAACCTTTGATTTTTAGTCTATATTTGCCTTTGTGTCTAAGGTGAGTCCCTTGTAGACAACATTTTGATGAGTCATGTTTTCTCACCCAGTCTACAACTCTCCATCTCTTGAGTGGTACATTTAATCCATTTATGCTTAGTATAATTATCAACAGGTATGAATTATTGCTGAATTTTTGTTGTTTTTTCATGTTGTTGCTGATTTCTTTGTTTCATGTAATTTTCTATGCTGAACGCATTTTGTATATGATTTTTGTTATTTCCTTCATTGCTATTGTTTAGTATTTGCTAAATATGTATACCTCTCCTCTTCTTATTTTGATGTGAAAGGTTATTAATTTTCTTTGAAGTTACTCTATAATTTATAATTTTCTTCCCAAATTTAGAACAGTCTAATCTATCTTGCAGTTGTCTTGACTTCCTCACCGTTTGGAAGTTCTGAACCTATGTTATTTATTCCCACTTTTTAATGTAGTTGTATTCATTTACCAATTAATGTCTCTGGCCACTGTATACAGTCTTGTAATTTTATGTTATTTTGGATACTTCTGTAACTGGGTTGGTTTCTGGGTTATGTCATCATGTGTGTTAATCATCGGTTGTTCTCTGCTGTTTTTGGTTCTCTGTCCAAAGGTCTCCCTTTAGCATCTCTTATAAGCTTGGTGTGGTTTTAACAGATTTTTTTAATTTCTGTTTTCCTGGAAATGTCCTAATTTCAGCATCATATTTGAGAGACAGTTTTGCTGGGTATTTAATTCTTGGTTGGAAACTTTTTTTCTTTCAGGATTTTATATATGTCATCCCATTGCCTTCCTGCCTGCTGAGAAATCATAGCTTAGTCTTATTGATTCCCTTTGTAGGTAACTCTTCATTTTTTTCATACTGTTTTCAGGATTCTTTGTCTTTGACTTTGGTGAGTATGATTGTGATTTGCCTCGGGGTCCATCTTGTTTGTCGTTTGTTAAACTTCTTTAATGGATATCTTCTCCTCTTTAATCATTTTAGGGAAATTATCTTCCAACTAGTCTTCAACAGTTTTGAACAGCTTTGAATAGCAGTGGAATATGGTCTGATGTCTTGCTGGAAGATGAACCCATAAGGTTGGAAAGCACTAAAATATACAACTGGGGAAGAGCTACCTCCTCAGAGTAGAATTGACCTTAGTGATGTGGATGGGCTAAAGCTTTTGGGTCCTTTATTTGTGGATTTGGCCTAACTCTAAATGAAAAGAAATGTCTGAGAACATCCATTAATAATCAAAATATGGAATGTATGAACTATGAATCTAGGAAAATTGGAACTTGTTAAAAAATGAAATGGAACACTTCCTAAGCATTAGTGAGGTGAAATGAACTGGTACTGGCCATTTTGAATCGGATAGTCATATTGTCTACTGTCCCAGGAATGAAAAATTGAAGAAGAATGGTATCACATTCACGGACAAAAAAAGAACATTTCAAAATCTATCCTGAAATACAGTGTCATCAGTGATAGGATGATATCCATATGCATACAATGAAGACCATTAATATAACTATTATTCAAACGTACACACCAACCACTAAAGCCACAGTTGGAAAAATTGAATATTTTTACCAGTTTCCTCAGTCTGACATTGATCAGACATGCAGTTGACATGAATTGATAATTACTAGTGATTGGAATGTGAAAATAGGAAACAAAGATAGTTCAGTAGTGGAAAATATGGCCTTGATGATAGAAATAACACCAAAGATCTCATGATAAAATTATTCAAAACCAATGACTTTATTCATTACAAATACTTTTCTTCAACAAAATAAATGCTGACTATGCACATGGACCTCGCCAGATGGAATACACGGGAATCAAATCGACTACATCTGTGGAAAGAGCTGGTGGAGAAGCTCAATATCATCAATCAGAACAAGGCCAGGAACTGACTATGGAACAGAACACCAATTGCTCAAATGCAAGTTCCAGTTGAAGCTGCAGAAAATTAAAATAAGTCCACTAGAGCCAAATACCTCAATTTAGAGACAATCTCAAGAATAGATTTGATGTTTGAACACTAATGAATTAAGACCATATGAATTGTGAGTCATATGTGAATTAATTGTGAATTAAGACCGTATGAATATAATATCAAGGACATCATACAAGAAGAAAGCAAAGGGTCATTAAAAAGATAAAGAAAAGATTAAAATGGATATCAGAAGAGACTCTGAAATTGCTCTTCAATGTGGAGTAGCTAAAACCAATGGAAGAAATTATGTAAAAGAGCTGAACAGAAGATTTCAAAGGATGCCTCAAGAAGACAGAGTATTACAATGGAATGTACAAAGAGCTGGAGTTAGAAAACCAAAAGGGAAGAGCATGTTCAGCATTTCTCAAGTTGAAAGAACTGAAGAGGAAATTCAAGCCTCATGTTGTAATATTGAAGAATTCTTTGAGCAAAATACTGAACAACACAGGAGGCATCAAAAGAAGATGGAAGAAATACACAGAGTGACTATACCAAAAACAACTTGTCGACATTCAACCATTTCAGAGGGTAGCATATGATCCAGAATAATGACATTGAAGGAAAAAGTCCAAGGTGCACTGAAGGTGTTGATGAAAAATGACACTGCAGGGATTGATGGAGTATCACTTGAAATGTTTCATCAAACAGATGCAATGCTTGAAACATTCACTTTTCTATGCCAAGAAATTTGGAAGACAGCTATCTGACCAACTGACAAAGAGATCCATATTTGTGCTCACTCCAAACAAAGGTAACCAAATAGAATATGGAAATTATCGAACAGCATTATTAGTATCACACACAAGTAAAATTTTGCATGAAATAATTCAAAAATGATAGCAGTAGTACATAGGCAGGTAACTGCAGGAAATTCAAGCTGGATTCAGAAGAGGATGTGTAATGAGGGGTATCATTGCTGTTGTCAAGTAGATCCTGGCTGAAAGCAGAGAATAACAAAGTGGTTTTCCTGTGTTTTATTGACTATGTAAAGCCATTCCTCTGTGTAGATCATAACAAATTATGGATAACATTGCAAAGAATGGGAATTCCAGAACATTTAGCTGTGCTTATGAAGAACTGGTACATAGACTAATAGGCAGTTGTTAGAATAGAACAAGGTCATATTGTATAGTTTAAAATTAGGAAAGATGTGCATTAGGGTTGTATCCTTTCACCATACATATTTAACCTATATTTTATACAAATAATCCAGAAAGCTGGACTATAAGAAGAGGAATGTGGCATGAAGACTGGAGGATGTCTAACAATCTATGATATGCCTGTGAGTTAACCTTGTTTGCTGAAAGTGAAGAGGACTTGAAGTGCTTACTGATGAAGATCAAAGACTGCAGCTTTCAGTATGGATTACATCTCAATACAAAGAAAATGAAATCCTTACATGACCCATAAGCAACTTAATGATAAAAGGGGAAAAGATTAATGCTGTCAAGGATTTCATTCTACTTGGATCCAAAATCATTGGCTATGGAAGCAACAGTCAAGAAATCAAATGATGTATTGGGCAGTTTTGCTGCAAAAGACCTCTTAAATTGTTCAAAAGCAAAGATAACATTTGAAGATTAAGTATGCCTGACCCAAATTATGGTATTTTCAGTCACCTTGTATGCATTTGAAAGCTGAACAATGAATAAGGAAGATTGAAGATGAAATGATGCCTTTGACTTATGGTGTTAGCAAAGAATGTTGAATATACTATGGACTGTCAGAAGAATGAACAAATCTTTCTTGGAAGTAGTACAGCCAGAATGTTCCTTAGAAATGGCCAGACTTTGTCTCTCATACTTTGGTTGTGTTAACAGGAGGGACCATTCCCTGGAGAAGGATACCATGCTTGGTAGAGGGTAATCAGAAAAAGGGGAAGACCCTCAATAAGATGGATTGTCATAGTGGTTGCAGAAATGGGCTCAAGCATAGCAATGATTGTGACAGTGGCACAGGACCAGGGAGTGTTTTGTTTTGTTGTTCATAGTGTCACTGTAATTCAAAATGGACCCAATAACATCTAACAACAAAACTATAGTATAATTAGTTCTTTTTTAAAAAATTCATGCTGCTCCATGAATTTTAACATACATACAGATTCCTCTACCTAGCCCTACAATCAGGAAAAGGAATGATTCCATTGCCACAAAAATCTTATGCTTTGTATTTATAGTCACACTCTTCCAATCCCATAGCCTCTGGCAACCACTGATCTGTTCTCCTTCACTGTAGTTTTATCTTTTCAAGAATATCTTACAAATAGAATCATAAACTATTTAACCCCTGGAGACTGACTTTTATTTAGCATAAAGCCTTTGAGATTCATCCAAATGTTACATTTATCAGTAGTTCATTCCTTTTTATTACTGAATAACAATCCATTAAACAGGTGTACCACAGTTTGTTTTTCCATTGACCAGAAATTAGCATTGTTTCTGGTTTGGGCGATTATCAATAATGTTACAACATTCTTGTACAACTTTTTGTTTAAATCATGAATTTTCAGTCCACCTTGACTAGTACTAAGGAATGGGATTGCAAACTTATATTGTAAGAATGTGTTTAACTTAAAAAAATTGACATATTTTCCAGAATAACTATAGCATTTCTTATTCCCATCATGACTATGTGAGAGTTCTGGTTGCTCCTCAACTTCTCCAGCACTTGGTATTATAAATATATTTGTTTAGCCAGTCTAACAGTTGGTTGATTGATTATATACATTATTGTAATCAGAGGGAAAAAGAAGAAAAAGCTCAGAAGGAAGATTGGGCAGTCTACTTCCTTAATGATACTGCCTCAGAAACCCAGAGAAGGGTCACTGTGAATCAGATCCGACTCCACAACAGTGAGTTTGGTGTTTTTGATTTTGTTAAAATTTATGACAGAACTGTGCATGAAGTCTATCCAATCATGGGAAGCAATGATGTGAAGTTACAACTATTGATAACAGATGTAGACAATTCTCAACAGTTTAATACCTATGTTACTTGTTTCACCTTGTTGTGGTTTGTATTGTGTGTCCCCCAAAATATGTGTCAACTTGTCTAGGCCTTGATTCTCAGTCTTAGGTAAATATCCTCCATGCTGTGATCTTATGTAATATATGTCTTATAAATCCCAACCTCTATAATGTTCATGAGGTAGGATTAGATATAGTTAAGTTAATGAAGCAGGATACAATCTGTAGGATTAGATTGTATCTTGAGTCAACCTCTATTGAGTTATAAAAGAGATTAAAGAAGTGTGTAGAGATCAGACGGACCTTAAAGAAAAAACAAAATCACTGCCATTGAGTCGATTGGACTCATAGCGACCCCTCTTTGGGTTTCCAAGGCAGTATCTCTATGGAAGTAGGTTGCCCAATCTTCTTTCCAAGGAGTGGCTGGTGGGTTTGAACTGCCAGCCTTCTGGTTAGCAGTCAGATGCTTTAGGCACTATGCCTTCCTTAGTACCACCAAAAAAGAAGAGCCAAGAGCAGAACTTTTCCTTTGGTCCCAGGGTCCCTGTGCTAAGAAACTCGTTAGACCCAGGGTGAGATTGATGTCAACACGTGGAGATCTCTAAGGGATACTGAGCCCACAGATGTTAAAAGGAGACAAGGACCTTTCTGCCAAGCTGACAGAGAAAAGCTTTCTCCTAGAGCTGGTGCCCAGAATTTGGCCTCTAACCTCCTAAGCTGTGAGAGAATACATTTCTCTTTGTTAAAGCCACTCATTTATGGTATTTTAGTTGTCACAGCATTGAACAACAGCAAAAATCTTGAAACTCACAATCTCATATGTGCCCAGTTTTGTAGAATTGTGAGAAAGCTAAACCAGAGTTTATACTAGTTTTAAAATAAAATTAGTTGGTGACATCTGACAAAGGTCATTATAGAGTATACAAAATAATTATCTATTAATACATTTATAAAAATCTGAGCAGATTCCAAATGCCTATAACAGGTATGCATGTCTGTTATTAAACAAGGAAGTTATAAATGTTGGAGGAATTATAAATATTAATATAACTGTGTCATTTGGCAAGATTCTTAAGCAGTTTTCTTTTTTTTTTTTTTTGAATAATTTAAAAGTACCTAGTTTGTAGTGAGGGGGCTCTGATGGTGTAGTGGGTAAAGCATTTGGCTTGTAATCAGAAGGTCAGTGGTTCAAACACACCAGCTTCTCCATGGGAAGAAGGTGGGCAATGTACCTCTGTAAATATTTACAGCCTTGGAAACCCAGTGGGGTTTTCAGAATTGACTCAATGGCAGTGGGTCTGATTTGATTTGTTATGTACCAGGATAAAACCAAAACATGGACCAGACCTGTATCTAAGATTTTCTCATGGAAGCTAGTGCTTTATCATAATACTGTCTTTATTAATTTAGATTGGCTAGATTTATTTAAACTTCATTATTATTTTTTTTTAATGTAGTAAATAGCCTTATTCCTTCTATAAGCAGCCATCCTGGTTGTACAAGTACTATATTTTGAATATTGAGCATAAGAGCCAGCTTAATATAGATTAAATGCTCGGGATCTCATTCTAGCTGGACTATATTACATGGTTGTGTGGTTCTCACATTCTCTAGACTTTTTCTCACTTTTAAAATAAGGAAAATATATCATACGTACTCCGTCTAGAGTGTTTTGTGAGCAGAGTGTTTTAATAGCTTGAGGAAAGTGTAAAATATAAGACAGAATCCTGTTTGGATATAAAAGTCAGTGGAGGCTTTCCTGGGGCTAGGAATGGAATATCCAAGGTCAGCCACATTTCTAACTGCCAAGAGAGTCAAGGAACCAGGTGAAGCCTGATCTTGTAAGCTAACTCTTTGGTTGTGGCTTTAGAAAATACACTAAACGCGTCAGAAGCAGCACATCTGTTACTTCACGTATTTCTAGGAAACTACTAATACATTCGGTTTTCACTCTTCATTTTGGGTATGGAAAACTTCTCCATGGAAAGGTATTAAACACTTTCTATTTGAGGGTGTGAGTTCCTGGGTGATGGAAATGGCTAAGTTGCTCGGCTGCTGACCAAAAGGTTGGTAGCTCGAGTCCATTAGGAGGTGACTTGGAAGAAAGACCTAGTGATGTATGTCCACAAAATCAGCCATTGAAAACCCTAGGGAGCACAGCTCTCTTATAAACATGGGGTTGCCATAAGTTGAAATTGACTCAGTGGCAGTTGGTGGATATTTGGGCAACTCCAAAGCTGTATCTAAAGTCAAGATATCTTTTCTGGGCTTCTATTAATATATTGCCACCCTTAGGAATCTTCCCTGGAGAAGACTGGAAGTTCCCTGAACTTTGCGTGTCTCATCATGCTAAAATTGAAATCTTATTTCCTACCCTTCAGTCTTTTCTTATGTTTTGTCATGTTAATGGCATGACCTCACTAATCCATGACTAAAATCTGATTTTTTTCTGTAGATGCCTTCCTCTCTTTTTTTACCACTTCCTCCAGTGTAAATCTGTAGACCGCCAGACCATATATATTCTACTTTTAAAATAGGTTGCAAATCTGTATTTCTTTGCTGTTATTACTGCCAAAACCTACAAGTCCAGTATTTCTCTAACCTGAACCCGCTATCAGTACTTTTCCTAGTACTGGGTCTGATCCCATCATTTTCTTGCTTAAAACTATTCATTGGTACTCCATGTCCTGGAGAATACAGTACACATTTGTAGAATATCAGAGATGCCCTTCATATGGCATCTGCTGCTATTGCTGCCACTACTATTATTCAACTCAAACTTCCATTCTTAGTTCAGCCCTTCATGTATAAAGGTCCTACTTTTTAAAGGTCCTATGCCGTTTCTTCTGCCTGCATTGCCTAAGCCCCCACCATAAACAAAAAAAAAAACTCACTGCCGTTGAGTCGATTCGACTCATAGCGACCCCTTCTTGGGTTTCCAAGGCAGTATCTCTACAGAAGTAGATTCCCCAGTCATCCTTCCTAGGAGTGGCTGGTGAGTTTGAACCGCCAGCCCTCTGGTTAGCAGTCAAATGCCTTAGGTACTATGCTACCAGGGCTCTCAGACCTCACCACAGTACTTGCAAGTTCCTATGCATTCTTATTTTTCATGCTATCAATAATTTTTAAGGTATAATTTACATATGTAAAATGCACAAATGAATTTTGAAAAATGAACAACCCCCTGTAACCTCACTTATTTCTAATCCTGAAGAAAGTTTTCTCATGTCCCTTTCTGGTCAACACACTCTCCACCCCAGGCAATCATTATTCTGATTTGATTTTTATCATCACAGATTATTTTGGCCTGTTTTGAAGTCATAAAAACAATAAAACAGCATGGAATCTTTTTCATCTGACTTGAACTCAAATAATGGTGTGAACTCACCAACCACTTCACAGGAGAAAGTTGTCAGGGATTTCATTTTACTTTGATCCACAGTTAACACGCATGGAAGCAGCAGTCAAGAAATCAAATGACATATTGCATTGGGCAAATGTGTTGTAAAAGACCTTTAAGGTGTTCAAAAGCGAAGACATCACTTTGATCCATGGGTGTATTATTCCATTCTTTGAATATACCATAGTTTGTGTCTTCTGCTGTTGATATGCATTTGGATTATTTTCATTTGGGGGCTGTTATGAATAAAGAAACTATGAGTATTCTCATAAAAATCTTTTTATAGACATGGACATTGATTGCTCTTGGTTACAGACTTAGGCCTGGAATTTCTGAGTCAGAAGAAAGATGTTTCTGGTTTTATTAGAAATTTCCAATCCAAATCCCAAAGTGGTTGTCTTATTTTGCACCCCCACCCACAATGTATGGGACTTCCAGTTGCTCCACATTCTTGCCAACATTTGGTATTATCCTTTTTTTTTTCCCTTTAGTAATTTGGGTGAAAGTTTACAGAGTAATTTCATTTTCAATGTAGTAATTCATATACATTATGTCTCATAACATTGACTGCAGTTTCCCACAGTGTAACAGCTCTCTTCCCACTTTCTCCCCATAGGTACCTCTTCCCTGTGTCCTTCACTCCTGTGTACTCCTGCTCCCTGAGGGGTCTCCTTGTGCATATACTGCCCTTCTGTTCTCCCATGATTGATCTCTCCAAGGAGTGTATCTATCCAATGTAAATGTTTATCCCATTTGCCGGTCTCCTATTTGGTTGGAAGCCACAGGAGTTCAATTCCAGACCTGAAGGGTGGCTAGGGGCCATAGTCTCAGGAGTTTCATCAGGCTCTATCAGACCAGCAAACCTGGTCTTTTTATTTATTTATTTTTAATGATTTTTGGCTTTTGTTCCACTTTGTTCTCCCACACTATCCAGGATCTCCTACACAGATCCCCTTCTGAGTGGTTGGCAGTGATAGCTGGGTACCATCTAGGTCTTCTGGTCTCATGGTCATACAGACTGAGGATCACATGGTCTAACAGTCCCTTGGACTAATTATTTCCATGCGTCTTTGGTTTTTTCATTCTTCGTTGCTCTGGATGAGGAGAGACCCATCACTGTATCTAGATGGCTGCTTACAAGCTTTTAGGATCCCTGTCGCCACTCCCCAAAGTAGGATGTGGAACAATGTTTTTGTATAGCATGTTATGTCATTTGAGCTTGATGTCCCCTCTGACTGTGGTCCCAAGCCCACAGATCCAAATACTCACTCCTTCCAGGTAGTTGTCTGTGACGAAGAAGTCAGCACAACCTTGGCCCTTGTCAGTTCTACTGTGTACCTGGACATTCTTAAAGAACATACAAATATACTTGTAGAAGCATCGTCTCCCAACCATATATGTGGTCATGGGCACACTCCCCTTGCCTAGACATACCTGACTGTTCAGCCTGTCCACCCATCTGTCCACCCTAGATCAATGTTATCCTTCACTGACAATGTAGTACTGTATATGTAAAAGGGTTCATCTTTGTTGTTTACATGCATGCACCACTCTATGTCTTCCTCTGCCTCAATGCCACCATGTTGATCACTTGCATTTGGTACATTGCCCTTCCCTTCACTCAAATCAATACTTGTCTCTACTTATCTAGCACTGTTCTCTCCCCTCCAACAAAGAAAGTTTGCTTTCATATATAAAGCTTTCCTTGACTTTTTACAGTAACTGACTAATACAGTATTTGTCCTTCTGTGATTGACTTATTTCACTCAGTATAATGTTATCCAAGTTCATCCATGTTATGTGCTGCTTTGCAGATTCTACATTATTCTTTAGGGTTGCAGAGTATTCCATTATATGTATATACCATACTTTGGTTATCCATTCTTCTGTTGATGGACACCTAGGTTGTTTCCACCTTTTTGCTATTGTAAATAGTGCTGTGATGAATATGGGTGTGTATACATATATGTTCTTTCTTGTCTTGGCTCTCACTTCTTTAGGACATATGCCTTTATGGAATTGCTGAGTCAAATAGTATTTCTAATTACAACATTTTAAGGAATCACCATACTGCTCTCCACAGTGGTTGTATCATTTTACAGTCTCACCAGCAGTGTGTGAGAGAGTCCCAATCTCTCCACATCCTCACCAGCATTTGTTATTTTCTGTCTTGTTGAACTTTGCTGCTAATGCTGGGGCAAGATGGTATCTCATTGTTTTGATTTGCATCTCTGTAGTGGCTAGTGATCATGAACATTTCTTCATGTGTTTTTTGGCCGCCTGATTATCCTCTTTGGTGATGTGTATATTCATATCTTCTGCCAGATTTTTAATTGGATTGCTTGTCTATTTGTTGTTGAGGTGTTGGAGTTTCCTGTAAATTTTTGAAACAAGTTCTTTGTCAGATAAGTCGTTATACCAAATGTTCTTTCCCAATCTGTAGGTTCTCTTTTGATTCTTTTGGAGAAGTCTTTAGAAGCACATGAAAATTTAATTTTCAGAAGGTCCCATTAATCTATTTTATCTTCTGCTATTTGTGCATTTTGGGTTATGCCTGATAGTATATGCCATAAATCAGGGCCCCTAAATTTGCCCCTATTTTTTCCTTGAGGAGCTTTATAGTTTTAGGTTTCACATTTAAGTCTTTGATCCATCTGGAGGTAGTTTTTGTGTATGGTGTGAGGTACAGATCTTGTTTCATTTTTTCTGCAAAGGGATATCTAGTTTTGCCAGCACCATTTGTTAAAGAGACCATCTCTTCCTTTTTTAATGGATTTCAGCCCTTTGTCAAAAATCAGCTGACCATAGTTCAGTGGATCTATTTATGGGTTCTCAGTTCTGTTCCACTGGTCTATGTTTGTTGTTGTACCAATACCATGCTGTTTTGACTACTGTGGCTATGTAGTAGGTTTTGAGATCTGGGAGTGTGAGACCTCCTATTTTTTTGTTCTTCAATAGTGGTTTGCTTATCTGAGGTCTCTTTCCTTTCCAGATAAAATTAGTGATTTTTTTCTCATATCCTTAAAGAATGTTGATGGAATCTGGATTGGAATTGTATTGAATGTATAGATTGCTTTGGGTAAAATTGACATTTTCACAATGTTCAGTACTGGTATCCACGAGCATATAGATCTCTTATAGTTTCTTGAAGTAGTCTTTTGTAGTTTTCTTTGTATACGTCCTTTGGGTCCCTGGTAAGATTTATTCCCAAGTATTTTATTTTTCTGGTAGCTCTTGTAAATGGTATTGATTTCCTTATTTCTTTTTCAGCAATGTTTTTTCTCTTCTAGAGGAATCCAACTGATTTTTGTATGTTGATCTTGTATCCTGCCACTATGCTAAATCTCTTGATTAGTTCCAGTAGTTTCTTTGCTGAATCTCTTGGTTTTTCTATGTATAGGATCATGTCATCAGCAAATAGGAATAGTTTGACTTCTTCCTTACCGATTTGGATGCCTTTGATTTCCCTTTCTTGCCTTATTGCCCTAGCGAGGGCTTCCAATATGATGTTGAATAGAAGTAGTGATAGAGGGCATCCTTGTCTGGTTTCTGTTCGCAAGGGAATGGTTTCAGTCTCTCTCCCTTGAGAATAATGTTGGCTCTTGGTTTTACATATATGCCCTTTATTATGTTGGGAAATGTCTCTTCTATTCCTATTTGACAGAGAGTTTTAATCAGGAATAGGTATTGGATTTTATCAAATGCTTTTTCTGCATCAATTGATATGATCATGTGGTTCTTTGCCTTTGTTTTATTTATGTGCTGGATGACATTGATAGTTTTTCTAATGTCAAACCATCCAAGCATAGTTGCTATGACCCCCACTTGATCATAATGTATTTTTTGGATATGTTGTTGAAGTCTGTTGACTAGGATTTTGTTCAAGATTGTTGCATCTATATTAATGAGGGATATTGGTCTGTAGTTTTCCTTTTTAGTGTTGTCTTTGCTGGTTTTGATATCAAGGTTATGCTTGCTTCATAAAATGAATTTGGGAGGACTATATCCTTTTCTATGTTCTGGAATAGTTTGAGTAGGATTTGTGTCAGTTCTTCTCTGTGAAGGTTTGGTAGAATTCTCCGATGAAACCACCTGGGCCAGGGCTTTTTTTGTTGGTGGTAATTTTTTATGACTTGTTCAATTTCTTCTTTTGTTATGGGTCTGTTCAACTTTTCTACCTCAGTCTGTATTAGTTTAGGGAAGTAGTATGTTTCTAGAAATCTTACCTATTTCATATAGGTTTTCAGATTTGTTGGAGTACAGTTCTTCGTAGTATCCTATTTCAGTTGGTTCTGTTGTGATGTCGCCCAATTTGTTTCTTATTCGTGTTATTTGTATTCTCTCTTTTCTTTTGTTAAATTTGCCAATGGTTTGTCAATTTCATTAATCTTTGAAAAAAAACTTAGTTGTGTTGATTTTTCTTACTGCCTTTTTGTATATTCATTTATTTCTGCTCAAATCCGTATTCTTTCTTTCTTTCTAGTGACTGTAGGCTTTTTTTGCTGCTCTTTTTCTAATTGTTGCAGATGTTTGGTTAAGGTGTTGATTTTGGCTCTTTTTTCTTTTCTGATGTGTGCATTTATTGCTATAAATTGGCCTCTGATCACTGCTTTTGCTGTGTCCCAAAGATTTTAATCTTTGTTTTCATTCTCCTTTTGTTCAAGGAATTTTTTAATTTCATTTTTTTATTTCTTCTATTACCTAGTTATTTTTAAGGATGGTGTTATTTAGTTGTCATGTGTTTGCTCTTTTTCTGTTGATCTTCCTATTATTGATTTCTAATTTTATAGCATTGTGATCTGAGAAGATGCTTTGCCATACTTAAGTGTTTTTAAATTTATTAAGGTTTGCTTTATGGCATAACATATAATCTATCCTGGAGAATGTTCCATGTGCACTGGAAAAGAATGTATATTGTGCTGTTGTTGAGTGAAGTGCTCCATAGAGGTCTATAAGGTCAAATTGGTGGATTCTGTTGTTTAGCTCTTCTGCTTCTCTGTTGAGTTCTTTCCAGTTGTTCTGTCTTTCATTGAAAGTGGTGTTTTAAAGTCTCCCACTATGACTGTGGAGTCATCTGTTTGCCTTTTAAGATCTTTTAAAGTCTGATTTATGTATTTTGAGTTTCTTTCATTGGGTCCATAGATATTTATTATGGTTATATCTTCTTGTTCAATTGATCCTTTCATTATATGTCCTTCCTTGTCTTGTATGGTGGTTTTTGTCTTAAAGTCAATTTGATCAGAAATTAATATTGCTACTCCTGCTCTTTTTTGGTTGCCAGTTGCTTGATATATCTTTTTCCAACCTTTGGTTTTTAGTCTGTTTGTTCTTTGTCTCTAAGGTGTGTTTCTTGTAGACAGAATATTGATAGGTTACATTTTCTTATCCAGTCTGCAAGTCTCCATCTCTTCAATGTTGCATTTAATCCATTGACATTAAGTGTAATCATTGACAAGTATTAATTGGTTTCTGTCAGTTTGTTATGTGTTTTTTTCATGGTGTTGCTGATTTCTTTCTTCCATATAATTTTCTTTACCAAGCTCATTTTGTTTATGAATCATGTTATCACTTCCTTCATTGCTATTGTTTTAATATTTTCTAAATATTTATTTTTTTTTATTGTGATGCAAAGGTTTATCATTTTTCTTTGAAGTAACCCTGTGATTTATAATTTTTTCCCCAAGTTTAGAGTAGTCCATTCTCTTAACTTCCTCACCATTTAGAAGTTCTGTAACTACACTGTTTTCCCCTCTTTTTGTTTTGTAGTTGTCCTTACTTGCTGACTGATGTCTCTGGTTCCCTGTTGACAATCTTGTAAGCTTTTTTTATTTTGGATACTTCCACAACTGGGTTTGTTTCTAGATTATGTCATGTGTGTTACTAGTTGGTTGTTGTTTGCTGCTGTTGATTCTCTGTCCAAAGGATTCCCTTTAGCATCTCTTGTAAGGTTTGTCTGGTTTTAACAAATTCCTTTAATTCTGTTACCTGTAATTGTCCTAACTTCACCATATTATTTGAGGGACAGTTTTCCTGGGTATATAGTTCTTGGTTCGAAATTTTTCTGTTTCAGGGTTTTATATATACCATCCTATTGCCTTCTCGCCTGCCTGGTTTCTGCTGAGAAATCAGAGTTTAGTCTTATTGATTGCCCTCTGCCAGTAACCTTTTGGTTTTCCTATGCTGCTTTTAGTATTCTCTCTTTGTCTTTGGTTTTGGTGAGTTTGATGATGGTATGTCTTGGTGGTTTTCTTTTGGGATCTGTTTGGGGTTCATTGGAATTCTTGAATGGATGTATTCTCATATTTCATCATACCAGGGAAATTCTCTTCCAACAAATCTTTAACAGCTTTCTCTTGTGGTTTTATTTGTCTCTTCATGTTCTGGAATTCTGATTACACATAGGTTACTACTTTTGATGCTATCCCATGTGACTCTTAGGCTTTCTTCATTTTGTTTTGATACTTTTTCTGATTGATCCCTTTCCAAAGAAGTATTGAGGTATATGTCTTCAATCCCAGTAATTCTGTCTTCCATTGATTCAATTCTACTCCTTTGCCCTTTCAATGTGTTATCTATTTCTGAAAATTTAGTATTAATCTTCTAGATTTCTTCCTGTCAATTTTGTATCATTTCTAATTTTTCATTTATTTTGTCATTTTGTTCTTGTGTTGTCTTTTGAAATTTTTCTAGGGTTTTGTGTGTTTCTTTCTTAATTTTGTCAGTGTTTTACTTGGTCTGTCTCTCATTCCACTGAAGGTACCAAAATTTAATCCTTTTTAATTCCTTCTCAGGGAGTTCCAAGTGCTGCTGCTTCCTCAGGAATGTTTTCTGGGTCTGTATCCTGGTCCCGTTTCTCCTGCTTTATCTTGCTTCTTTGTGCAGACTGTGATGGTCTCTTGTCTCCAAGACATTACGACGTCGTCATCTTTATACTTAATTGGTGATTGTGCGTTGGAGTGTTTCACCCTAGATTTTCATTTTCTTTGTTTTGTTTGGATATATCTGAGTAAGCAGGGTACTGTGCTCCTTTATTCGCTAGTTGGCAGCACTTATGCACTCACCAC
>NW_006921739.1:7832493-7843450 GCF_000298275.1 Orycteropus afer afer
TTTCTTTGTTTTGTTTGGATATATCTGAGTAAGCAGGGTACTGTGCTCCTTTATTCGCTAGTTGGCAGCACTTATGCACTCACCACCTATCTCCTGGTCAGTGTGATAGAGAATGAGAGTGGCTGCACAGATCTCTGTTAACTGTTTATGAGCAGCAGTTAAGGATGACTTAGGCTCATATTGGCTGTCATGTATCACTGACCAGTTGGTGCAGTAGCAAGTGGTGGCCCTCACTCAGTAGGTGGGGCTTTAAGAGGTGTGGTGTGTATGATTGGGTTGTATGGGCACCGTTGCTGTCTCCCACTCAGAGAAAGATAACAATTGAAAAATCACCAAAAAAGTGAAAGCAAGAGGACAAAAAATACATAGCACATAAACACACAAAAACAGTCACCAAAAAGAGAAAAGGAAAAAAAAAAAAAAGGGAAGTCAATAAATGAGATGAAATATTTAAAGGAATACTTTTAAAAGACAAAAGAAATATGACTAGAACAAGAGAAAATAACCCACAGTATCTGTGGGTGGGGGATCAAGAGATAAGAGGCAGAGTAGGAGAATAATGGGAGAAAATTCAAAGAGAAAAACAAGGTTTAAGGGGAACCACAAAAAAGAAAAAAGTGGGAACCAGGAAAAAGGAAGACAGAAAAAGCCAAAAACTAGAACCTGGGAAGGGAAGAAGAAAGAATAAAAATAAAAAGGAAGAAGAAAAGGAAGAATTTTAAAACAAACAAAAAGTAACAAGAAACAAAAAAACAAATCTGGGGAAGGATGGGCGGGGCACCCAGGTTCCGTCAGATTACACAGATTCTATGGGACTCCTGCCAGCCTCGAACATGTGTAGGAGTAAGGTATGGCTGCACCTCTGTTCACCAAGAGGGTGTGGGTGTGAGAATAACAAGGGGAGTATCACACCTTTCCTGTCCTCAGCCTCTGGTATGTCTGTGCTGTTTTCAGCAAAGGGAGCCTATTCTTCAGTCCCTGGAATTAGAAAGAATGCTGTCACTTTAAATATCCAACATGGTCAAACCACTTGTAAACATTCAAAATGGCTGCACCCTCCAGACAGCTAAAAGTCCACAGCTCATTTTGTCACCTTCTTTCTGTTTTCCCTTTCTAGTCATCAGCCACCAGTGTAGTCCTCTTGCAGCCTGTAGCAAGCAGGGCCAATTTTTAGTTTAATTCATAGGTCCTAACACATACACAAGGGAGCTCTGGTAGCGTAGTGCCTAAGGCACTTGACTGCTAACCAGAAGGGTGGTGGTTCAAACCCACCAGCCACTTCTCTGAAGGAAGGTTAGGCAATCTACTTCCGTAGTGATACTGCCTTGGAAACCCAAGGAGGGGTTGCTTTGAGTCAGGTCTGACTCGAGAGCACATAACAACAACAACAACAACACATACACAAAAAAACCTCACTGCCATCGAGTCATTCCTGACTCACAGTGTCCCCTCCTTGGATTTCTGAGGCCGTATCTCTACAGAAGTAGATTCCTCAGTCTTCCTTCTGAGGAGTGGTTGGTAGATTTGAAGCACCAGCCTTCTGGTTAGCAAATTCCTTAGGCACTTCACCACCAGAGCGCCTACTGTGCCAGAAATATTCAAACTGTCAAGGGGTCAGGATCGCTGAGAGTCCACAGCTCCGTTTGTCTCCTTATTTGGTATTTGCACACAGGTTCTTCTACTAGTTGGAGTTTTGTTCACTTCTGTATCCTTCTTTTCAAAGCTCAGGGCTCCAGGATTATCTTCTGTATCTGTGTTAATTGGTTTCTCTCTTCTTTGTTTAAGAGGGTCTGTGTACTTTGTCTGCCTATTCTGCCATCTTACCAGAACCCCCAGTTTCAGTATTGTCTATTTATTTCAATTTTAGCCTTCTGTTGATGTAATGGTATCTCATTGTGGTTTTAATTTACATCTTCCTATGACTGATGAAAGGAGCCCTGGTGGTACAATGGTTAGTGCTCAGCTGCTGAATGAAAGGTCAGTGGTTTGAGCTCACCAGCCACTTCTCAGCAGAAAAGTTGTCAAGGATTTCATTTTACTTGGATCCACAAGTAACACCCATGGAAGGAGCAGTCAAGAAATCAAACATACTGGGTTGGCAAATGTTCTGCAAAACATTTCTTTAAAGTGTTCAAAAGCAAAAATGTCACTTTGAGAAAGAACTAAGATCCAATGAGCCAGACTGCTTCTTAGAAGCAAAGATGGCAAGATTTCATCTCATATACTTTAGACATGTTTTCAGGAGGGACCAGTCCCTTGAGAATGGTGTCATGTTTGATAAAGTCAGTGAAAAAGAGGAAGACCCTCAGTGAGATTGATTGACACATTGCCTGCAATAATAGGCTCAAACATACAGTGAGTGGGCAGGACCAGACAGTGTTTTCTTTTATTGTACACAAGGTCATTATGAACCAGAGCTGATTCAGTGACACCTAACAACAACAAAGATTTCAACCTAGGAAACCCTATGAGACAGTTCTACTATGTTATAAAGGTTCACTCTGAGTAAAATTCATCTGGAAGACACACAACAAACTACATGACCGATGAAATTAGACACTCTTTCATATTCTTATTGGTCATTTGTTTATCTTCTTTTTTGAAGTGTCTCTTCCCATCTTTAGCACATTTTCTTATTGGTGGTTTGTCCCAGTTGAGCTTTAGAAGTTCTTACATTTAGTGCAGATCCTTTGTCAGATAGATGCACTTTGAATATTTTCTTCTCTTCTTTAGCTTCCCTTTTCATTTTCTTAACAATGGCTTTTGAAGATGAAAAGTTTGTCTAAGTCCATTATATCTATTTTTAAAAAGCATATTTTATGTCTAGTACTGTGTGGTAGTTATGTTTGTGTGTCAACTTGGCTGGGCCTGGTTGAGTGGCTGGGCAGATGGTGGTAGTTATTCCCCATGATGAGACTGGCAATCAGCTCCATGGTGGAATCTACCACAAGCAGCTGAGTAGCTGCCTTTGGGATGTGGTCTGCTTCCTGTGTATAAGGAGAAGCCTTGAGAATGGTCTCTAGCTTATGGCATGCTTGGACCCTGCATGTAGCTATGTCTTTGTTGAGCAGCCTGCCATGCTCTGCCAACCTTGGGACTTAAAATGGACTTGAATCAGCCTGCCGTGTGGTTTGGTAACATTGGGACTGTGCCATTTTACTTGTCAACCCTGGGTTTTTCAGTCTCAGCAGCCAGCAGCTATCTGAGTGAAGAAACGCCTCTAGCTCCAGTGGGCTGGGAGCAGAAGGCAGAGCTGGACCCCAAGGTTGAGGGGCTTTCACCCAGCCCCTAGAGCCTGGCACTTGAACTTGGACTTAAAGCCTCCAAATTGTAAGAATAAACCTCTGTTTGTTAAGGCTATCCCATTTGTAGTATATTCTTATCAGAGCAGTACTAGGTAATCAGAACATATTGTATTTACATTTAAGAAATGTTTGCTTACTTTACCTTATAGAAATTGTGTGGTATTGATGTTTATATTTTGGTCTGTGACACAGCTCACAGATTTTGAGCAAGATGTAACATAGAAGTCAAGCTTAGTTTTATTCCATCCTTATATTCAGTTATTTTATCATCCTTTATTCATTTATTGAAAAGATTTTCCTTTAGCCATTTGGCACCTCTATCAAAATTAATTGGCCTTGTATGTGTGGATCTGTTTCTGAAATATCTATACTTTCCACATTGTTCAAATTGTCATTTGACTAATACCTCATTTAAAGTAAATCTTAGTATCTAATAGAGTAAGTCCTTCAACTTTCTTCTTCAAGAGTTGTTTTGCAATGCTAGGTTTTTTGTATTTCCTTGTAAATTTTAGATACATCTTGTTCATTTTTATCAAACATACACACACACACATGCAAAAATCAGAAACTTCTTGGTATTTTGATTGCCATTGTGTTGAGTCTGTGTATCAATTCATCAGTTTTGCAAGAATTCAAATTCTAGCAGCATTGAGACTTTTCAGCCTTTAACCATGGTATATCTTTAATTTATTTAGGTTTTGGGGTTTTTTTCCAAATTTCTCAGCAGTCTTTTATAGCTTACAATGTAGAGGTCTTGGACATCCTTTCTTAAGTATTGGATATTTAAAATGCTGTTATAAATGATACTTAAAATTTTTATTTTCTAATTGTTTGTGTATAGAAATATAATTTATTTCTGTTTATTCTCTTTGTATTCTGTGATCTTGCTTACATCTTATATGTTGTTGTTGTTGTTATGTGCCATCGAGTCGGCCCCGACTCATAGCGACCCCTCCTTGGGTTTCCGAGGCAGTATCACTACGGAAGTAGGAATGCCCAACCTTCCTTCCGAGGAGTGGCTGATGGGTTTGAACCGCCAGCCTTCTGGTTAGCAGTCAAGTGCTTTAGCCACTATGCTACCAGAGCTCCTTACATCTTATATAGAACTTACAAAATCAAACCAAACTCAATGCCATCAAGTTGATTCTGTCTCACAGTGACCCCCATTGGGTTTCTAAGGCTGTAAATTTTTACAGAAGTAGATTGCCCCATCTTCCTTCTGCAGAGCAGCTGGTGGGTTTGAACAGTTGACCTTCTGGTTACCAGCCAGAGGCCTTATCCAACACCACCAGAGCTCCTTTATATAGAACTTACTATGTCTATTAGTTTGTAGATAGCTTTGGGTTTTTCTACTTAGACAATCATGTTATGTTATGTGCAAATAAAGCCTGTTGGACTTCTTTTCGATCTTTGCTTATTTTTGCTGCCTTACTGTACTTGGTAGAACCTTGAGCACAGTGTTCAATAGATACTATTAGACATGTGTACATTGTTCCTGGTATTTGAGAGATAGCATTCAATGGCATTTGTAGGCTAAACCACAATTAAGACTGTTAAGATATTTAATTTCTTTTTGTGTCAGTATTGTAATTTTCAGGATCTTTTCCATTGTCAGGTTTATCTGCATAAAGTACATTATTGTTGTTATGTGCCATCAAGTCGGCTCCGACTCACAGCGATCCTGTGTACAACAGAATGAAACACTGCCCAGTCGTGCCAGCCTCACAATCTTTAGGATTAAAGTGCATAATAATATCCACTACTTCTATAGTGATGAGAGCTTTGCTGGCGTAGTGCCTAAGGCATTTGACTGCTAACCAGAAGGCTGGTGGTTAAAACCCACTAGCCACTCCTCAGAAAGAAGATTGGGTGATCTACTCCTGTGGTGATACTGCCTTGGAAACCCAAGAAGGGGTCACTGTGAGTCAGATCCAACTCAACGACAGTGAGTTTGATTTTTTGCTTTTGGTTTAATCTTTTAATATCTGAAGGATCTAAGGTGATGGCCTTTTTTTCAGTCCTGATACTGGTAATTTGTGTTTTCTGTGTCTTTCTTTCTGATTGTTGTTGTTGTTGTTGTTTGCCGTCGAGTCGGACCCGACTCATAGCAACCCCTCCTTGGGTTTCCGAGGCAGTATCACTACGGAAGTAGATTGCCCCATCTTCCTTCCGAGGAGTGACTAGTGGGTTTGAACCGCCAGCCTTCTGGTTAGAAGTCAAGTGCCGTAGCCACTATGCTACCAGAGCTCCCTCTTTCTGATCAGTCTTGCTTATCAATTTTCTTAATCTTTTCAAAGAACCAGGTTTTGACTTTCTTGCCTTTTTTCCTATTGTTTGTTTTCTATTTAAATAATTTTTAAAATTTCTTTTTTTAGCCTGATTTCCTTTCTAGTTTTTATGAAGAAGATTTTTAGATCATTGATTTCACTTTTTTTTCCACCCCCCCAGTGCAGGTATTTAGAGTTATAAATTTCTTTCTAATCACTATTTAGGTTGTATCCCTAAGTTTAGACATCGTGTTTTCATTATCATTGATTTCAGAATACTTCCTGATTTCATTTTTTTGATCCTAAAGAAATGTGTTACTTAACCAAACAGTAGGGAATTGTTTATCTTTTTTCTTTCTTTCTTTCTTTCTTTTTTTTTTAATTTCTGGTTTGTTTCTGTTGTGGTCAAAGAACATAGCCTATATGATTTCCATCATTTGAAATGTGTTAAGACTTGTTTTATGGTCTCAAAACTAGCATATGATTCTTTTGGTGAGTGTTTCTTGGGCACTTGAAAAAAATGTTATTTTGCAGTTGTTAAAATATCTATTAGGTCAGGTTGGTTACTAGGTTTGTTTAAAGGTTTGCTTGTCTTTTTTCTTTCTGTTAGAGAGAGAGGTGTGTTAAATCTATTATGACTGGATTTGTCCATCTTTCCTTTTATTTATGACCATTTTTTTTCTTTATATATTTAGAAGCTTTGTTATTAGGTGTGTGCCTATTCTTAGAATTTTTATACTTGCCTGTTGAATAAATTATTTTTTCATTATGAAATATCCCTGTGTATCCTTAGTCATTTTTAATGTCTTAATCTTTTGTCTGGTAATACCACAGTGATTTCAGCATACTTTTGATCAATGTTTTCAGGGTATATTTTTTTTCATTCTTTTAAGGTATATGTGTCTTTATATTTAAAACATATTTTCTATTTCTTTTTCTTTCTTTTTTTTTTTAATTGTGTTTTGGGTGCAAATTTTCAAAGCAAACTTGTTTTACATTCAGCAGTTCATGCACATCTGATTTTCATGGCTCTGTTTACCATCGCCAACCATAAAAAACTTTCCTCCTTCCTGTGACCACCCCCTCCCTGTGCCCTTCTTATCTATGCATTCCTGTCTGTCCAACTCTCCTTCTATGTGAGTGCTATCCCTCTGGTGTCTCATAGCTGATTGATCCAAGGGGTACATCTCTCTAGAGTAGGTGGGTGCTTCAACCTGGCTTACGTGTTCTGTAGGTAGGTCTTTCTACTATTGGGCTGAGAGCTAATCCATGGGAGTGAGTCCATTTCCTAGGCCTGAAGGGTGACCAGAGGCCATAGTCTCAGGGGTTCCACCAGTTTCTTTCCAACTAGTAATTCTAGCCATTTTTATGTTTTTGAATTCTGTTCCACATTTTTCTTCCCACTCTATCCTTGATCTCTAGATTTGATTCTTTTCCGAAGTGTTGGCATTGGTAGCTGGGCACCATCTAGTTCTTTTGGTCTTGGAGTCATGGAGGATGAGGTCCTCGTGGTCCATTTTATCTTGGACTAATTATTTCCATATGACTTTGATTTTCTTCACTCTTCTTTGCTCCAGACAAGAGGAGACCAATAGTTGCATTTTAGATGGCTGCTCAAAAGCTTTTAAGACCCCAGTTGCTACTTGCCAAAGTAGGTTGTAGAACAGAATTTTTATGACCTTTGTGTGTAAGTTGAGCATGATGTCCCCTGAGACCATGGTCCTGAGTGCACAGGCCTGGTGATTCTCTCTTACAAGATGTTTGGTTGTCCCTGAGAAATTACTCCAACAGTGTCATTGTTGCTTCTATAATGTATGTGGCTAATTTTGTCACACAAATTCATATGTAAGATTATCTTCAGCCAAATCTATGCTTGGTTTAGGATATTCCCATTCACCTCCCTCCACTTGATGATCTCACCTCATCTCATCTCATTTATCCTTAGCCTGGTGCTTTGATGTTAGTGGTAATGCAGTATTGCGCACGTAGTAGTATTTGCCTCTGTTTTCTCTGTATTTAGTGCTTTTCTTTATTTGGAATGTTTATTCCCTTTATAATCATTACTGATATGTTGAGTTTAAGTCTACGATCTTGCCTTTGTTCCTTTTTGTTCCATTCCTTTTTTTTTTTTCCCCCTTGGATTATTTAAGAATTTTTTAGTATCCCTAGCTCCTGTATTACCTTGTACCTCTTTATGTCATTATTTAGTATTTGGGCTAATGACAATCTATATCTTTTATTTCTTAGAGTGCAGTTTTAAATAATTTTAAAATCATATAACAAACAATGTAAAAATCTTATAAAAGAGTAATTGTTTTACTCCTGTTTCTACATTCTGTGCTGCTATAACATTCTGCTTCAATATATCTTTTAAACTTTTGCAAACATCTTTATTGTTTTTGGCTCTAATGACAATTCTTTTTCTATTCTGCTGCTTCTTAAATTCGAGCTTCAAATTCCAATCTTTATTTCAGGTGCTCCCCAAGACTTTTCATTCTCTGTTTGAACTCCATTTTCCTGTGTTGTAATTTGTAAAATTACGCTACATAGAAAGGAGAGACAGCTGTCCTCAGTGGTTCTTTTCCATCAAGGCACTCAGTCCTGTATTATCCATTGTCTAATTTCTGAAAAAAGTTGCACCATAAATTTTGTCTAGTTTTGTCACTATTAATGGTGAGAGTCGTTATGATAATAGCCTCTCTGTCATGATGAGCAATAGAAGTAGTTACTCTTTCATCAAAAACCATTTCAAATGTCATCACCTCAATTAAAAATAATAATTTGCAGTTGTTACAAATATCTATTAGGTTGTTTAATAGGTTTGTTTAAAGATTTGTTTGCTCTTTTTTTTTTTTTTTTTTTTAGCCTACTTGTTCTCTCTGTAGAATAAATAGGATCTTTGGTGGCACAGTGCCTAAGGCATTTGACTGTTAACCAGAAGGTTGGAGGTTCAAACTCACCAGCCACTCAGCAGAAGGAAGACAGGGCAATCTACTTCTGTAAAGATTTACCATCTTGGAAACCCAGTGGGGGTCACTATGAGTCAAATAGGCTCTATGGCAGGGTGTTTTGGGTTTGTTCTCTCAGTTACTGAGAGGGGTATGTTTAATCTATAATAACCACAGATAGAACAGATTATCCCCTTTCTCCACTATTGTTTCATATACTTACCTATGTTATTTTGTTTACCACACAGTTTTATAATTATTTGTTGTTTGTATCCTTTAAAGTAGAAACATTCAATCTTTTTATGACTATTTTATTTACAGATATTTAAAAAATACTATCTATCCTCTCTGGTTGATTATAAACTTCAAGAAGGCAGAAAATGCAGCTTTATCTTCTTCACTGTGTATTGCCTAATACCTTGACAGGCATACAGTTATTAATCAGCAAATATTTAGTGAATGAATTTAGTATATATTTAGTGAGCTTTCTAGCATTGTCCTTAAACATGGAAAAAAGATATTTATTGGACAGATGAATGAATGGATAAATAATACATTTAATTTATAGAAGTTCCCATGATTCCAACAAACTTTGAAAGTCTGACATTACATCCTTTTTCTTGCTGTTTTTATTGTTAGAATGTAGTAATTGGATAATAAAAGTTAGAGTTTAGGTTTTATAAGTGATAGATTTGCTCCATAGTGGTGGTGGTGGTGATTTTTAGGGCCAACACCACATCTAAAAGCTCTGGGCAGGATTTGGAATATAAAGTAGATCACTAAACAACAACAACAAAAACACCAAACCCCTTGTTATTGAGTCAATTCCAACTCATAGTCATCCTATACAGGACAAATTAGAACTGCCCCATAGCGTTTCCAGGGCTATAAATCTTTACAGAAACCAACTGACCCATCTTTCTCCCACAGCGCTACTGGTAGGTTTGAATTGCTGACCTTTGGGTAGCAGCGGAATGCCTTAACCACTTCACTAGTGTATGTTTTTCTTTTCCAAGCATGGGAAACTACACTTATTGTTTATATTTGTGTAGCTTGAGATTAACATTAATCAAGTTGATGTTTTAATTTACCTTTGATAATGCTAAAATCTTGTATTCTGTTAATTTTCTAGAAAGCAATCACAATCCACTTCCACTAGCCTAGCCTAAAAGAAATGACTCAGGCTTCTGGTTCTGTTAACATGGTACATTGTCATTTGAAAACAATCCCATTAAAAAATACTAGAAACTTTAGACAGACTAATATAAACGTTATTTTAAATGTGTAGTTTAGTCCATGATAAAGGAAATAAAATTCTAGGGTTTATAAACACCTGGCTGGGATGTGGAAACATGTAGATTATTCGTTTTGCTAATCTAGGTGTTTGAGTTCTAGCAGCTGAGCACTTAACCACTGAACCACCAAGGCTCTTCAATGAGCATATAGTTGGATTTATTTATTTATTTTTACCGTCTTACGATCTTTATCTTTTATTGGCATTATTTGAGCCATTATATTTAAATAATAATGTTATACTTAACATTTTATTTTGTGCTTTGGTTTTCTTCCTTTTTTTTACTATTTTTTTGGAGTAATTTTAAAAACCAGTTGTTTTGGGAATTATATATCATTTCCATTTTATTAACTTAAACAGCCCATCCATACTAATCAGAGGCTGTCAATGTTAATAATTATTTTTACCCTTCATTTACCCATTTACTTAGAAATTATTGTTACCTTAATTTTAATTCTAACATTTTGAGACTCTTAAATACTTTCTCAATTTTTAACACTATTTTTCTATTTTTAAAAAATTATTTTTAACAGCTTCATTGAGATAACACCATTATATACCATATAATTCACTTATTTAAAGTGTACAGTTCACCAGTTTTTAGTATATTCACTGATATGTGTAATCATTAGCACAATTTTAGAACATTTTCTTCACCCCATAAAGAAAGCCTGTATGCTTTACCTGTCATGTCTGTAACCTGCCCTCCAATCCAGCCTCTCTCACTAACCTTAGGCCATAATCTGCTTTCTGATTCTGTTGATTACCCTGTTCTGGACATTTCATATGAATGGAATAATATGTAATATTTTGTTTATCTTCTCATTAGTTGATGGACATTTGGGTTGTTTTTATCTTTAGGCTATTATGAATAATGCTGCTATAAATATTTGTGTACAGGTGTACAGATTTCTTTATGGGCATGTTTTCATTTTTCTTGGGTGTATTAACTAGGTTTGTACATGTTGGGTCACATGGTAACTCTGTATTCATTCCTTTGAAGAACTGTGAGACTATTTTCCAAAGTGGCTGTGTTATTTTATGTTCCTACCTCTGGTAGCATAGTGGCTAAGACACTTGCCTGCTAACCAGACGGCTGGCGGTTCAAACCCACCAGCCACTCCTCAGAAGGAAGGTTGGGCA
>NW_006921739.1:7844020-7848996 GCF_000298275.1 Orycteropus afer afer
ATTTCTACTTGGTTAATTTGATTTATTGAATTTCTGGATTGATATCTCTCATCTTTGTAATCATTGTTTCTTCACATACTGTCTTTGAATTGTGGTTTTTCTGAAACCTCAATAAGATAAATTTTTGAAATTTTTTCTGCCCTCTGTGTCTCTATTTTTTAATTTTTGGTGAAAATATATACAACAAAAGTACATTTTTTCAACCATTTTTACCTGTATAGTTCATTGACAGTGGTAATATACTTGACATTGTGTCATCATTCTTCCTATCTTGGAATCATTTTACCATTGTTAACTTATACTCTTTGCACCTTGAAGTTCTGGTCTGTGTTTTAGAGTTACTGTTGTCCACTTGATCTCATATAGATAATTCTTCACAAGAGTGCAATGCCCAAGGGGAGCATTCTTTTTTAAGTGAGGTAAATTGCTATTTAATTTAAAGATGACTTCATGAGAAGATATTTTCAGTCCAAGGCTTAAAAGTTGTTTCCAGACAATGGATTCATGGATTCCTTCTCTTTCAGTATAACCAGTAAGTTAGCTTTCCACTAAGAATTTGAAATTCTCTTCCACATATTTTCTCTTTCGGGGCAACATCCATCTATTGGAACGCTGACCAAAACATTCAGTAATATTAGCTAAATTCCGTTGTTTCTGGTCTCATGGCAAAACCAAACCAAACCAATGGCCATCGATTTGATTCCGACTCATACTGACCCTTTTGGACAGAGTACAGCTGTCCTATAGGGTGTCCAAGACTATAAATCTTTACAAAACCAGACTCCTCATCTCTCTCCTAAGGAGCAGCTGATAGGTTTGAACCACCAACCTTTTGGTTAGCAGCCAGTGCTTTAACCACTGTGCAACCAGAGCTCCTTCTCATGGCAAAGAAGGTAGTAATTTATGAAGGCATTTATACTTAATTCTGTTTCCATCTCCAATTCCTGGGTCTCCCCCTTTCTCTATTGCTCCAGGAGAATGGAGACCAATTTTATCTTGTTAGCAAACTTTTAAGACCTCCTCACTACTCACTGAACTAGAGGTGGACCCAAAATTCTAAGAACAATATTAGGTCACTTTTGGGGGCCACATGTTGATTTGGGTAATGGGAGGAACAGTATGGGAAATGTCTGTAACCAGCAAGGTAACATTGGGGAAAGGAAGGACACTGAAACATGTGCATAAGACATAGACAACAGAGGCAAATACTAAAATATGCACAATACTGCATTACCACTAACACCAGATACCAGGCAAGCAGGAATGTTCCCTAGACCAATGATACATTCAGCTGAAGATAATCTTGCCTAGATAGTAGTGATACAAAATAACCGCAATCATTATAGAAACAACATAAGAGAGAGTAATCCCTCAGAAGCAACAAAACACCTTGGGAGAGAGAACCACCAGGCCTGCCAACTCAGGACCAAAGGACACCAAGCTCAAATGGCACAACATAGTGGATAAAAATCTTGTTCCACAACCTACTTTGGCTAATAGCAACTGGGGTCTTAGAAGCTTTCGAGCAGCCATCTAAGATGCAGCTAATGGTCTCCTCTCGTCTGAAGCAAAAAAAATGAAGAAAATCAAGGGCATCTGGAAACAATTAGTCCAAACAATATAATGGACCTCAAGACCAAAAGAACTAGATGGTGCCTAGCTACCAATGCCAACCACTCAGGAAGGGATCAAAACTGGAGATCCTGGATAGAGTGGGAGGGAAAATGTAGACAAAATTAAAAAAAACATAAATAATGACCAAAGTTACTGGTCAAATGGAGTCTGGTGGGACCCCCCAAGACTATGGCCCTGGGATGCCCTTCGGGCCTGGGACAGAATTCACTCCCAAGGATTGGCTCTCAGCCCAACAGTAGAAAGACGTACATACAGAACACCCAACCCAAGGTGATGCACCAATCTACTCTGTGAAGATACACCCCTTGGAGCGATCGGCCATGGGGCACCAGAGGGACAGCATTCACATGGAGGGAAAGCTGGACAGACAGGAGCGCATGATTAAGAAGGGCACAGGGAGGGTAGGTCTCCGAGAAGGGAGGGTAGGTCTCCGAGAAGGGAGGGGAGGAGAGTGGATTAGGGTTGGGCATGGTAATTAGGGCATGAAATCAAATGTACACAAAATATTGAATGTAAAACAAATTTTGCTCTGTAAACTTGCACCCAAAGCACAATTTAAAAAAAAAGAAAAAAAAAAATAGCTCACTTTGGCTAGACAAGCTCACAAAACCATGACCCTCAACCTATGAACCAAGAAAACTAATTTCATGAAGTGTTTATTTGTACCTATGTAGGATCAGCAGCTGCAGCCTTTTGTTTTGTTTTGTTTTCTTGGGGGATGGGAGGGAGGACTATTATTGATTTTGTGTAAAATTATATGTAACATTTTGTTTGCTGTTTCACCATTTTTTAATGATATGAGTTACAAATGAGTTGATGCCAGTTGACCAAACATCACCATAAATAACAATTCAGTACTTCTCAAAGAATGATTCTCCCTCTTCCTTCCTCTTCTCACCATCTGTATCTCTTAATCTGTCATTTTCCATCTCTATCTTTCCCTGTTTTCTTGAACATTCCTGTTTTTCAGTATGAATGTACTGTTCTTCAAAATAGCTAAAAGCAGATCCCTTTGCTCAATTTGATTATAGTCTTAGGGAAAACCAACATGAAAAGAGTTTGTAATACTGTGCAATACATATTTCCATTCAGGTAAGCAAGTATACTTTGAAGACATATTACAGGGACACCTCTGATTAGGGAAGATTTTGTGAGGGAAGTAATGCCTATGCTGAGTTTACAGTAGTATGAAGGAAAGCAAATGCATTTTTCAAAATGTACATTTTTTTTAAAATGTACCTAATTTTAACAGAACAGAATTTAACATAAAGATAGTAGTGGAAAGTTAGCTTAGAGCTAGACTTCAAATGTCTAGGTATGAAGGTAGGACTTAATTTGGTAGACACAAGCTATTAAAAATTTTGGTAGAGGAATGTATTAGTCTTGTCTGTGTCCATCATAAAGCTCAACAATTTATATTGCTTAAGTGTATATGAAGACACAGTTTCATAGAGTTATTTCTGTTGTTTTGTCTACTGTAATTTCAACATGCATAAAACCTCCTTGATCTATTGTATAAACAATAAAGCAAGTTTACTGGACTTGTATAACATACATTTTAAATTGTATAATAATGTTTAGAAAGTTAGAAGTATGCAAAATGTTTTGCAATGCTCAAAACTCTTTGGTAATTATAGCAATAAGTGAAACATGGAGAATTCTGATCAAGCTTAATCATGGGACATAGTTTACTTAAGTGGCAAAATACGTACTTAAGAGTAGATTTGACATTTTTTCTTAAAATTTAATAGTACTTCTTTTGAGTGGAAAAATAATTTTCATCTTAGAAACTTTTTATTTTTTAATTGTTTTTAGAATACAGAGAACACCAATGGGGGGGAGTTTTGTTTTGAAATATATTTCATAATGAAGAGTTTAACAAACATACTAGCAACTATATGTTACACAGTATTGTAACTACCATAACCTACAAACAGGATTACTGAAGAGAAGAAAAAGCCCTGAGCGGAAAGCTGGTTAGAAAGAAAAATAGGTGAAATCTGAGGAAGACAGTAAAGTATTCCTCTAATATGTAAATGGGAAAAAAAGGGTGTTTTATAAAACGAGATATCTAAAGTTAAATTTCTGCCTTGACTTACTCTTTTGTGATTTTTGTAAATTACTTCACTTCTCTGAGTTTCAGGATTTTCACTTGCAAAGTAAGGTAATATTACAAACTTTTTTTGAGTTCCTGTGAAGATTAAATGAGCAGAAATACCAGCTATTTAGCTGAGCTCAGGCATATCATTTATACATACATGCTCTTATCCATTCCTTACCTCTGGAATGGATACTTTTAATTTATTTTGGACACATGAGTGTATTTGTACATTTAAATGAACTGTCAGTTCCACTTCCTCCAGAAAAGTTACCATTTCTTTTGTCTAAAAACAAGAACTATAGAAGTCTCTCCCATCTGTTCCTGAAATTGCTTGAAGGAATTGATGAAGCTCCTTCTCAGATCATGATGACAACAATCATGATGATCATTATAGCTAACATTTATTATGGCCTTATTATGTGCTAAAATTGCTCTAAGAACTATACACATTTTATTTCTATAATAACCCCCAGTTTATAGCAGTGGAAACCATAGCACAGAGATGTTAAATACAAGTATAATTAGGAACACACCAGCAATAAGCAGGATTTTAACCCAGGCATTCTGACCTCAGAATCTAGGCTCTTATTTTATATATATATAAAAAAAATACTTATATTGAGTTACTTTCTTGTCCCTCAAGGACAGAAATATGACAGTTCCCACTATTCTGGTGACAAACAGCCCATCTCATCATTTCCTTTCCTTTGGTTTCTCTTACGTGCAGCTCCTTCATGATCTTTAGGTCCCTTCTGCCTCATGTCTATGTGTCTTTGCTATTTATGCTCCCACTACTAAGTGAATGCCTCTCAGTCTCACAGTCCATGTCCCAGGAAGGAGGATCTAACTGACCAAACTAATAGCATTACCCTTGTTTAGGCAGGGATTTTCATATCACGCCGCCTCCTATCTCACCAGCCATCTCCATGTAAACATAATTGGTCAGAAGATCACATGATACTAAATAAATAAATAAATAGCCAGACTCTTAACCATTGTCTTATTTCTTGTGTTCCTTAATCCTTTCAAACCTGATGGGTTATTTTTCCATTAAAAAAAACCACAGTTTTATATAATAACTACTATTATAAATTTTTGGAAGGAAGATTGGGCAACCTACTTCCATAGAGATACTGCCTTCGAAACCCAAGGAGGGGTCACTGAGTCAGAATTGACTTGGTGGCAATGAGTTTGGTGGGGTGTTCGTTTTTTTGGGGTTTTTTTTTGTACTATAAATTTA
>NW_006921739.1:7849751-7884922 GCF_000298275.1 Orycteropus afer afer
CTACTCGGTCCCTCTGGGTAGCTGGCTGTGACCAAGTAATGACCATAACCTTGCCCCTTGTCAGCTCTACTATACACCTGGGAATTCTGATCATAGGATTTTGATATGTTTTGTTTTAGTTTTTATTGTGATTTGGGTGAAAATTTACAGAGCAAATGCATTTTCCATACAGCAGTTCATACACGTTTTGTTTCATGACATTGACTGTAATCCCTACAATGTTAACAGCTCTCTTCCTACTTCCTCCCTGTAGCTACCTCTTCCTTGTGTCCATCTCTCTTATGCATTTCTGCCCCCTGAGTTATCTCCCTGTGCAAATACTGCCCTTCTGTTCTCCCATGATTGATTGTTCTAAGGAGTGTATCTACCTGATATAAATGTTTACCCTGTATGCCTATCTGTTTTTGGCTAGAAGCCACAGGAGTGAGTTCAGTTCCGGACCTGAAGGGCAACTACAGGTCATAGCCTAAAGGGTCTCACCAGGCTCTATCAGTCCAATAAACCTGGTCTTTTTTTTTTTTTTTTATGATTTTGAGATTTTTTCTGCTTGTTCTCCCACTCTCTCCAGGATCTCCTGCATTGATCCCTTTCCAAGTGGTTGACAGTGGTAGTTGGGTACTATCTAGTTCTGGTCTCATGGTCATATAGGTTGAGGTTTGCATGGTCCACTAGTCCCTTGGACTAATTGTTTCCATGTGTCTTTCATTTTCTTCATTCTTCTTTGCTTTGGACAAGGAGATACCCATTGTTGCAGCTAGACTGCCACTTACAAGCTTTTAAGACCTCAGTCGCTACTCACCTACGTAGGATATAGAACAGTGTTTTTGTGTAGTATGTTATGCCACTTGAGCTTGATGTCCCCTGTGACCATGTTCCTGAGCCCACAGGTGCAGCTACAGGCTCACTCAGGGTGGTTGGCTATGGCTAAGAAGTTATCATAACTTTGCCCCTTTGATAGCTGTTTTACATATATGAACATTCTTACAACATATACAAATATGTATGTAGAAGTAACATCTGCCAACCTTATATACAGTCATGGGTATATTCCCTTTTGCCTAGACATACCTGATCATTCAGCCTGTCTACTCGTTTATTTAAGAGCTCTGGTAGCATGGTGCCTAAGGCATTTGACTGCTTACCAGAGGGCTGGTGGTTCAAACCCACCAGCCACTCCTCGGAAGGAAGGTTGGGCAATCTACTTCTGTAGTGATATCGCGTCGGAAACCCAAGGGAGGGGTTGCTATGAGTTGGGTCTGACTTGACAGCACATAACAACAACAACAAACTCGTTTATTTACTCATAGATTAATATTTGTTATCACTGATATCACAGTATTGTCCGTGTAAAAGTGTTTATCTTTGTTGTCTGTTCCTCTTGTGTACTTCTCTTTGTCTTCCTTTTCCTTACTGTTATTGTGTTGGTCACTCACTTTTGGTATATTGCCTTTCCCTTCACCCCAATCAGTACTTGTCTCTACCTATCTAGCAATTTTCTCTCTCTTCCCCTCCCATCTCTGGTAACTGACTAAAGAAGTTTACTTCCATATATAAACCTTTCCTTGACTTTTCACAATAGTAAACTAATACAATATTTGTCCTGCTTAATTGACTTGTTTTACTCAGCAAAATGTCCTCCAATTTCATCCACCATATGCTGTGTTTCAAAGATTCTGCATTATTCTTTAGGGTTGCATAGTATTCCATTGTGTTTATATACCATACTTTGGTTATCCATTCTTCTGTTGATAGACATGCACTTAGATTGTTACCATCTCTTTGCTAGTGTGAATAGTGCTGCAGTGAACATGGTTGTGCATATATCTGTTTGTGTCCTGGCTCTCACTTCTTTAGGATATATATATATATATACACATATATATATATATATATATATATATATATATATATATATATATAATGGAATTGAATGATATTCCTAATTCCAACTTGTTTAAGGAATCACCATATGATTTCCACAGTGGTTGTATCATTTCACAGTCTCACCACCAGTGTATGAGCATCCCAATCTCTCCACATCCTTGCCAGCATTTGTTAGTTTCTGTCTCGTTGAACTTTGCTATTAGTGCTGGGGTGAAGTGGTAACTGATTATTTATCAATTTGCATTTCTCTAATACCTAATAATCATGAACATTTCTTCATGAGTTTGTTGGCCACCTTAATATCTTCTTTGGTGAAGTGTCTTTTCATGTCTTCTGCTCATTTTTTAATTGGATTATTTATCTTTTTGATGTTGAGGTGTTGGAGGTTTCTATAAGTTTTACAGGTAACTCCCTTGTCACATGTGTTGTTGCCAAAAATTTTTTCCCAATCTGTAGGTGGAGGAGTCAGCCGCAGGGATCCAGGTGAGGAGAGGTAACCCAGGCCACGCCCCACAAGCACCAAGGAAGGAAAGTGGGAGAAAGGAGAGTATAAAGGCTAGGGGACCAGGACAGAGCGAGGAGTCAGCCACAGATATCCAGGTGAGGAGAGGGAACCCAGGCCATGCCCTGCAAGCGGCAAGGCGAGAAAGCAGGAGAAAAGAGAATAAAAAGGCTAAGGAGACTGGGACAAAGCAAGGAGTCAGCCACAGTGATCCAGCTGAGGAGAGGTTGGAGAGGTTTCCAAAACATTTAAGGGAGATGAACTTGTCTGTCGGTTTATCCTACTGTGGTGACGTGTTGCTGTGAGTCTTGAGGCTGTGCCACTGGTATTTCAAACCCAGCGGGGTGCAATGATGCACAAGTATCAGCCCAGCTTGTAGACTGAGGCAGACTAGGAAGAAGGAAGAGGTCATCCACTTCTCAAAGGATTGGCCAGGGAAAACCTTATCAATAGCAAAGAAACACTATCTGATTTATTACTGCGCAACTTTATGAGTAGTCCAGAAACATTGTCTAATACAGAGGAGGAGGATGAGTCACTTAGGTTAGAAGGCTCTCAAAACATGACTGCAAAAGAGCTGCATCATCAGAGTAAAACCAGCCTTACTCATGGATATTGTAAAGCTTTTGAGACCTCCATTTGCTGATGTGGCACCACTCAAATTGAGGAGAAATAGCTGTAGAGATCCATTAATCATCGGAACATGGAATGTACGAAGTATGAATCTAGGAAAATTGGAAGTTGTCGAAAATTTAATGGAACGCATAAAGATTGATTTCTTAGGCATTAGTGAGCTGAAATGGACTGGTTTTGGCCATTTTTAATCAGACAACCATATGGTCTACTATGCCGGGAAAGACTGAAGAGGAATGGCATGGCATTCCTCATCACAAAGGATGTTTCAAGATATGTCCTGAAGTACAATGCTGTCGGTGATAGGACAATATCGATACGCCTACAAGGAAGACCCATTAATACGACTATTATTCAAATTTATGCACCAACCACCAAAGATGAAGAAATGGAAGATTTTTAACAACTTCTACAGTCTGAAATTGACCAAACATGCAATCAGGATGTGTTAATTATCACTGGTAACTGGAATGCAAAAGTTGGAAACAAAGACGAATCACCAGTAGTTGGAAAATTTGGCCATGGTGACAGAAATAATTCTGGAACTTGCCTGGTAGAATTTTACAAAACCAACGACTTATTCATTGCAAATACGTTTTTTCAACAACACAAACGGCGCTGTACACATGGACTTCACCAGATGGAACCCACAGGAATCAGATTGGCTACATCTGTGGCAGGAGGTGAAGGAAAAGCTCAGTATCTTCAGCCAAAACCAGGCCAGGAGCTGATTGTGGAACAGACCATCAACTGCTCGTATGCAGGTTCAACTTGAAGTTAAAGACAATTAAAACAAGTCCACGAGGGCCAAAATATGACCTAGAATATATCCCTCCTGAATTTAGAGATCATCTAAACAATAGATTTGATGCATTGAACACCAGTGACCGAGAACCAGAAGAATTGAGGGAAGACATCAAGAACATCATCCATGTCTTAAGAAAGCAAGAGGTCACTAAAAAGACGAGGAAAGAAGAGAGGACCAAAGTGGATAACAGAAGAGACTCTGAAACTTGCCCTTGAGTGGAGAGTAGCTAAAGCAAATGGAAGAAATGACAAGATAAAAGAATTGAACCAAAGATTGAAAAGAGCAGCTCGAGAAGACAAAGCCAATTACTATAAGGAAATGTGCAAAGACCTGGAGTTAGAAAACCAAAAGGGAAGAACACGCTCAGCATTTCTCAAGCTGAAAGAATTGAAGGAAAAATTTAAGCCTCAAGTTGCAATATTGAAAGATCCTAAGGGCAAAACATTGAATGATACAGGGTACATCAAAAGAAGATGGAAGGAATACACAGAGTCACTGTACCAAAAAGACCTGGTCGATCTTCATCCATTTCAGGAGGTGGCATATGATCTAGAGCCGATGGTATTGAAGGAGGAAGTCGAAGCTGCAATGTAGGAATTGGCGAAGAACAAGGCTCTAAGAATTGACAGAATACCCATTGAGATATTTCAACAGACGGATGTCCCACTGGAGGCACTGACTCGATTATGCCAGGAGATTTGGAAGACAGCTGCCTGGGCAACTGACTGGAAAAGATCCATATTTGTACCCATTCCCAAGAAAAATGATCCCACAGTATGTGGAAATTCGAACAACATCACCATCATTAACATTATTAACATCATTAATATCACATGCAAGTAAAATCTTACTGAAGATAATTCAAAAACGGTTGCAGCAGTATATTGACAGAGAACTACCAGTAATGCAAGCTGGATTCAGAAGAGGATGTGGAATGAGGGATATCATTGCTAATGTCAGAAGTATCTTGGCTGAAAGCAAAGAATACCAAAAAGATGCTTACTTGTGTTTTATTGACTGTGCAAAAGCATTCAGTTGTGTGTATCATAACAAATTATGGATAACATTAAGAAGAGTCAGAAATCCAGAACACTTGATTGTGCTCATCAGAAACCTGTACATAGACCAGGAGGCTGTCAGTCTGCATGCTGAGCAAATAATCTGAAAATCTGGCCTATATGAAGAAGAATGTGGCATTGGGATTGGAGGAAGGCTCATTAACAACTGTGATATGCAGACAACACAGCTTTGCTTGCTGAAAGTGAAGATGACTTGAAGCACTTACTAATGAAGATCAAAGACTACAGACTGCAGTATGGATTACATTTCAACATAAGAAAATGAAAATCCTCACAACTGGACCTATAAGCACCATCACAATAAATGGAGAAAATACTGAAGTTGTCATGTAATTCATGTTACTTGGTTCCACAAACAATACCAATGGAAGCAGCAGTAAAACATCTGATAATGTATTGCACTGGGCAAGTCTGCTGCAAAAGACTTGTTTAAAGTGCTGAAGAGCAAAGATGGCTCTTTGAAGAATAAGGTGCGCCTAACCCAAGCCATCAGGAGCTCTGGTAGCATAGTGCCTAAGGCACCTGACTGCTAATCACAAGGCTGGCGGTTCAAATCCATCAGCCACTCCTTGGAAGGAAGATGGGGCAGTCTACTTCCGTAGTGATAACTGCCTCGGAAACCCAAGGAGGGGGGTCGCTATGAGTCGGGTCTGACTCAACGGCACATAACAACAACAACAACAACCCAAGCCGTGGTATTTTCAGTCACCTCAATCATAGCATCACTATAACTTGGATCAACAACAACAAGAAGTCTGCCTCTGTGTTTTCCTTGCTAAACTTTATAGTTTTAAGTTTCACATTTTAAGTCTTGATCCATCCAGAATTACTTTTTGTGTATGGTGTAAAGTATTGATCTTGTTTCATTTTTCTGCAAATGGATAACCAGTTTTGCCAGATCCATTTGGGAAAGAGACTATCTCTTCCCCGTTGAATGGATTTCAACCCTTTGTCAAAGATCAACTGACCATGTTAGGTGTTACCGAGTCATATCCAACTCATAGCAACCCCATGCACAGCAGAACAAAACACTGCCCAGTCCTGCACCAGCTCCACTATCCTTGCTATGCTTGAGCCCATCGCTGCAGCCACTATGTCAATCCATCTCATTGAGGGTCTTCCCCTCCTTTGTCAACTGTCCACCTTTCCAAGCATGACACATCCTTCTCCGGGGAATGGTCCCTTCTAACAACATGATCAAAGAAGGTGACAAAAAGTCTGGCCATTCTCACCTCCAAGGAGCATTCTGGCTGTACTTCCTCCAGGACAGATTTATTAGAGCTTTTAGCAGTCCATGGTACACTCAGCATTCTTCACCAGCACCACAACTCAAAAGCATCAGTTCTTCCTCAGTCTTCCTTATTCGTTGTCCAGCTCTCACATGCATATGAGGCAACTGGAAATACCATGGCTTGTGTCAGACACACCTTAGTCCTCAAAAAGATATCTTTGCTCTACAGCATTTGAAAGAGCTCCTTTCTGGTAGCGTAATGTCTAAGGCACTTGACTGCTAACCAGAGGGCTGGCAGTTCAAATACACCAGCCACTCCTTGGAAGGAAGATGGGGCAATCTACTTGTGTAGTGATACTGCCTCGGAAACCCAAGGAGGGGTCGCTATGAGGTGGATCTGACTCGACAGCACATAACAACAACAACAACATACGTCATAACTGACCATGTTTGTCCGGAGGGCGCAGCCATTTTGACTGTTTACATGTGACAGCCATTTTGGATATTTAAAGTGACTGAGGGCGCAGACATTTTTTAATGTTTACAAGTGGCAGCCATTTTCTATTTTAAAGTGATAGCATTCTCATTTGGATTCCAGGGACCTAAAAACAAGCAGCGAGGCAGGAAGCAGGGAGAGGACAGAAAAGGCAAAGGGGACCGGAACAGATTGAGGAGTCAGCAGCAGAGACCCAGGTGGAGACAGAGAACCCAGACCATGCCCCACAAGGATCAAGGCAGGAAGGCAGGGAGAGGACAGAAAAGGCAAAGGGGATAGGAACAGAACGAGGAGTCAACCGCAGGGAGCCAGATGAGGAGAGGGAACCAGGCTACCACCCACAAGCAGCGAGGTGGGAAGCAGGGAGAGGACAGAAAAGGTAAAGGGGATTGGAACAGATCAAGGAGTTAGCCGAAGGGATCAGGTAAGGGTGGTTGGAGGGGTTTCTAACAGCTAAGAGAGACAAACTTGTCTCTTGGTTTGTCCTACTCTGGTGACGTGTTGCTGTGAGTCTTGAGGCTGTGCCACTGGTGTTTCAAACCCAGTGGGGTGCACCTGTTGCACAGGTATCAGCCTGGCTTGCAGACTGAGACAGACTAGGAAGGAGGAGGCCATCCACTTCTCAAAGAATTGGCCAGGGAAAACCTTATAAATAGCAGAGAAACACTGTCTGATACATTACTGTGCAAATTTATGAATAGTCCAGAGACACTGTCCAATACAGAGGAGGAAGATGAGTCACTTAACTAAGAAAGCTCTCAAAGTAGGACTGGGACAGAGCTGCATTATCAGTAAAAAGCTTTTGAGCCCTCCATTTGCTGATGTGGCACTACTCAAATTGAGGAGAAACAGCAGCAGACATCCATTAATAATCAGAACATGGAATGTATGAAGTATGAATCTAGGAAAATTGGAATTTGTCAAAAATTAAATGGAACACATAAAGATTGATATCCTAGGCATCAATGAGCTGAAATGGACTGGTTTTGGCCATTATGAAGCAGACACCATATGATCTACTATGCCAGGAAAGACAGTTTAAAGAGGAATGGCATGGCATTCATCCTCACAAAGCATGTTTCAAGATCTGTCCTGAAGTACAATGCCGTCAGTGATAGGATAATATCCATCTGTCTACAAGGACGACTCGTTAATACGACTCTTATTCAAATTTATGCCCCAACCACCAAAGCCAAAGATGAGGAAATTGAGGAATTTCATCAACTTCTGCAGTCTGAAATTGACGGAACTTGCAATAAAGATGTGTTAATTATCACTGGTGACTGGAATGCAAAAGTTGGAAACGAAGAAGAATCACCAGTAGTTGGAAAATTTGGCCTTGGTGACAGAAATAATGTTGGAACTTGCATGGTAGAATTTTGCAAGACCAACAAATTTTCATTGCAAACACCTTTTTTCAACAACACAAATGGCAGCTCTACACGTGGACTTCACCAGATGGAACACACAGGAATCAGATTGACTACATCTGTGGCAAGAGGCGGTGGAAAAGCTCAATATCTTCAGCCAAAACCAGGCCAGGAGCTGATTGTGGAACAGACCATCAACTGCTCATATGCAAGTTCAGCTTGAAGTTAAAGACATTTGAAAAAAACCCAAGAGAGCCAAAATATGATCTTGACTAATCCCTCCTGAATTTAGAGATCATCTAAACAATAGATTTGATACATTGAACACCAGTGACCGAAAACCAGAAGAATTGTAGGAAGACATCAAGAACATCATCCATGAAGAAAGCAAGAGGACACTAAAAAGACGAGGAAAGAAGAGAGGACCAAAGTGGATAACAGAAGAGACTCTGAAACTTGCCCTTGAGTGGAGAGTAGCTAAAGCAAATGGAAGAAATGACGAGATAAAAGAATTGAACCAAAGATTGCAAAGAGCAGCTTGAGAAGACAAAGCCAATTACTATAAAGAAATGTGCAAAGACCTGGAGTTAAAAAACCAAAAAGGAAGAACACGCTCGGCATTTCTCAAGCTGAAAGAATTGAAGGAAAAATTTAAACCTTGAGTTGCAATACTGAAAGATCCTAAGGGCAAAACATTGAATGATACAGGGTACATCAAAAGAAGATGGAAGGAATACACAGAGTCACTGTACCAAAAAGACCTGGTCGATCTTCATCCATTTCAGGAGATGGCATATGATCTAGAGCCAGTGGTATTGAAGGAGGAAGTTGAAGCTGCAATGTAGGAATTGGCAAAGAACAAGGCTCTAAGAATTGACGGAATACCCATTGAGATATTTCAGCAGACGGATGTCCCACTGGAGGCACTGACTCAGTTATGCCAGGAGATTTGGAAGACAGCTGCCTGGGCAACTGACTGGAAGAGATCCATATTTGTACCCATTCCAAAGAAAGGTCATTCCACAGATTGTGGAAATTATAGAACAATATCATTAATTTTGCACGTAAGTAAGATCTTACTGAAAATAATTCAAAAACTGTTGCAGCAGTATATTGACAGAGAACTTCCAGAGGTGCAAGCTGGATTCAGAAGAGAATGTGGAACGAGGGATATCATAGCTGCTGTCATATGGATCTTGGCTCAAGGCAGAGAATACCTGAAAGATGTTTCCTTGTGCTTTATTGACTATGCAAAGGCATTTGATTGTGTGGATCATGACAAATTATGGATAACATTGAGAAGAATGGGAATTCCCAAACACTTGATTGTGCTCATGAGGAACCTGTATCTTGACTAGGAGGCTGTCATTCGAACAGAACAAGGGGACATTGCATGGTTTAAAATCAGTAAGGGAGTGAGTCAGGATTGCATCCTTTCCCCCCTACTTATTCAATCTATATGCTGAGCAAATAATCCGAGAAGCTGGACTATATGAAGAAAAACGTGGCATCAGGATTGGAAGAAGAATCATTAACAACCTGAGATACGCTGCTGATACAACTTTGCTTTCTGAAAGTGAGGATGACTTGAGGCACTTACTGATGAAGATTGAGGAACACAGTCTGTGTTACATCTGGATTACATCTCAATATAAAGAAGACAAAAATCCTCACATCTGGACCAATAAGCAGCATCACAATAAATGGAGAAAAGATTGAGATTGTCAAAGAATTCACGTTGCTTGGTTCTGCAATCAATGCCAATGGAAGCCGCAGTCAGGACATTAGACGACGTGTAGCACTGGGTAGGTTGGCTGAGAAGGAACTGTTTCAAGTGCTGAGGAGCAAGGATATCTCGTTGAGGACTAAGGTGGGCCTGACACAAGCCATGATATTGCCAATTGCCTCGTATGCATGTGAGAGCTGGGCAATTAATAAGGAAGAGTGAAGAAGAGTTGATGCTTTTGAGTTGTGGTGCTGGCGAAGAATGCTGAAGGTACCATGGACTGCCAAAAGAACTAACAGATCTGTCCTGGAGGAAGTGCAGCTGAGATGCTCCTTGGAAGCGAGGATGGCCACACTTCGTCTCACCTACTTTGGTCATGTTGTCAGAATGGACCATTACCTGGAGAAGGATGTCATGCTTGGTAAAGTGGCGGGTCGATGAAGAAGGGGAAGGCCCTCGATGAGATGGATTGACACGGTGTCTGCGGACAATGGGCTCAAGTATAGCAAGCATCATGGAGCTGGCACAGGATCAGGCGGTGGTTCGTTCTGCTGTGCATGGGGTCGCTATGATTCGGAAACGACTTGATGGCACCTAACAACAACAACATGCTCTTTTCTAAGATCTTTATACTTTATTTATTTAATCCTCACAGTATTCTTGGGAGGTAGATGTTATTACCATTATATAACAGACAAGGAAGATGTGGCATGGAGCTGTTAAGCGACTTAATCCATGTTATATGGTTGATGGGTGCCAAAACTGAGATTACAGCCCAGGCATGCCTAAGTACTATATTATATATGTTCAATTTTAAGCACCAGGCACACCTTGTTTTATTTTATTTATTCAAGCACTTCACAGATATGCTTTTGTTTTGTTTTGTTTTGTTTTTACAATTTGAAGGTTTGTGGCAACCCTGCTTATCAAGGCAGTCTTTTGGCACCATTTTTCCTATATTATATGCTCACTGTGTGTCTCTTTGTCACATTTTGGCAATTCTCACAGTGTTTTAGACTTTTTCATAATGCTGGTGCACGCTTAATTGAGTACAGTATTGTGTAAAAATAACTTTCATGTGCACTGGGAAACTATTCATGTGACTCACTTTATTGAAATACTCACTTTATTGAAGTGGGCTGGAACTGAACCCACAACATCTCCTCTGTATACCTGTAGTTCTTTTGTGACCTGATCTAAGAACCTATCTACCTTTCATAATAGTTTTCTGTAAGAATACCTGGGAAGTTCCCAGGTTACGAACATCTAACTTATAGACAGCTCCTATTTGCCCTTTAAATTGGTTCTCTTGTGGCCAAAGAGTGAAACAGGAAAGGATCCAAAATTTTACAGTTTGGCAGATTTGGCACAGTATCCAGGATGGGAAAAGTTATGGATTGAAGCTGTAAAATGGGAGACTTGAAGAGGTATAATGAGCCCTTACAGGATACTGATGCATGAGATTGGATTATTGACAGCACGTTAGGAGAGTGGCACATTTAAAGCAGTGCATTTGGCTACTATCTTTGAGCAGTACTTCAAGCTAAACTCAGAATCTGAGGGCAAGAGATTTCGTTGTTCACTGAATTCATCAAATTAGAAATGAGCTGCTTCAAAAGATCAATTTCTAAGCAACATACAGGTAGTCCCCGGGTTACGAATGAGATCTGTTTCTAACTGTCTTTAAGAATTTGTCAGGGCTTTGAGCCCATTCTGCCCAGCTCACTCATGGCAGAGTAAGTGTCACTGGAATAGAATTGAATTTTTAAAGTCATGATGAGGTGGAAAGATAGCCGGGATGGGAAAAGTTACTAGTCAAAGACTTCCTAGAAACTTAATCTCCCTCTTATAGAAGAAGGGCAGCTTACATGTCAAACAGGCAGCATAGCATAATGGTACTCTCAGTAGCATAGCACAATTAAGAGGATAGACTTCAGAGCCTGAACTGACTGGGTTCAAATCCAGATTCTGCCATTTACTAGCTGTATAACATTGGGCAGGTTTCTTAACCTCTTTATGCCCTAGTAGTATTTGTAATGTGGATATAATACTCATCACAGGGCTGTTTATGCAGATTAATGAGTTTATATTTGTAAAAACACTTAGGTCAGGCTTTGTATCTAGTAAGTTGTATGTTATTGCCGTTGTTGTTAGGTGCTGTCGAATAGGTTCTGACTCATTGTGATCCAGTATACAACAGAACAAAATACTGCCCAGTCCTGCACCATCCTCACAATTGTTATTATGCTTGAGCCCATTGTTGAAACCACTGTGTCTGTCCATCTCACTGAGACTTTTCCTCTTTTTCATTTCTCCTTTTCTTTACCAAACATAAGGCACTTGGCTGCTAACCAAAAGGTTGGCGGTTCAAACCCACCAGCCATTCCTCAGAAGGAAGGTTGGGCAATCTACTTTTTAGTGGTACCACCTAGGAAACCCAAGGAGGGGTTGCTATGAGTCAGGTCTGACTTGACAGCATATAACAACAACAATAATATCCTTCTCCAGGGAGAATGGTCCTTCTGATAATGACCAAAGTACAAGAGACAAAGTCTCACCATCTTGACTTATAAAGAGCATTCTGGTTGTTCTTCTTCCAAGACAGATTTGATTGTTTTTCTGGTACACCATGGTATGTTCACTATTCTTTGCCAATGCCACAATTCAAATGCATCAGTTCTTTTGTCTTCCTTATTCATTGTCCAGCTTTCACAAACATATGAGGTGAATGAGAATGCCATGGCTTTGGTGAGGCCCATGTTAGGCTTCATCTTTGCTCTTTCACACTTTAAAGAGGTCTTGGCAGCAGATTTGCCAATGCAATTCGTTGTTTGATTTCTTGACTTCTGTGTCCACGGATGTTGACTATGAATCCAAGAAAAGTGAAATTCTTGACAACTACAATCTTTTTTCCATTTTTCATGGTACTGCTTATTGTTCAAGTTGTGAGCATTTTTGTTTTCTTTGTGTTGAGATGTAACCCATACTGAAGACTGTTGTCTTTGATTTTCATCAGTAAGTGCTTCAAGTCATCTTCATTTTCAGCAAGGTCATCTGCGTATTGTTAATGAGTCTTCCTCCAATCCAAATGCCATGTTCTTCTTTATATAGTCCAGCTTCTCGTATTATTTGGTCAGTATACAGATTGAATATGTATGGTGAAAGGGTACAACCCTAACACACACCTTTCCTGATTTAAAACCACACAGTATCCCCTTGCACTGTCCAAACAACTGCTTCTTAATGTATGTATGGATTCTTAATGATCATAATTAAGTATTCTGGAATTCTCATTCTTCCCAATATTATCTGTAACTTGTTATGATCCACATAGTGTATTGTATTTGCATAGTCAATAATGAATGAAACACTGCCCAGCCCTGTGTCACACTCAACAGTTGTTGCTATGCTTGAGTGCATTGTTGCACCCACTGTGTCTGTCCATCTCCTTGAGGGACTTCCTCTTTTTCACTAACCCTCTTCTTTACCAAGCATAGTACATTCTCCAGAGAATGGAGTCAAAAAAACAAAGGTAAACATTTTTCTGATATTCTCTGCTTTCAGGCAGGATCCACCTGACATCAGCAATGATATCCCTTGTTCCATGTTTCCTTCTGAATCCGGCTTGAATTTCTGGCAGTTCCCTGTCTGTGTATTGCTGCTACCATTTAAAACTTATTTTTAGCAAAATTTTACTTTGGTGTGATACTAATGATAATGTTCAGTAATTTCTGCATTCTGTTGAATCACCTTTCTTAAGAATGGGGACAAATGTGGATCTCTTCCAGTTGGTAGGCCAGATAAGTATCTTCCAAATTTCTTGGCATAGATGAGTGACCACTTCCAGCACTGCATCCATTTGTTGAAACATCCAAATTGGTAATTCCATCAATTCCTAGAGCCTCATTTCTCACCAGTGCCTTCAGTGCTGCTTGGACTTCTTCCTTCAGTACCATTGATTCTTGATCACATGCTGCCTTCTGAAATGGTTGACCATCAACCAATTCTTTTTGGTACAATATTTGTTTATTCCCTCTATCTTCTTTTAATGCTTCCTACAATGTTCAATACTTTGCTCATAGAATCCCTCGATATTACAACTCAAGCACTTGGGCTTTTTCTTTAGTTCTTTCAGCTTGAGAAATACCAAGTGTGCTCTATCCTTTTGGTTCTCTAACTCCAGGTCTTTACACACTTCATTCTAATACTTTTCTTTGTCTTCTGGAGCCATCATTTGAAATCTTCTGTTCAGCTCTTTTACTGATTTCTTTCTTCCATTAGCTTTAACTTCTCTCTATTCTAGAGCAAGTTTCAGAGTCTCTTCTGACATCCATTTTGGTCTTTTCTTTCCTTGCCATGTTTTTAAAGACCTTTTGCTTTCTTCATATGTGTTATCCTTGCTGTCTTCCCACAGCTTGTCCAGTCTTTGGTCATTGGTGTTATATATAAATGTTAAGTAAAGTATTATTATTTTACATCAGTATTTAACATGGTATATATATTTTTATAAATTAGTAAAAATTATGTTTTATGTTGCTCTAGTAGCATAGTGCCTAAGGCACTTGACTGCTAACCAAAAGGCTGGCAGTTCAAACACAAGGAGGGGTCATTATGAGTTGGGTCCCACTCAAGCACACATAACAACAACAACATTTGTAAATTAGTAATTGTTTAAACAAATATCATCCTTAAATACGAAATATATATGTTGAAACCCGTTATTCAGACCACCTTTTATTGCAGAGGGAGAAGTGGTTACCCTGAAGAGCAGACGTTAAATAATTTGGAGATTGGCCATTTTACAGTGATTACCAGTTTCATTATCACCTGAACCAGGTCTTAGTACCCTAGCCTAGTTTTTATTTTTATAAGTTATGGACCTTTTGTGGATAAAACACAAAATAATGAACTTCATTATGAGGAATTTTAGTTACACGGTAGAATTATTGTGTTTAAATAATAATGAGTTACCTGGAGTAATTACGTGGTCGTTTTTGAAGTTTTTATTATGTTACAGTCTTATGCTTTTTTTTTTTTTTTTTTTTAAGAAGCATTTTAGTATGCTTTATGAGAAGCCATGGACTTAAATTTTTTATTTGATTTTACTGCCCTTCCCTCATCAATTTGATATACATCCGTTCTGTATCTTAGATACATTTTCTGTTGTGGTTGAATATCCTCATAGTAGAAAACAAAACATGAAGACTTTCATGATTATGCTCAATACTAGTGCTGTATTTCTCCTTCCCTTAGTTCTGTTTATAAAGAATTACTTTAGTGGATTTTGTATAATATTTGATTATGCCTTCTCTAACCAGTCAGGTAATAAGTAGGGAGTATAGTTTAATTGTTTAATAGATTAGTCAAATTGATTTGATCTACTTGAAAAAATAATTGTATAGGCTGTTGTTGTTATTTGCCGTCGAGTCAGCCCCGACTCATAGCGACCCCTCCTTGGGTTTCCGAGGCAGTATCACTACGGAAGTAGGATTGCCCAGCAGTCCCCAGATTATGAGGGAGATCTCTTCCTGAGTGTGTCTTTAAGTCAAATTTGGAGGTAATTTGGAACAGGTGCAAAGGTTCTTATTTAGCCTTCCTTTAGAACAAGAAAAGGCTTGAAGCATTTTCATTGATGTAAAAGCTGTGTATGCATCTAGTGATGGTGATTGTGATGAAGAAATGTTGTAAGGGGTTCGTTCAGTTGTTCAAGTACAAGTTGTCCATAAGTCAGGTATTTGTAACCTGGGGACTTAAGTGTTAGAAAAGACCTTGGGTATCATCTGGTTCAACTTCCCATTCAGTGTAATCACTTCCACAGTATCCTTGACAGATGGTTCTACAACTGCACTTGAATCATTTCCTTTGCTTGAGTTAGTTGAATACTTGTATTATCTGAAAACATAAGGATATTCAATTTAGGTGACTTTGTGCTCATCCCAAATCCTGTGATTCTTCATTTTTTGAATATATTTCTAGTTTTCAACAGCAGTTGGGCCTAGTAAGTAATTTTATCATAATGTTTAATTTCCAGATTGTCCAAGGACTCCAGATACTCCAAATAGTGACCCTCGTTGTTCTACTAGTAATAATAGATTGATGGCCTTACAAAAACAGTTGGATATAGAACTTAAAGTAAAACAAGGTGCAGAGAACATGATACAGATGTATTCAAATGGATCTTCAAAGGTAAGTACCGTAATGAAATGTTAGTATATATTTAAAATTATTTAAGTAGTCTAACTGAATCTAATTTGTGGATGACTGTATGTATTGATGAAATAATCATATTCTCAGTTTTATAGTTTGAAACCCAATCCACAGACTTTTAATTCTTCAGCCTTTAGTTTAAAAGGCACAGATACCCACCCATTGCCATGAGTTGATTAGAACTCACAGCAAACCCTATAGAACAGAGTAGAACTGCCCCATAGGGTTTCCAAGGCTGTACATGTTTCCAGAAGTAGATTGCCTCATCTTTCTCCCATGGAGTAGCTGGTGGGTTCGAACTGCTGACCTTTTGGTTAGCAGCTGGATACTTTAAACACTGCACCACCAGAGCTCCTTAATGGCACAAGTAATATCCTAAAATCACTATATTTTAATATGAACCATCAAGTAATATTTGATCATGCTTCACATACTTTGTGAAAAAGTTACATGAAGTATAGCCTTTACTAGTAACATTCAGCTCTTTCAGATATTTTATAGTCTCTCTTTTTTGGATATATGTTACGGGATTTGTTTTGAGCCAGAGGAAAACACATTAACAGATGTCTTGCAGGAATTTATTATATCTTTTGAGAATATTTCATTAAAAGTTAGAGTTTTAAAGCTGGATTAGTTATTTATTATCATGTTACGTAGAATGGTAAATTCTTATTTTACACTAGATTGATTGAAAATGAAGAAATGGCTGGTCTCATTTTAAGGAGCTTTGGTGTCATACTGCCTAAGGCATTTGACTGCTAACCAAAGATTGGCAGTTCAAACATACCAGCCACTCCTTGGAAGGAAGACTGGGCAATCCTTGGAAACCCAAAAGGGATAGCTGTGAGTCAGAATCAACTCAATGGCAGTGAGTTTGGTTTTTTTGGTTGATCTCATATCAGCCAGAGCAGTGAGCTACAAAACTAAAGTTTTAAGCTTTGTCTCCAGATAGTCAAGATGAATTAACATGATTTAAAAGAACTGATTCTAATTTGGAAACTAGATTCTTTAATTACCTTCATATTTATTTTGTTTTGTGACAGTAAATGTTACTTTCTTCAACTTTATTATTATAATAATCAGTATTTCTGTAACTGTTTAACCTCAGAAACTTCCCTAAATTATCTCAGCAAATTTCTTAACTAAAGTGTTATCACAATGACTGCCACATGAAAAACCCTAAGTAAATGGTAGTTGTTATTATGTTATAGTTCTATACATGATTGTATGTGTTTTATTCCATTTAATATTTAAAATAAACCTGGATAAGAAAAGGGAAGGTGATAATTCTTACTTTTTTATATATCAGGTAATTGAATCTGACATGGTAAATGACTTGTCATAGGTCATACAGTTAGTAAAGAGTCTCCAGATCTGTCTTTAACTATGGCCTACCAAGCAACTGCTCCTTGGGTTTCCAGGGCAGTATCTCTATGGAAGTAGATAGCCCAGTCTTCCTTCCAAGGAGTGGGATTGAACCACCAGCTTTCTGGTTAGCAGTCAAATAAATGCCTTAGGCACTATGCCACCAGCACACCCCACCTTCTAAGCTCTGGTGCCATACTCCACAATCTGATGGACATCTCTAATTCTGGAAATTTCAATTAACTTTGTCTATTACTGAACTAATTACCTTTCCCTCTTATATTTCCTTTCCTTATTAGTACCTCCATCTACCTAGTCTCCTAGGTAGATGAATGCACAGTACATCAGTATCCATTCCTTCAGCAAATACATACTGAATATTTATACCAAACTAATACAGTATGGGTATTGTTCTGGACAAGGAAGACACAGTGATAAAGAAGACAATGCCCTGCCCATTTGAAATTTACATTCCTAAGTTGAAAACAGATTACAGTGAAAATGATCATGTAATTTGTCATTTCAGGTAGTTTTAAAGCAGTAAATGGAATAGAGAGGGCAGAGGTTAGTATTTTACATAGGATGATAGTAAGGAACTTGCAAATGTGATAAACATCTGAGTAGAGACCTTAATAAAATGAGACAGAAAGCCATGAAAGCATGTGGGAAAAGAGATTTTGGGGCAGACCCATAGCAAGTGTGACAGCCCTAAGGTAAGAGTGTGGTTGGTATGCTAAAGGAATGCTAATAAAGCCAGTGTACTAAGAGTACACTGAAATGAGAAAGAATAGAATTTTTTAGTAGATGAGGTCAGAAGGTCAGGGTAAATCTTGCATGGTCTTGTAGAGTCTTAGAAGTCATTCTAAGGACTTTGGATTTTGTTCTCAGTGTAGTAGAAAGCCACCGGAGAGTTTTGAGCAGGAGAATGAAATTTAAAAACATCAAAATACTGCACAGCATCTTCTCAGGTCATAGTGCTATGAAATTAGAAATCAACAATAGGAAGAGCAAGGAAGAAAAAGCAAACATACAAAAACTGAATACCACCCTCCTTAAAAATTACTGGATAATAGAAGGAAAATAAAATAATTCCCAGAATCAAACAAGAATGAGAGCACAACATACCCAAATCATTAGGACACAGTGAAAGCAGTACTCGGGGCAATATATAGCATTTAATGCACACATCAGAAAAGAAAAAAAAAAAAAAAGAGAGAGAGCCAAAATTAACAACTTAACCCAGCATCATCAACAATTAGGTAAAAAAACAAAACAATTAGATAGAGCAACAAAAAAAAAAGTCTGTATTCACCAGAAGAAAGGAAATAACAATTTTGAGCAGAAATTAATGAAACAGAAAAACAATTGAAAGAATCAACAAGACTAGAAGTTGGTTTTTTGCAAAGACTAATAAAATCAAAGGAGCTCTGGTAGTATAGTGCCTAAGGCACTTGACTGCTAACCAGAAAGCTGGTGGTTCAAACCCACCAGCCACTCCTCGAAAGGAAGGTTGGGCAGTCTACTTCCGTAGTGATACTGCCTCGGAAACCCAAGGAGGGGTCGCTATGAGTCGGGTCCAACTTGATGGCACATAACAACAACAACAACAATAAAATCAACAAACCACTGGCAAATTTAACAAAGAAAAAAGAAGATGCAGATAACACGAATAAGACATAAAATTGCCAATGTCACAACAGAACCAATCAAAATAAAAAGGATAATATCACAATATTATGAAGATATGTACTCCAGCAAATTTGAAAACCTAGAAGAAATGGACACTTTTCTAGAAACACACTACTTACCTAAATTAACACAGACTGAGGTAGAAAATTTGAATAGACCTATAACAAAAGAAGAAATTGAACAGGTCATAAAAAAATCACCAACAAATAAAAGCCCTGGTCCAGACAGCTTCATTGGAGAATTCTGTCAAACATTCAGAAAGGAGCTGACATCAATCCTACTCAAACTTTCCAGAACATAGAAAAGAATGGAATACTCCCGAATTCATTTTATTAAATGAGTATAACCCTGACCCCAAAACCAAGCAGAGATACTTACTAAAAAGGAATATTATAGACTAATCTCTCTCATAAATATAGATACAAAAATCTTCAACAAAATCATAGCCAAAAGAATCCAGCACTGTATCAAAAATACAATACACCATGAACAAGTGGGATTCATACAAGATATGCAAGGATGGTTGTATTTTGGAAAAAGAATCAATGTAGTCCATTACATAAAACAAACAAATAGAATTAGATGGTCATATCAATCAATGCAGAGAAGGCATTTGATGAAAATCTTGATTAAAACTACTAGCAAAATAGGAATAAAAGGGAAATCCCTCAACATAATAAAGAACATATATACAAAACAAACAGCCAGCATTCTTCTCAATGGAGAGAGACTCAAAGCATTCCCTTTGTGAATGGGAACCAGACAGTTATGCCCTCTATCACAACTGCTGTTCAACTATATTGGAAGTCCTAGCCAGGGCAGTAAGTCAAGGAAGGAAAAGAAAAGGCATCCATATTGGTAAGGAAGAAGGAAAACTATTCCCATTTGTAGATATATGACCCTATACATGGATTTACCCAAGAGCTGAAACCTGTTAAATGGAGAAGAGATAATCTGTTTAACAAATGGTACTGACAAAACTGGATATCCATGAAACAAGATCTGTACCTCACACCATACACAAAACTCGACCTCAAGATGGATCAAAGACCTAAATGTAAAAACTAAAACTATAAAGCTCATCAAAGAAATATAAAGGCAAACTTATTGGCCCTAATTTGTGCATAAATAGAATATCAAACATGACCAAACATGTCCAGAAAACAATAGATAAATGAGATGACTGGGACCTTCTGAAAACTTAATTCTTATGTGCATCAAAAGACTTCTTCAAAAGAGTTGAAAGAGAATCTACTGATTGGGAAAAAAAGTTGGTACTGGTATATCTGGCAAGGGACATAACCTCCAAAATTTATAGAAAAATTCAATACCTCAACATCAAAAAGACAAGCAATCCAATTTAAAAATGGCCAGAGGACATGAACAGATACTTCACCAAAGAAACATTTACATGGCCAACAAACAAGAAATGTTTGCAGTCATTAGCTATTACAGTGATGCAAATCAAAACAACAATGAGATATTACCTCACCCCAGCAATAATAGCAGAGTTCAGCAAGACAGAAAACAACAAATACTGGTGAGGATATGGAGAGATTGGAACTCTAATATACTGCTGATGACACTGTAAAATGGTACAACCACTGTGGAAAACAGTATGATGCTTCCTTAAAAAGTTGCAAACAGACAAACTATTTTATCCAGCAAGTCCACTACTGGAAATATATCCTAAAGAAGTGAAAGCCAGGACATAATTAGATACATGCACACCCGTGTTCATTGCAGTGAGCTTGGTTTGGATTTTTGTGAGGTAAGAGACACACAGTGTACCCAAGACCATGTATACGGTTGGCAGACAATGGTTCTACAAGTGTGTTTGTATGTTCTGTAAGAATTGCCAAGGGTATAGTAGAGCTGACAAGGGCCAAGGTTGTAGTCACTTCTGGATCATAGCCAGCTACCCAGAGGGAACAAGTAGTTGAACCTGTGGGCTTGGGACCATAGTCGCAAGGGGACATCAAGCTCAATTGGCATAGCATACTACACAAAACATTATTCTACCTCCTACTTTAGCAATTAGCAACTGGGATCTTAAAAGCTTGCAAGCAGCCATCTAGATGCAACGATGAGTCTCTCCTTGTCCAGAGCAAAGAAAAATTAAGAAAACAAAAGATTCATGGAAACAATTAGTCCTTGTGACTGGTACACCATGCGATCCTCAGCCTATAGACTACAAGACCAAAAGAACTAGATCGTGCCTGGCTACCACTGTCAACCACTCAGAGGGGGATCTGTGTAGGAGGTCCTGGATAGAGAGGAAGAACAATGTGGAACAAAACTCAAAATCATTTGGGAATGAAAAAAAAGAGGGGTTACCAGGTTTGCTGGTCTGATAGAGCCTGGTGGAACCACTGAGACTATGGTCCCTAGCTGCTGCTGTTCAGGTCTGGAATTGAACCCACACCTGTGGCTTCCAGCCAAACAAAAACAGGCATGTGAGTTGAACATTTACCTGAGGTAGATACACTCCTAGGAGAGAATAATCAAGGGAAAAAGAAGGGCTGTTTATGCACAGGGAGACAGTTTAGGAGGCAGGAGTTCATGGAGGGATGGACACAGGGAAGAGGTAACTATCGGGAGGAAGTGGGAGGGGAGCTGTTACATTGGGGTAAATTGTAGTCAATGTCATGAGACAACGTGTGTGTGAACTACTGTATGGAAAGTGAATTTGCTCTGTAAACTTTCACCCAAATCACATTAAAAAAAAAAAAAAAAAGAGAGACACACATTGATTTGTGTGTAGGGAATGGCAATATACTAAAAGTGATTGACCAGCACACTGTCACTAAGGAAAAGGAAGACACAGGTGCACAAGAGCTACAGACATCAAAGGTAAATAATATTACATGCAGAATACTACATTGTCAGTAATTACAAACATTAATTATACACAGGTAGATAAGCAAATAATCAGGTATAGATAGGTGAATAGGAATATACCCATGACTGTTTGTAGTCTTGGCAGATAATATTTATGTATACATAATTGTTAGTGCTGTATATATATCCTTGCATGTAATAGAGCAAACAGGGGGCAAAATTACTATAATATCTTAGCCACATCTAAACACCCAGTGAGTCACTGGGTTCTCTGTCCCCAGGACTGCAGTCATGGGAGCCATCAAACTCAGTTGGCATAACGTAGTATGTAAAAACATCGCTCTGCATCCTACTTCGGTGAGGAGTGACTGGGTTCTTAAAAGCTCATGAGCAGCCCTCTAAGTAACCATGATTAACTCCTTGTCTGGTTCAAAGAAGAATGAAGAAAATTAAAGATTCATGGAAACAACTAGTCCAGGACACTAGTGGATCTTGGTCACCTCAGTCTACAGGATCCTGAGATGAGAAAAACTAGATGATGCTCAGCTACCACTGCTAACAGCTTACAAAAGGATCAAAATTAGAGGTCCTGGATAAAGTGGGAGAAAAATGTGGAACAAAACTCAAAATTATAAAAAAAAGAAAAAGACCAGATTTACTGGTCTGATAAAAGCTGGTGAAATCCCCTAGTCTGAGGCCCCTACTCACCCTTCGGGTCTGGAATTGAGCTGACTCTCATGGCTTAACCTTCAACCAAATGACAGACAGGCCTACGAGGTGAAAAATTACACCAGGGAAGTGTGTTCCTTAGTACAGATCAACCATGGGAGATCAGAAAGGCAGCGTTTGTGCAGGGGGATAGCTCAAAAGACAGGAATGCACAGGAAAGAAAAGAAAAGGAAAAAAAACCCTCACTGCCGTCAAGTCGGATCCAATTCATAGCGACCCCTCTTTGGGTTTCTGAGGTAGTATCACTATGGAGGTAGATGGCCCAATCTTACTTCCGAGGAGTGGCTGGTGGGTTTGAACTGCCAGCCTTCTGGTTAGCAGTCAGATGCCTTAGGCACTACAGGGAAAAGGTAACCACGGGGAGGAAGTAGGAAGAGAAGTGTTACATTGTGGGGATAACAGTTTCATGAAACAAAATGTGTATGAACTGTTCAATTGAAAATGAATTGCTCTGTAAACTTTCACCCTAATCATAATTTTTTTAATAAAATGAAAGAAGTAAATAAATTTTTATCTATGTCATAAATGACTGTGTGTCACCCCCCCAAAAAAAAAACTGTGATTCATGGACCATATCAAGAAACTCAGACTGAATCCAACTTTATGTTCCTTGCATCATTATCTCCCACTCTTAATAGCCATTCCCAACCTTATTTCCCAGGTTTCTATTTGTATGTATTACAAAAATCAAGCTGTTCTTTCAGCATGTAGCATACTTCCTCCTAGACAAAAACTCTGTCATTTACCTCTTGGTGCTCTCTGGGACTTAAGGCTAGTTACAGCTGTAGAAGTAAAAATGGATGGTGGGATTCGGTCCTGGGGACATTCAGTAATTTCTTGTAAGAAATAACCTTAAGTGATGCTGCAGGCAGTGCCCCGCATGCCACCACAAGGAGTATCTCATACACAGCCTCTTCAGACACAGCTGGGTTAATGTTATCAGATGGAGGTGGAAAGGATAATGGTTTTCCTGATGAGGATGGCTTAGCAGACAAAAATGGAGTAATCTTTTTAGATGAGCGTAAGAGAACTGCTTCTTTTGGCAGGAATGATTTAGTAGAATTTAGGAACTCAGTGTCCCCTGCTTCCTTATCTGAGCATATGTCTCAATCCCAAGTTTCAGGAACCCATTTCTTCCCAGTCAGTGCCCTCACTTTAACTTTAGATACCATTCAAAGTTGAGAATTCAGTTAGCATTGTAATTCAGCCATTCTTTTATAAGACTCTGGGTATTATTTTTGGCAATAGCAGCTTTATTGCTATAAGAAGTGAGGTTTCTTTCAGTACACAGATGGCAACTTTGAGGTCTTTTATGTGGCACTTGAGCTGTGACTCTGGAAGCCCTGAACTCATATCTTTTTTCCATCACTTTGTCTAATGAAAGCAGCATCAACCAAGCAGCTTTCTTATGCTTATCATTCTGATAAAATTGTCAAAAAGTATCAAATATGTAATCACCCAAATCCTTGACTCTCATAAATATGTGATCCATTGGTGCTGTTATTTTGTGTATTTCTATTGCCACCTCTTGCCATGGTTTAACAGAGTCCTGTTTACTACTGGAGACAGAGTCATCAGTGCCTTTAAGTCTAGCCAGGCTTCAGAACCAATTCAGAAAAGACATCCTTAAGATTTTGTTCCTCTAGGAACAATCTCAGTACAAAGTGTGTTAGGCAGAGTTCTCTAGCATAGTAAAATCAGTATTTGTTTTGTGTGTGTGTGTGTGTGTGTGTGTGTCAGAGATTTGTTTCAAGGAAATTGTTAACAAAATTATGGAAGATGACAAGGCCCAAATCCGTAGGTTAGGCATCAGACTGGAGGTTTCTTCTGAGTCATGTAGTTGCAGGAGCTGACAAACCCAAAATTGGCAGGTCAGCCAGAAGGCTACTGGCTCATGTCCCAAGAATCAAAGGTCAGAGGATGATAAGTCAGATGCATGATCCAGAGAAAGCTTTGCCAGGGCATCCATATATATTGGATGTGGGCCACACCCCCAGGAAACAGGCTTTCAACTGATTGGCTGCTCACATCAAATTATAAAACAGAGGAGATTATATAATATCTGTCAAATCATTGATAATCCAGGCCTAGCCAAATTGACACACAACCATAAACATCACAGCCAATATTTCTCCAATATGTAAAACCCAATTCATATACTTCAGACACACTTTTCTTTTGCCTTGTACCTATTGGGTTCTCAATCAATACCCAGTGAATGCCTGAAATCATGAAACTGACCCCCCCCCCAAAAAAAAATCATTGAGGATTTGAAAGCATAGAACTGATAGTGTAGTAAATGTAAATTGCCTGTGACAGATAATATCTAAAGTAAGTTTTAAAAGCCTTCATCATACTTTGACATCTTTGCAGATCCTTCAAATAGTTGTTTGTGGGAAAATTTACTTATTGTTAAATAGAAGTTCTGTTCCTTGCATGTTGAATGAAAATAGTCAAGAAAGGAGTATTTCCCAAGAAGTAAACGACAAAACTACTGTCTTTCACATAGTGATATAATAATAAAAGGAGTAGCTTGATTGAAAAGTATAGTATTATATAAATTATTTACTTAAGATTTATACTTTTACATTAGCACTTGAGACAAGATACCCTATCATTATTGTGTAATTTTAGGAAGAAGGAAGAGGCCATCCACTTCTCAAAGAATTGGCCAGGGAAAACCTTATGAACAGCAGAGAAACACTGTCTGATACATTACTGGGCAACTTTAGAAATAGCCCTGAAACACTGTCCAATACAGTGCAGGAAGACGAGCTCCTTAGGTTGGAAGGCACTTAAAATACAACTGGGAAAGAACTGCATCATTAGAGTAGAACCAACCTTAATGATATGGATAAAGTAAAGCTTTCAGGACCTCCATTTGCTGAAGTGGCATGACTCAAACTGAGAAGAAACAGCTGTAAACATCCATTAATAATCAGAACAGGGAATGTATGAAGTATGAATCTAGGAAAATTGGAAGTTGTCAAAAGTGAAAAGGAACGCATAAAGATTGATATCCTGGGCATTAGTGAACATTTGGCCATTTTGAATCGGACACTGTGCTGGGAATAACAATTTGAAGAGGAATGGCATGGCATTCATCATCACAAAGGATGTTTCAAAATCTGTCATGAAGTATAATGCTGTCAGTGGTAGGATAATATCCAAATGCCTACAAGGAAGACCAGTTAATACTACAATTATTCAAATTTACACACCAACCACCAAAGCCAAAGATGAAGAAACTGACGAACAACTTATTCATTGCAAATACCTTTTCAACAACACAAACAACGGCTATACACATGGACTTCACCAGATGGAGTACACAGGAATCAGATTGACTACATCTGTGGCAAGAAGTGATAGAAAAACTCATTATCTTTAGCCAAAACCAGGCCAGGTGCTGATTGTAGAACAGACCATCCTGTTCATATGCAAGTTCAACTTGAAGACAATTAAAACAAGTCCAGGAGAGCCAAAATATGACCTGGAATATATCCCTCCTGCATTTAGACTATCTAAAGAATAAATCTGATGCACTGAACACCAGTGACCGAAAACCAGAAAAATTATGGGATGACATCAAGAACATCATCCATGAAGAAAGCAAGAGGTCATTAAAAAGTCGAGAAAGGAAGAAAAGACCAAAATGGATGTCAGAAGAGACTCTGAAAGTTGCCCTTAAGCAGATAGTAGCTAAGGCAAATGGAAAAAATGACAGGATAAAAGAGCTGAATGGATTTCAAAGAGCAACTTGAGCAGACAGAGCCAATTACTATAATGAAATGTGCAAAGACCTAGAGTTAGAAAACTGAAAGGGAAGAACACGCTTGGCATTTCTCAAGCTAAAAGAACTGAGAAAAAAAAATTAAGCCTTGAGTTGTAATATTGAAAGATTGAATATTGAATGATGCAGGATCAAAAAAAGATGGAAGGAATATACAGACTCATTGTACCAAAAAGACCTGGTCAATCTTCATCCATTTCAGGAGGTGGCATATGATCAAGAACCAATGGTATTGAAGGAAGAAGTCAAAGCTACACTGAAGGAATTGGCGAAGAACAAGTTACCAAGAATTGATGGAATACCTATTGAGATGTTTCAACAAACAGATGCCCCACTGGAGCCACTCACTCTGTTATGCCAAGAGATTTGGGCAACAGCTGCCTCGCCAACTGACTGGAAGAGATCCATATTTATGCCCATTCTAAAGAAAGGTGCTCCCACAGAATGTATAAATTATTGAACAATATTATTAATACTGCATGCAAGTAAAATCTTACTGAAGATAATTCAAAATTGAATTAATTCAATTTGAATTAATTCAATTAACTCAGTAATTCAATATATTGCAGCAATATATTGACAGAGTGCTTCCAGAAATACATGCTGGATTCAGAAGAGGACATAGAATGAGGGATATCATTGCTGATGTCAGATGGATCTTGGCTCAAAGCAAAGAATACCAGAAAGATGTTTACTTGTGTTTTATTGACTATGCAAAAGCATTTGATTGTGTGGATCATAAAAAATTAATGGGTAACACTGAGAAAAATGAGAATTCCAGAACACTTAATTGTACTTATGAGGAACCTGTACATAGACCAGAAGGTTGTCATTGGAACAGAACAAGGGGACACTGCATGGTTTCAAATCAAGAAGAGAGTGTGTCAGGGTTGTATCCTTTTACCATACTTTTTTCAATCTCTATGCTGAGCAAATAATCTCAGAAGCTGGACTATATGAAGAAGAACGTGGTATCAGGATTGGAGGAAGACTCATTAACGTGCTGTTGCCACAACTTTGCTTGCTTAAAGTGAGGATGACTTGAAGCACTTACAGATGAAGGTTAAAGAATACAGTCTGCAGAATGGATTACATCTCAATATATATAAAACAAAAATCCTCACATCTGGACCTGTAAGCAGCATCATGATAAATGGAGAAAAGATTGAAGTTGTCAAAGACTTCACATTGCTTGGCTCTACAGTTGATGCCAATGGAAGCAGCAGTCAGGACATCAGATGATGTATAGCACTGGGCAAGTTGGCTGCAAAGGACCTCTTTCAAGTGCTGAAGAGCCAGGATTTCTCCTTGAGGACTGAGGTGTGCCTGACACGAGCCATGGTATTTTCAGTTGCTTCATATGCATGTGATAACTTGACAGTGAATAAAGAAGACCAAAGAAGAGTTGATGCTTTTGAGTTGTGGTGGAGAAGAATGCTGAAAGTACCAAGATCTAACAGATCTGTCCTGGAGGAAGTGCAGCCAGAATGTTCCTTGGAAGTGAAAATGGCCAGACTTTGTCTTACGTACTTTGGTCATGTTATAAGAAGGGACCATTCCCTGGAGAAGGATATGCTTGGTAAGGTGGATGGCCGATGAAAGTGGGGAAGGCCCTCAATGAGATGGATTGACACAGTTGCTGTGGTGATGGGCTCAACTGTAGCAAGGATCGTGTAGCTAGCACAGGACTGGGCAGTGTTTTGCTCTGCTGTGCACAGGGTTGCTAAGAGTTGGAGGCAATTCATCGGCACCTAACAACAGCAAGATCATTATTTTATTTCTCTGAAAGAGCATTTGAATGCCCACCATGTGCTTTGCAGTTAACTTTTTCTGGTAGTCTAGTGCCTAAGGCATTTGACTGCTGACCATAAGACTGGTGGCTCAAACTCACCAGGCACTCCTCCAAAGGAAAACTAAACAATCTACTTCCGTTAGACGTACTTCCTCAGAAACCCAAGGAGGGGTCTCTATGAGTCGGATTCTACTCAACAGCAGTCAATGTGATTTTTTTGGTAATGCTTACAAAAGTCCTGTATTTTAGATAGTATTATCCCAGAAGATAAGACAGGGTGTTTAGTTGCCATTGAGATGACTCCAACTCATGAATCTAATGTATAATAGAATAGAACATTGCCCAGCCGTATGATATCTTCACAATTGTTATTATTAGCCAAATTTCTGTTGTAATAAATTTTAGACCCCAGGTATCTGAATGTAAAATATATTTGGCCTATCAAGTCTATCTGCTTGCAAAATATATTTGGCCTGTCTGATTATGAGCATTAGAATACTAAATTTTTCTTACTCTAGTCTGGTCTCAAAGAAATAGCATATTTATTTCAAGTTTTCTGTTAGTCTGATATTCCTAATATTGGATAGATAGAAGGATAGAGTAAAAGAAAAGTATTTTCATTTTAAATTTGGACGGTGAGTTCACTAAGTATATGTTAGATGTCATAGGTAAACACCAAATTCAAGGTGGTATCCTTACTGGTAAAGCATAATAAGCAATTTTTTCTGTGTGTGTAATTCATGATGTAAAGTGATAATTAAGGGATTTATTGTAAACTATTTGAGCTGAGTCCTTGGTGTCAAATCTGTATATTTTTATTTATTAAAAAACAAAATCCAGCTAGAAGTTCCTTCTTAAGTTATTAACCTTGAGGACAGGAAAGAAATGGAAGAAAAATTTATACCTGAGTTTGGTAATTAACAGAATAAGTTTCAGGACATTTTATTTTTCCTTTTATAATAACAACAATTTTATAAAATAATATTTTGTAACCCCTCCTTCCATACAGATCTCCATTCTCTTTTATTCTGTGTCATGTGTATGTGTTTGATTTATTGAAATGAAATTGCCTGTTTGATGATTGTCTCTTAGGCTCTAGTCTTGAATCTTCTAGAGAATATAGGTTGATTGTATGTTATTTTGTATGCTATTTTAATTTTCAAATTAGTACTGACTAAGGAGCTCTGGTAGCATAGTGCCTAAGGCACTTGACTGCTAACCAGAAGGCTGGCGGTTCAAACCCACCAGCCACTCCTCGGAAGGAAGGTTGGGCAATCTACTTCCGTAGTGATACTGCCTCAGCAACCCAAGGAGGGGTCGCTATGAGTCGGGGCCGACTTGATGGCACATAACAACAACAACAACCTTAATGATGGAGTTCCTGGGTCATACAGAAAGGTAATGTGCTTGCTGTTTACCAAAAGGTTATGAACTGGAGCCTACCCAGAGGCTTCTCAGAAGAAAGACCTGGTGATCTGCTTACACAGAATTAGCCATTGAAACCCCTGTGAAACATAGTTCTACTCTAATACCCATGGAATTAACTTAGGACACTTACCTCATATGATTTTTTTTTCTTTGTTTCTGTATTAGTTTTTTGTGGCTGCTATAACAGATTTTCACAGTTAGTTGCTTAAAACAGCACAAATTTATTATCTTTCAACTTTACAATTAAGAAGTCCTTGTGGCACAATGATTAAGCACTTGGCTACTAAGTGCCAAAAGGTCTGTGATTCAAACCCACCAGCAACTCCATAGGAGAAAAATCCTGGTCATCTGTTCTTGTAAAGATTACAGCCTAGTAAACACTGTAGGACAGTTGTCACATAGGTCACTATGAGTCAGAATTGACTAGGTGGTATACAGCAACAACTCTGTAGTTAAAGTCTGAATAGTTTCACTGGGCTAAAATCATGGTGTTAGCAGGGCTGGATTTCCTTCTGGAGGGTTAAGGAGAGAATATGTTTCTTTACTCTTTCCAGCATCTAGAGGCTGCCCACATTCCTTGGCCCTCTTTCTCTATTTTCAAAGCCAGCAACAACTAGTTCTTCTTACATAATATTCTTGAGATTATATTGGGTTAAACCAGATAATGCAGGATACTCTATATTTTAAGGAGAACAAATTAACTTTAATTCCATCTGCTACCTTAATTTTCCTTTCCGTGTAAGCTGTCGTATTCATAGGTTCCTGTGACTAGAACACAGACATTATTGGGGAATATTGTTGTTTAGAAAATATCTACCTGACCAACAAACTAGAAGAGATGCATATATGTGCTCATTTCAAAGAAAGGTAATTCAACAGAGTGCAGAAATTATCAAATAATATCATTAATATCACATGCAACTAAACTTATGCTGAAGATAATTCAGAAACAGTTTCAGCAATACATCAACAGGAACTGCTGGATATTTAGGATTTATTCAGAAGAGAACATGGAATGAGAAATAACTATTGCTGATATCAGATGGATCTTGGCTGAAAGGAGAGAGTGCCATAAAAATGTTACCTGTGTTTTAAAAAGAATTGGAATTTCCAATTCTTGATTGTGACCATGCAGACAGAACCTGTATGCAGACCAAAGATAGAGTTGTTTGAATAGAACAACAAGATACTGCATGATTTAAAATTAGGAAAGATGTGCATCAGAGTTGTATCCTTTCACCATGCATATTCAGTCTGTATGTTGAGCAAATAATATGAAAAGCTGGACTATATGGAAAAGGATGCGGCATTGGGATTGACGGAAGCAGTCTTGCTTGCTGAAAGTGAAAAGGACTTGAAGCACTTATGGTTGAAGATTAAAGACTACAACCTTCAATATGGATTACCACTGAACACAAAGAAAATGAAAATCCTCACAATCAGACCAGTAAGCAACATCATGATAGATGCAGGAAAAAGTAGACATTGTCAAGGATTTCATTTTACTTGGATCCTCAGTCAACACCCATGGAAGCAGCAGTCAGGAAATCAAATTACATATTGCATTTGGCAAATCTACTGCAAAAGACCTCTTTGAGATGTTCAAAATCAAAGACCAAAGATGTCACTTTGAAAACTAAGGTGACCCTGACATAAACCATAGTATTTTCTATCATCTCATGTGCATACAAAAGCTGGAAAATGCATAAAGCAGACTGAAAAAAAAGTGATGCCTTTGAATTACAGTGTTGGCAAAGAATAGTAAATATATCATGGACTTGGAGAAAAGTGAGAAAATATGCCTTTGAAGAAGTACGGCTAGAATGCGCCTTAGAAGCAAGAATAATGAAATGTCACCTCATGTACTTTGGACCATATTATCAGGAAGGACTAGTCCCTGGAGAAGGATCTTATGCTTGGTAAAGTAGAGTGAAAAAGAAGAAATCCTCAAGGAAAGGGATTGACACAATGGCTCCAACAGTGGGCTCAAATACAGCACCAATTATGAAGATGGTACAACACCAGGCAGAGTTTTGTTCTGTTGTACATTAAGTTCACTGAGTCAGAACCTACTTGGAATGTATGAAATATAAATGTATGAAAATTGGAAGTTGTCAAAAATGGAATGCATAAAGACAGCGATCCTAGGCATTGGTGAGCTGAAATAGACTGGTTTGGCCATTTTCAATCAGACAATCTTATGATCTGCTATGCCGCGGATAACAAATTGAAGAGGAATGGCCGTGGCATTTATTGTCACAAAGAATGTTTCAAGATCTATCCTGAAGTACAATGCTATCAGTTATAGGAGAATTTCCATATGGCTACAAGGAAGACAGTTAATACTTTATACACCAATCGCTAAAGCCAAAGACGAGGAAATTACAGGTTTTTTACCAACTTCTGCAGTCTGAAATTGACCAAATATGCAATCAAGATGTATTGGTTATTACCAGTGATTGGAATGCAAAAGTTGGAAACAAAAAAGAATCACTGGTAGCTGGAAAACATGACCTTAGTGATAGAAATAACATCAGAGAGTGCATGATAGAATTTGGCAAGACCAACAACTTATTCATTGTAAATACCTTTCATTAGCAACATAAATGATGATTATACACAAGGACCTCACCAGATAGAGTATGCGGGAATCAGATCGGCCACATCTGTGGAGACAGGCAATGGAGAAACTCAATATCTTCAGCCAAAACAAGGCCAGGAGCTGACTATGGAACAGATCGTCAGTTGCTCAGATGCAAGTTCAAGTTGAAGCTGAAGACAAAACAAGTCCACAAGAGCCCAAATATGACCTTGATTATATCCAACCTGAATTTAAAGACTATCTTAAGAGTAGATTTGACATATTGAACACCAGTGCCCCAAAACCAGACAAATTATGGGATGACATCAAGATCATACATGAAAGCAAAAGGTCATTAAAAACAGAAAAGGAAAAAAAGACCAAAGTTGATGTCAGAAGAGACTCTGAAACTTGTTCTTGAATGGGAAAGTAGCTAAAGCAAATGGAAGAAACGACAAGATAAAAGAGTTGAACCGAGATTTCAAAGACCAGCTTGAGAAAAAGTCAAAAAACCAAACTCACTGCCGTTGAGTTGATTGCAACTCATAGTTGACCCCCTTTGGGTTTCCAAATTTGTAAATCTTTATGGAAGTAGATTTCCCCATCTTCCTTCTGAGGAGCAGCTGGAGGATTTGAACTGCTGACCTTCTGCTTAAGCAGCCAGATGCCTTATTCACTATGCCACCAGACCTCCTAGCTTGAGAAGACAAAGTTAGTTATTATAATGAAGTGTGCAAAGACCTGGAGGTAGAAAACCACACTTGATAGTTCTCAGTCTGAAAGAACTGGGAAAAAAATTCAAGCCTCGAGTTGCAATATTGAAAGATTCTATGGAGAAAATATTGAATCATGCAGGAAGCATCAAAAGAAGATAAAAAGAATACACAGTCACTGTACCTGAAAGAAATGGTTGATGTTCATGTATTTCAGGAGTGGCATATGATCAAGAACCAATGGTTTTGAAGGAAGAAGTCAAAGTTGCAGTGAAGGAACTGGCCAAAAAAAAAAAAGCCTCCAGTAACTGATACAATACCCTTTGAGATGTTTCAACTAAGGGATACTGCACTGGAGGCACTTACTCTTCTATGCAAAGAAATTTGGAAGATTGCTACCTGGCCAACTTGACTGGAAGAGATCTATATTTGTACACATCTCAAAGACAGGCGATCCAACAGGATATGGAATAATATCACTAACATCATGTAAGTAAAATTTGGCTGAAAATAATTCAAAAACAGTTGCAGCAGTATATTGACAGAGAACTTCCAGAAATCCAAGCTGTATTCAGAAGAGGACATGGGACAAGGGATATCATTGTTGATGTCACATGGGTCTTGGCTGAAAGCAAAGAGTACCAGAAAAATTTTTACTTATGTCTTACTGACTATGCAAAAGCATTTGACTGTATGGATCATAAAAAATTATGGATAACATTGAGAAGAATGGGAATTCCAGAACACTTAATTATGCTCATGAGGAACCTGTACATAAACCAGGAGGCTGTCATTGGAACAGAACAAGGGGATGCTGCATGATTTAAAATCAGGAAGGGAGTGCAACAGGGTTGTATCCTTTCATATTTAATCAGTATGCTAAGCAAATCTGAAAAACTGGACTATATGAAGAAGAGTGTGGCATCAGGCTTAGAGGAAGACTCATTAACAACCTGTGATTTAAAGATGACACAACCTTGTTTGCTGAAAGTGAAAATGACTTGACGCACTTACTGATGAAGATCAAATACTACAATCTTCAGTATAGATTACAGCTCAACATAAACAAAAATTAAAATCCTCATATCTGGACCAATAAGCAGCATGATGATAAATGGAGAAAAGATTGAAGTTGTCAAAGATTTCATTTTACTTGGTTCCACAATGAAGACCAGCAGTCAAGACATCAGGTCTTGATTTGCACTGGGCAAATCTGCTGCAAAAGACCTCTTTAAAGTGCTGAAGAACAAAGATGTCTCTTTGAAGTAAAGATGTGCCTAACTTAAGCCTGGGAGCTCTGGTAATATAGTGCCTAAGGCACTTGACTGGTAACCAGAAGGCTGGCAGTTCAAACCCACCAGGCCACTCCTTGGAAGGAAGGTTGGGCAATCTACTTCTGTAGTGATACTGCCTCGGCAACCCAAGGAGGGGGTCTCTATGAGTCGGGTCCGACTTGATGGCACATAACAACAACCACCTAAGCCTGGCATTTTCAATCACCTTTTATGCATGTAAAAGGTATACATGAATAAGAAAGACCAAAAAAGAGTTGGTGCTATGAGTTGCTGTGTTGGCAAAGAATACTGAAAGTACCATAGACTGCCAGAATGAAGAAATCTATCCTGGAAGAACTGCAGCCGAAATACTCCTTGGGAAGAAGAATGGCCAGACTTCATCTCACCTGCTTTGGTCATGTTGTCAGAAGGGACAATTCCCTGGAGAAGGATATCTTCCTTGGTAAAGTGGAGGGTCAGTGAAAAAAGGGAAGACCTTCAACGAGATACAGTGGCCGCAATGATGGGCTCAAGTAATAATGGCGCAAAACAAGACAGTGTTTCCTTCTTTTGTACACAGGGTCACTAGGAGTCAGAGCTGACTCGACAGCTCTTAACAACAACAATTCCTAAAATACTCTTCTCTGTGTGTGTGTGTATATGTGTGTGTGATTTTCTGTCAGTCACTTATTCATACTAGAACTAAACTATTGAATGGCAGTAACATCATTTCACTTAATTCAATCTTTCTTGAAGTCTTGTTGTTGTTTGTTGTTGTTAAGTGCTGTCGAGTTGTTTCCAACTCATAGCGACCCCATGCACAGCAGAACGAAACACTGCCCGATCCTGCGCCAGCCCCACGATCCCTGCTATACTTGAGCCCTTCATCGCAGCCACCTTATCAATCCATCTCGTTGAAGGCCTCCCCCTCTTTCGTCGACCCTCCATCCTACCAAGCATGACATCCTTCTCCAGGGAATGGTCCCTTCTTACAACATGACCAAAATAGGTGAGACGAAGTCTGGCCATT
>NW_006921739.1:7888317-7965286 GCF_000298275.1 Orycteropus afer afer
GGGAGGGTAACAAGGGAAAGTGTTCAGTGCAGATCAGTGAGTAAGCACCAGCCCGCCCGTGGTTACCTTGCTCCCGGAGACCTGGTCCCTCTCGGGAGGGTAACAAGGGAGCCGTCTGAGCACTAGTGACTGGGTTTTACCCCTTTCTCCTGCTCTTCCGGCCTGCTACTCTTGAAGTCTTAAAAGATTGCAAACTTTTATTCAGTATAAAATCTTGTTGAGGTTTTTGACATTCACAATTTCCTAGGGACTATCGAAATCTTACATCCATATTTACAAATCTTCCCTTATCAGAACTGAATATAACACAAATACTATCTGTGATTAACTGATTTTTAGATTTCCCCATGCTTATGAAACTTCCTAAACTTCATCACATAGTCTGCTTCTGAGCTTGAGTAGTGTTGATCATGATCAAAGAAAATTCTTCGTTTTATGTAAAATAATGAGAAAATCACAAATAAAATTTGTGTGTGTTTGTTCTTGATCCCCCCCCAACTAACAGTAATAAGATATACTTGTTTTTTCTCAAATTTTCTTAACTAGTTGAGGTTTTGTTTTGTTTGTTTTTCTCATTTGTTATCCTATAAATGTAATGGCTCTTTATTTTTTTTTTTTAATGCATGTATAAAGTATATTACAATTACAATTCAGAGTACTCTTTTAACTCTTTTTTGCTTTTTTCCCCCATTATATCTTGTTTAGAAGCTATGTAAAAGTTATATTTGACCACTTATCTGCTTACATTTTCTTTCTTTTTTTTTTTTCTTTCCATAGGATCGGAAACTCCATGGTACAGCTCAGCAAATGCTTCAGGACAGCAAGACAAAAATAGAAGTCATAAGAATGCAGATTCTTCAGGCAGTCCAGACCAATGAATTGGCTTTTGATAATGGTGAAGGGATAGAGATAAATTGCAATTTTTCTTATTAATGTCATTGTCAGATAGGCATGTATTAAGATGGATATATGATGCTAGACAAATCTTATGTGGAGGAAGTAGTGGTTCCAAAATGAAGGGGGAGGAGGGGCATCATGTTTTTTGAATTTGAGTTTTACACTCTATACATGAGATGTATCTCTGCAAAACTTTGTTCCTCACATTCAAGAATTTATCAATCTAGAATATATTTCTTTTTTTAATGGATTTCAAACACTTTTTATTTATGCTTTATTTTTAAAAATGTTACCGTTTATTTGAGTATGGTTTTTTGTCTTGTTTTTTAAATTGCAGATGAAATCTTGATAGCTACTTGCTAAGGAATTAATAAGAGCTATTTCAGTCTTATAATGTTTCAGTATATGGATATATTAACTTATCTATGATTGTAATTTTTATTTTGATTTGTAATTTAGATTTATGATGGCTCAAATGGAAAGCTCTGAATTTCAACATTGTATCTGTTCAATACTGTTTCAGTGTTCATTGCTTGATGGACTTTTTATATTAGTGTCATAAGAATTCATTCGTTTTTTGTTACTTTTAATTACTACATATTAAAAAGTCAAATAAATGGTTCAATTAAGATTTTTCTCCCCCCTTCCCCCTTTCTCTAGCAAAACCTGTGATAAGTCCTCTTGAACTTCGTATGGAAGAATTAAGACATCATTTTAGGATAGAGTTTGCAGTAGCAGAAGGTGCAAAGAATGTGATGAAATTACTTGGTTCAGGAAAAGTAACAGACAGAAAAGCACTTTCAGAAGTAATTTAAAATAAATTTTTAACTTGTTTAATAAGCACATTTTTTAAAGAATATAATTATTTGAACAGTAACAATTATCTTTCCTGTTCAAGGCTCAAGCAAGATTTAATGAATCAAGTCAGAAACTGGACCTTTTAAAGTATTCATTAGAGCAAAGATTAAATGAGCTTCCCAGGAATCATCCCAAAAGCAGTATTATAATTGAGGAGCTTTCACTTGTTGCATCACCAACACTAAGTCCACGTCAAAGTGTGATATCTACCCAAAACCAATACAGTACACTATCTAAACCAGCGGCATTAACAGGTATGTAGCATGTGTTCCCATGGGATATTTTTTGTTTGTTTGTTTGTTTGTTTGTTTTTGAGCATTTCTGTCTATATCTGGTTCTGGTTTAATAAATGAGAAAGAAAAAGTGTACACAAGACAAAATTTACCATCTTAACCATTTTAAAGTCTATAATTCCATATCATTTAGTATGTTGTATCATTCAGTAAGTTGTATGACCATTATCACTCTCTAGTTCCAGAACATTTTCATAATCCCAAAAGGAAACCCTGTACCCATTCAGCAGTCATTCCCCATTTCTTTCTACCCCTAGCCACTTTCTAGCCCTAGCCACTAATCTGCTTTCTATTTCTATGGATTTGTCTATTTTGATATTTTAGATAAATGGAATCATATAGTATCTGGCCTTTTGTGTCTGATTTCCTTCACTTAGCATAGTGTTTTTACCCTTTAGCTTTTGTGAATAGTGCCTCCATGAGCATATGTCTGCAAGTTTTTCTTTGAACACCTGTTTTCAATTCTTTGGGATATATACATGGGAGTGGAATTTCTCGATCACAGGGTAAATTCTATTTAATGGTCAAAGAATCACCGAACTGGTTACATTATTTCACATTGTCAATACTAATGTTAGGAGGGTTCCAGCTTCTCCACACCCTAGTCAACACTTGCTATTCCCACCTGCCCACCCCACCACCCCCCAGTAAATTATAGTCATTGTAGTGAATGGTGTGAAAAGAGCCCTCCTGGCTCAATGGTTAAGGGCTCAGCTGCTAATGAAGAGGTCAGAAGTTCAAACCCTCTAGTGGCTCAGTAGGGAAAAAAGACCTAGCCATCTACTCCTGTAAAGATCACAGCCTAGGAAACCCTGTGGGGCAGTTCTACTCTGCCTTATGGTGTTATTATGAGTTCGAGTCGACTTCATGGCACCAACAATAGTGGGCTGTGAAACGATATCTCACTATATTTCATTTATTTGTTTGTTTATGGTTTGGGTGAAAGTCTACAGAGCAAATTAGTTTCCATTCAACAATTTATAAATGTTTTGTAACATTTGTTGCAATTCCCACAATGTAACAGCACTCTTCTCACTTCCTCCCTGTGTGGTTCTTTCCTGTCCCTTTCTGCCTTCTGAGCTTTGTTTTGGGCAAATGCTGCCCTTTTGGTCTCATATGGTTAATTGTTCTGAAGAGTATGTGCCTCACAAGCATTTTTGTTCACTTCATAGGCCCATATGTTGTTTGGCTGAAAGGTGGGTTTTGTTCCACCTTTGTGAAGGGTAAATAAGAGCAATAGTCTCAGCATTTCAACTAAACCAGAAAAATACCTAACCCACTGCTATTGTGTCTGTTCTGACTCATAGCAACCCCCATTGTGTTTCCAAGGCTATAAATCTTTTACAGAAATAGATTGCCTCATCTTCCTCCCACAGAGCAGCTGGTGGGTTTGAACCATCAACTTTCTGGTTAGCAGACAAGTACCTTACCCACTACACCACTGCAAAAAGGATAAGGAGGCCACATATTCTGACCTCCTGTTGTTGTTGTTGTTGTTATGTGCCCTCGAGTCGGCCCCGACTCATAGCGACCCCTCCTTGGGTTTCTGAGGCAGTATCACTACGGAAGTAGGAATGCCCAACCTTCCTCTGACCTCCTAGAACCCCACAAGAGGAAGACAGAATCGCCATTAATAGCCCAAGACCTATTCCTGCGAGGCCAGACATGCTGCCTCCCTCCAGCCCTTTCTCCAACCGTTCCTCCCAGAGCACCCACCACCTCTCTCTTGGATTCGATAATTCGCTGCAGTGGCCACACAGAGCTCACAGATTATGGAGTTTATTAGGGAAGCACCATAGGCTACAATTCAAGTTCAGGAAAAATGCTCAGTCTCTCTCCCAGCCCACCGTCCCTCAGCCAACAGTCTCTAACAGTCTCTTTTCCAGCAGTGCTGGTCCGTCAGTGTCTCACTCAGCAATGCGTGTCTCTTGCATCTCTTTTCCCAGGAGCACATGTCTCTTTCAGCAGCACATCTTCCTCAACCAGCAGTCAGAGAGCGTTCTGCCTCTAGGAGGCCTCCTTGTGAGCCTGGCAGAGTGGCCAAACCAACGAATCATAACAACAGAATTCTAAGCACCTGAGAATGAGCCTCCCATAACAGTACAACAGAAAAGCCCAGGTGGATAACATTTACAATCAGGAACTCCTCAGTTGCTCATTCCACCACTGAGTTTACAATGACTTACGGGTAGAAAAGCCATACTAAGTAATTTACTACACTGTAACCACCATAGCTACTTCAGGGGTTCCACTAGTCTCTATCAAACCAGCAAGTCTGGTGTTCTTTATGATTTTGAAATTTGTTCTACATTTTTCTCCCGTTCTGTCCAGAACCTTGTGTGGTCCTGATCAGAGTGATTGATAGTGGTAGCCAGGCACCATCTAGTTCTAGTCTCCAGGTAGTGGAGGCTGCAGTTCATGTGGTTCGTTAATCCTCTCGACTGATTGTTTCCTTGAGTCTCTGATTTTCTTCACTCTTCTTTGCTTTGGGTGGGGAGAGACCAACTGTTGCATCTTTGATGGCTGCTCATTAGCTTTCAAGACCCCAGTCACTACTCACCACAGTAAGACATAGAACATTATCTTTGTGAACATTGTGAACATTGCCCCAGTGTCCTCCAAGACTGGTCCTAAAGCTTCTAAGCTTTAAGACTCATTCCTTCAAGGTGTTTGGTTATGGCTAAGTTTTCGTAAGTTTGCTTCCTGTTTGCTCTATTATGTGAATGGATTTATTTGCTGCACCTGCAAATATGAAAGTAGAAATACCATACCCCCTGACAAGCCTGTATGTGCACATGTAGTCCTGTTCAGCTTACATATCTGCCTATGAATCCACTCATAGATTGTTGTTTATTGTTATGTTATTGCAGGATTGTGTATGTAATAGTATTTAACTTATAGTGTAACTCTTGTGCAACTCTGTCTTCTTTTGCCTTGGTCTTCCTGTGCTGTTCTCCCCCCTTACTGTATATTCACCCAAGTTAATGTGTCAATTCTAGTTAGAGATTTTCTTCCCTTCCCCCAACTCCCTTCCCTGGTAAACATCAAGGAATGTTTCTTTCTGTGTGTAAACATTTTCTTGACTTTTCATGGTAGGGGTCTCATACAGTATTTGTCTTTTAGTGTTTGAATTATTTCGCTCAGCCCACTATCCTCCAGGTTCATCCATATTGTGAGATGTTTGGCTGATTCATCATTGTTCTTTAACATTGTGTAGTATTCTATCATGTGTATATACCATTGTTTGTTTATCCATTCATTCAGTGATACACACTTAGGTTGTTTATATCTTTTTGCTATTGTAAATAATGCTGCAGTGAACATGGACATGCATATACTCACTTCGGTTTTGATTTGCATTTCCCTGACTAATGATGTTGGACAGCTTTCATATGGTTACCGGCCATTTGTATATCTTCTTTGGAGATATGTCTGTTCAAGTCCTTTGTTCATGTTTTAATTGGATTGCTTGTCTTTTTGTTGTTTGGCTGTAACTGTTGTTTATACATTCTGACCTTATCAGATACGTAATTTTTAAAAGGACTGTTGTGATCTATTAGGGTTTTCACTGGCTTAATTTCCTTTATTGTTTTATTCCCCGCCCCCCCCCCCACTGGCTGAATTTCTAATGTAGATTGCTATGCATTTCTCCTTAGTCCTTTATTTAAGTCTTTGATTCACTTTTAGTTAATTTTTATATTATAATGTGAGGTAGAGGTCCATCTTCATTCTTTTGAATGTAGCTGTCTAATTGTCCCTTCGCTACTTGTTGAAGAGACTATTCTTTCTTCTTTGAATGCTTTTGCCACCCTTGTCAAAAACCATTAACCCGTGACGTATAAGTTTCTTACTAGATTCTCAGTTCTATTCCATTTATCTATATGCCTATCCTTGTGCCAGCACCACATTGTTTTGATTATTGTTGCTTTGTAGTAAGTTTTAAAATTGGGAAGCGTGAATTTCCAACTTTGCTCTTCTTTTTGAAAATTATTTTGACTGTTACTTTGACTTACTTACAAATTATTTTGACTGACTTTGCAATTTGGTAAGGAATTTTAGGCCTGGCTTTTCAATCAATGTCTGTAAAATACTGGGATTTTTCATAGGGATTACATTGAATCTGTAGATCACTTTGGGAAGAACTGCCATCTTAATGACATTAAGTCTTGCAATCCATGAACACAAGATTTCTTTCCATTTATATAAAGCCAAACTCACTGCCATCAAATTGATTCCAACTCATAGTGACCACCATTGGGTTTCCAAGGCAGTAAATCTTTATGGAAATAGACTGCCCCATCTTTCTTCCACATAGCAGTGGTGGGTTTGAACCACTGACCTTTTGGTTAGCAGCCAAATAGCTTAACCACTACACCACCAGAGCTCCTTTTCCATTTATATAGATCTTCTTTAATGTCTTTTAGCAGTGTTTTATAGCTTTATATGTATGAGTCTTACATGCCTTTGTGATATAACTGTAAAGGGAATTGTTTTCTTAATTTTCTTCAGATTGTTTATTTCTAAACCACACAAAACTAAACCTGTTGCCACCAAGTCCATTCTGACTTATAATGACCCTGTTAGGGTAGAACTGCCTTATGGTATTTCCAAGGCTGTAACCTTTAAAGAATCAGACTGCCACATCTTCCTCCTGTGGAGCAGCTAGTGGATTCAAACTGCTGCGTTTTAGTTAGCAGCCAAGTGCTTAAGCAGTACACCACAGGGCTCCTTGTTTATTGGTGGAATATAGAAATACAACTAATTTTGGGGTCTTGATCTTGTATCCTTCAACCTGGCTAAATTAATCTGTTAGCTCCAATTAAGGGGTGTGTGTGTGTGTGTGTGTGTGTGGCTTCAGTAATATTTTCTGTATGTAAGATTACTGTAGGAGCTCTGGCAGTGTAGTGGCTAAGGCACTTGACTGCTAACCAGAAGGCTGGTGGTTCAAACCCACCAGCCACTCTCGGAAGGAAGATGGGGCAATCTACTTCCGTAGTGATACTGCCTTGGAATCCCAAGGAGGGGTCGCTATGAGTCGGGTCCGACTCAAGGGCACATAACAACAACAACAACAAGGTTACTGTGTTACCTCAAAAGGGAAATACTTATACTTTTTCCTTTCTAGTTGAAAGGCTTTTTTTTTTCCTTGCCAAATTGCAATGGTAAGAACTTCCGGTACAGTATTGACTGGAAGTCACTAAAGCATGCATACTTGTCTTGTTCCTGATCTTAGGAGGAAAGCTTTCATTCTTTCATCATTGAATATTATGACAGCTGTGGAGTTTTTTAGATGCCCTTTATCAGATTGAAGAAGTTCCTTTCTATTTCTAGTTTGAGTGTTTTTATCATGAAGGGTGTTGGGTTTGTTAAATGCTTATTTTACATCAATTGAAATAAACATGTGGTTCTTTTCCTTTGTTCTATCAGTGTGTGTTATTACATAGGTTGATTTTCTAATGTTGAACCACCTTTTCATTCCCAGGGTAAATCCCAATTGGTTATGTTGTATAATCTTTTTATATATTGCTAGACTCTGTTTGCTAGGGTTTTTTTTTTTTTTTAGAATTTTTGCTTCTATATTTATAGGGGATGTTGCTCTCTAGTTTTGATGTTTGTCTGGCTTTGGTGTCTTATAGAATGAGGTGGTAAGTATTCGTGTTCCTTCTATATTTTGGAAAACTTTGAGAAGAATTTGTGTTTTGATTATTCTTTAAATGTTTGTTGTCATTAGAGCCGTTTGGGTCATGGATTTTCTTTCTTGAGATGTTTTTGATTGCAAATTTAATCTCTTTATCTGTTATGTGACTTCAATGGTCATTCAGCAGTAGAATTCTTGGCTTTCATGCACAGCCACCACTCATATATCATTTGAGGCTTGCATGCTGCTAAACAGGTTTTAGCAGCACTTCCAGACTAAGAAGACTAGGCAGAAATGCCTAGCAATCTACATCTGAAATTCAGCCAGTGAAAACCCTATGGATCGCAACAGTCCATTTCACAGCCAATCATGAGAATGGCACAGGATTTTGCAGTATTTTGCTCCATTGTGCATGATGCCATCATGAATTTGGGGCTGACTTGATGCAGCTAACAACAGCAGCAGTCTGTTATATATCTATTCAAAGTTTTTATTTCTTCTTGAGAGTATTTTGGTTGGTTGTGTGTTCCTGTGATTTTGTCTGTTTCATCTAGATTAGATTATCTGATTTGTTGGTGAACAATTCTTCATAATATGTTCTTAAAATCCTTTGTATTTCTATAAGAGCAGTTGTAATGTCCCCACTTTCATTTTAGATTTTAGAAATCTAAGTTTTCTCTTTTTCTTAGTCAGTCTACATGATGGTTTATCTACTTTATTTTTTTAAAAATCATTTTTAAAAATCAACTTTTGCTTTGGTTGTTCTGTTCATATTCTGTTCTCTACTCACTTCTCTCCCTTCTAACCTTTATTATTTTCTTCCTTCTGATAGCTTTGAATTTAGTTTACTCCACCTTATCTAGTTCCTAAAGTTATAAAGTTCAATTCTTGATTTGAGAATTTTTTTTTTATGTAAGCCTTTCCAGCTAAACATTTCCCTCTTAACACTGTTTTCATTGCATATCTTAAGTTTTGATATGTTTTCATTTTCCTTCACCTCAAACTATTTTCTAGTATTCTTTGTGATTTTAGTTAAAAGAATGTTTTGTGGAATTTCTATGTATTTGTGACTTTTCTAAATTTCCTTCTGCTGTTGATTTCTAATTTCATCTCATTGTGGTCAGAGAAGATACTTTGTATAATTTCAGGCCTTTTAAACCTATTGAGACTTACTTTGTGGCTTAGCATATGATCTGTAGTATACAGTATTCCATATTCTCTTTTGTTTGATGAAGTGTTGCTTTGTATGTGGATTAATAGTGTTGTTCAAGTCATCTATTTCCTTATTTATCTTCTGTCTAGATTGTTGTTGTTATGTGCCATCGAGTCAGACCTGACTCATAGCAACCTCTCTTTGGGTTTCCGAGGCAATATCACTACAGAAGTAGATTGCCCCATCTTCCTTCCGAGGAGTGACTGGTGGGTTTAAACCGCCAGCCTTCTGGTTAGCAGTCAAGTGCCTTAGGCACTATGCCACCAGACCTCCTTCTAGATGGTATACCCATTATGGTAGGTGGAGTATTGAAGTCTCCAGCTATTGTTGTAGAACTGTATTTCTCCCTTCAATTCTGTCTATTTTTCTTCATATATTCTGGAGCTCTCTCATTTGGTCATTATATGACTGTTACATCATCTGAATGCATTCACACTTTTATCATTATATCCTTCCTTGTCTCTTATAACAGATTCTGACTTAAACTCAATTTTGTCTAATACCAGCATCAGTGCCCCAACTTCCCTTTTGGTTACTATTTGCATTGAATAATTTTTTTTACAGTCTTCCACTTTCAACCTATTTGTATTTTTGGGTCTAAAAATGAGTCTATTATGTATAGCATATAGTTGGCTCATGTTATTATCCATTCTGCTAATCTGTACCTTTGATTTTTATTTCAGGTAACTATTGATAAGGAAGGACTTACTTTGACCATTTTGCTATTTTCTTTCTACAAATCTGTCCCCTCTTCCTGCCCTTGAATTCCTCTGATACAACTTCCTTTGGATCTGTTGATATTTTTTTTCAGGATGCTTTTAAGTCCTTGTTTTCTGTATATTTTTAATGATTTTCTTAGTGGTTACTCTGATGATTACAATTAACATCCTATATATTTGTAAGAATCTATTTTGTATTGTTACCAACTTATCTTTAGTTGTTGTTGTTGTTCTTAGGTGCCATTGAGTCATCTCTGACTCGTATTGACCCTATGTACAACAGAATGAAACACTGCCCGGTCCTGTGCTAGTGTCACAATCCTTGCTATACCCAAACACATCATTGGAGCCACTGTGTCAGTCCATCTCGTTGAGGGACTTCTCCTTTTTTGTAAACCCTCCACTTTGCCAAGCATGATATCCTTCTCCAGGGAATTACCTCTTCTGACAACATGACCAAAGTAGGTGAGACAAAGTCTGATATTCTTGCTTCCAAGGAGCATTCTGGCTGCATTTCTTCCAGGACAGATCTGTTAGTTCTTTTGGCAGTCCATGTGAGGTGTAGTAAATTACATAATACGACTTTTCTAGCCATGAGTCTTGGTAAACTCATGGTAGAATTTGCTGTGAACAACTGAGTAGCTCCTGATTGCTAAAGTTACCCACCTGTGGTATTTCTGTTGAACCAGCACAAAGTAATATTCTGGGAAGTTTGCTCTCTATCAGGTGTATAGAATTTTGCTGTTGGGATTGGTTAGTGGTCACTGCCAGGCTCAAAAGGAGCCTTTCTAGAGACAAAAGAAGTCTCTCTTGACTGCTAGCTGAGAGACACATGTAGTCTGGTGCTTCCCTAATAAATCCCATAATCTGTGAGTTCTGTGTGGCCACTGCAGCGAATTATCAAACCCAGTAGAGAGGTGGTGGGTGCTGCAGGAGGAACAGTTGGTGTTAGGGTTGGTGAAAGGGCTGGAGGGAGGCAGCATGTCTGGCCTCTCAGGGGTAGGCCTTGGGCTACTGATGGTTATTCTCTCTTCCTCTTGTGTGGTTAGAGGAGGTCAGAAGATGTGGCCTCCCTGCCTCTTTGGCATCATGGTACTTTCAAAGTTCTTTGCCAACACCACAACTCAAAAAAAAAAAAAAAAAAAAAAAGCATCAACTCTTCTTTGGTCTTCCTTATTCATTGTCCAGCTTTCACATGCATATGAGGCGATTGAAAATACCATGGCTTGGGTTAGGCACATTTTTATCTTCAAAGAAGTCTTTTGCAGTAGATTTGCCCAGGGCAATACATCTTCTGATATTTTGACTGCTGCTTCCATTGTTGTTGACTGTGGAACCAAGTAATATGAAATCTTTAACAACTTCAATCTTTTCTCCATTTATCATAATGCTGCTTTTTGGTCCAGAAGTGAAGTATAAACCATACTGCAGACTGTAGTCTTTACTCTTCATCAGTAAGTGCTTCAGGTCATCCTCTTTCAGCAATTAAAGTTGTGTCATCTGCATATCACAAGTTGTGAATGAGTCTTCCTCCAATCCTGATGCCACACTCTTCTTCATATAGGCCAGCTTCTCAGATTATTTGCTCAGCATATAGATTGAGTAAGTATGATGGAAGGATACAACCCTGACACACTCCCTTGCTGATTTTAAACCATACAGTATCCCTTTGTTCTATTCAAACAACAGCCTCCTTGTCTATGTGTAGATTCACATTCTTCTCAATGTTATCCATAACTTATTATGATCCACACAATTGAATGTTTTTGCATAGTTAATGAAACATAAGTAAACATCTTTCTGGTATTCTTTGCTTTCGGTCAAGATCCATCTAACATCAGCAATGATATTCCTCATCCCACGTCCTCTTCTGAATCCAGCTTTCATTTTTGGAGTTTTCTGTCAAAATACTACTGCAGCTATTTTTAATTATCTTCAGCAAGATTTTACTTGCATGGGATATTAATTATTTTGTTCAATAATTTCCACATTCTGTGGTGTTACCTTTCTTTGGAATGGGTACAAATACGGATTTCTTCTAGTCAGTTGGCCAGGTAGCTGTCTTCCAGATTTCTTGTCATAGATGAATGAGTGCCTCCAGTGCAGCATCCGTTTGTTGAAACATCTCAGTGGGTATTCTGTCACTTCCTGGAGCCTTGTTTTTTCCCAATTCCTTCAGTGCAGCTTTGATTTCTTCCTTCAATATCATTTATTCTTGATCATATGCCACCTCCTGAAATGGATGAACATTAACCAATTCTTTGTGGTACAGTGACTCTGTGTATTCTTTCTATCTTCTTTTGATGTTTCCTGCATCATTTAATATATTGCGCATGTTGTTGTTGTTGTTATGTGCCATGGAGCCGGACCCTACTCACAGTGACCCCTCCTTGAGTTTCCGAAGTGGTATCACTATGGAAGTAGATTGCGCAACCTTCCTTCTGAAGGAGTGCCTTGTGGGTTTGAACTGCCAACCTTCTGGTTAGCAGTCAAGTGCCTTAGGCACTATGCTACCAGAGCTCCTATATTGCCCATAGAATCTCTCAATATTGCAACCTGAAGCTTGAATTTTTTTTTCAGATCTTTCAGCTTGAGAAATGCTGAACATCTTCTTCTCTTTTGATTTTGTAACTCCAGGTCATTGCACACTTCATTATGATAATTGACTTTGTCTTCTCGAGCTGATCTTTGAAATCTTCTGTTTAGCTCTTTTATCGTATCATTTCCTCCATTTGCTTTAGCTAGTCTTCATTAAAGAGCAAGTTTCTGAGTTTCCTCTGACATCAATTTTGGTCTTTGTTTCCTTTTTAATGAACTTTTGTTTTCTTCATGTATGATGTTCTTGATGTCATCTCACAATTTGTCTGGTTTTTGGTCATTGGTGTTCAATACATCAAATCTGTTCTTTAGATGGTCTCTAAATTTAGGTGGGATGTAATCAAGGTCATATTTTCTCTCTCGTGGACTTGTTTTAATTGTCTTCAGCTTCAACTTGAACTTGCATATGAGCAGTTGATAGTCTGTTCCACCAGTCAGCTCCTAACTTTGTTTTGGCTGAAGATACTTTCTCCATTGCCTCTTTCCACAAATGTTGTTGATCTGATTCCTGTGTTTTCCATCTGACAAAGTCCATGTGTATAGCCACCATTTATGTTGTTAAAAAGGGTATTTACAATGAGTAAGTCACTGGTTTTGCAAAATTCTATCATGCGATCTCCATTGTCATTTCTATCACCAAGGCCATATTTTCCAACTACTGGTGATTCTTCTTTGTTTCCAACTTTTGCATCCCAATCACCAGTAATAATTATCATATCTTGATTGCATGTTTGGTCAATTTCAGGCTGCAGAAGTTGGTAAAATCTTCAGTTTCCTCATCTTTGGCTTTGATGGTTGGTGCATAAATTTGAATAGTAGTAGTATTAACTGGTCTTCCTTGAGGGTGTATGGATATTATCCTATCACTGACAGTGTTGTACTTCAGGATAGATCTTGAAACTCTTTGTGACAATGAATGCCGTGCCATTTCTCTTCAATTTGCCATTCCTGGGTTAGTAGATCATATGGTTGTCTGATTCAAAATGGCCAAAACCAGCCCATTTCAGCTCACTAATGCCTAGGATATCGATCTTTATGCGTTACATTTCATTTTTGACGATTTCCAGTTTTCCTAGATTCATACTTTGTACCTTCCATGTTCCTATTATTAATGGATGTTTGCAGCTGTTTCTTGTCTTTTTGAGTTGTGTCACATCAGTAAAGGGAGGTCCCAAAAGCTTTACTCCATCCATATCATTAAGGTCGACTCTACTCTGAGGAGGCAGCTCCTTCCCAGTAGTATTTTGAGTGCCTTTTGACCTGAGGGACTCATCTTCTTTCATGATATCAGACAGTGTTTCACTGCTATTCTTAAGGTTTTCACTGGCCAATTCTTTGAGAAGTGGATCTCCCCTTCCTTCTTTGTAGTATTTCTTAGTCTGGAAGCTCCAGTGAAACCTCTCCACCATGGGTGACCCTGCTGGTATTTGAAATACCAGTGGCATAGCCTCCAGGCTCACAGCAGCAAACAAGCCACCCTAGTATGACAAACTGATAGACAAGTAGTGACTATCTTTAATAGCCTAGCCTATAACAATTCTGTTTCTATGTACTGCACACACCCTTTTCTAGTTGTGATTTGGGTGAAAGTTACAGAACAAATTCATTTTTCATACTGTAGTTCATACACATTTTGTTTCATGACATTGACTGCAACCCCCGTAATGTAACAACTTTCTTTCCACTTCATCTCTGTGGTTACCTTTTCCCTGTGTCCTTCCTATTCATTCCTGCCCTCTGAGCTATCATCCTATACAAATGCTGCCCTTCTGATCTTCCATGGTTGATTGTTCTAAGGAGTTACCTACCTGGTGTAATTTTTCACCTTGTAAACTTGTCTGTTATTTGCCTGGAAGCCAGGGAGTGAGTTCAGTTCCAGGCCCAAAGGGTGACTAGGTGCCATAGTCTCTGGGGCTTCACCAGTCTCTATCAGAGCAGGAGGCCTATCTTTTTTTACAATTTTGATTTTGTTTTACATTTTTCTCCCACTCTATCCAGGATCTCCTTTTTTGATCCCAGAGTGGCTAATAGTGGTAGCCAGGTATCATCTAGTTCTTCTGGTCTCAGCATCTGTAGGCTGAGGTTTCTGTAGTCCTAAAGTCCCTTGTTTCTTCATTCTTCTTTGCTCCAAAGAGAGACCAGATGTTGCATCTTAGATGGCTGCTCATAAGTTTTTAAGATTCCAGTCACTACTCACCAAAGTAGGATGTAGAATTGTGTTTTTCTGTATTGAGTTTGATGTCTGCTAAAACCATGGTCCCAAGCCTGTGGGCCTATTGACTCACTCCCTCAAGGTGTTTGGCAGTGGTCTAAGAAGTTATCATAACTTTGCCCTCTGTTAGCTCTGTCATATATAGGGACATTTCTTATAGTACATACAAATATGTATGTAGAAATATTGTATGCCAAACTTATATATAGTCATGGGTATATTCCCTTTTGCCTATCTGATCATTTAGCCTATCTGTGTATCCATCTGTAGATTAATGTTTGTTATTATTGATAATCCATTATTGTGCATGTAAGTGTTTTTCTTTGATGACTATATCTCTTGTGCACCTCTCTGTGTCTTCCTTTTCCTTAGTGTTACTGTGCTAGTCATTCACTTTTGGCATATTGCCTTTCCCTTCACCCAAAACAATACTTGTCTCTTACCTATCTAGCAGTTTTCCCTCCCCTCCCCTCCCATCCCTGATAACCAACAAAGAAACTTTCCTTCCAATTGTAAACTTTTTCTTGACTTTCTTCTATAGTGGACTCGTAAAATATTTGTCCTTCTGTAATTGACTTATTTCAGTCATCATAATGTCCTCTAAGTTCATCCACTTTATGAGGTGTTTTGAAGGTTGTTCATTATTCTTTAGTGTTGCACAGTATTCCATTGTGTGTATATACCATAGTTTGGTTATCCATTCATCCATTGATGGGCACTTAGATTCTTTCCATCTCTTTGCTATTGTGATTAGTGCTACAGTGAATGTGGGTGTGCACATATCTATTCCTGTCCTGATTCTCACTTCTTTAGGATATATACCTACTAGTGGGATTGCTGGATCAAACGATATTTCTATTTCCAACTTTTTAAGGAAGCGACATGCTGTTTTCCACTCTCCACACACCTTTTCTATTGCTGTCACACACATTGCTTGTCCTTTAACATAGACTTATAATTGTTGTTTTATATCTTTGTCTTTAAATCATACAGGAAGTGAAAATGAGCCAAAATCAGAACTGATTGTTGTATTTACCTGTATAGTTAGTTTTACAAGTATTCATTATTTTTTTGTATGATTTCAGGTTACTGTCTAGTGTCCTTTTCATTTTAATCTGAAAGACTCTCTGTAGCATTTTTTGTAGGCAGGTCTATGGTAACAGTCTCCCTTAACTTTTGTTTACTTAGGGAAATATCTTAGTTTTTCTCTCAGTTTTGAAAGATAGTTTTGCCACATGCAGAATTCTTATTTGACAATTCTTTTCCTTTTAGCACTTTAAAAATGTCCTTTCTGATCTCCTTGGTTTCTGAAGATAAATCAGCTGTTAATCTTATTAAGCATCTGTTGTACACACTGAAATCACTTCTGTTTTTCTGCTTACAAGATTAGCTTTGGCTTTCCACCATTTGATTATAGTGAATCTCTTTACGTTTATCCTACTTGGATTTATTTATCTTCTTGGATGTTTTGATTTAAGGTTTTCATCAAATGTGTAAAGTTTTTTAATGTTACTTCTTCAGATATTCTCTTTCTTGGACTTACAATATGCATGTTGGTATACTTTCTACTCTTCAGATTGGTTAATTTCAATATACTTATCTTTAATTTTGCTATTTCTTTCTTCTGCCTGCTCAAGTCTACTGTTGGATCCCTTTAGTAAACTTTATTTCAGTTATTTTACTTTTCAACTCAAGAATTTCTATTTGCTTCCTTCTTATAATTTGTATATCTTTATTCAGCTTCTCTTTCGTTGAGACTTTTTTCTCTTATTTCCTTTACTTAATTCTTGAAATCAGAGCCTTCCCTTCCCTAGCATTTGTTGTTGCTGCTTATTGTAGGTTGTAGCTTTGTTGTTGTTGTTTTTAGTGACTTTTCTAAACTATTTTTGTAAAAACTTTATTATTTTGTGTGTATGGAAACAGATGTCTCTATTTTGTTAGCTTAGTGGTCAGCTAGTGATTTGATAATGATATCCTTAAATACCTGGAAACAGAAAAATAAAAGGTTGCTAAATCTTTGTAGCTAGACTTGTTTGTATATTAGGGCATGCCTTCAGCACTCACCTAGGCAGATTCTACCTGTCTTACCCCTTCATTTCCTGCTTACAAAGAGCTTGAAGGTCAGCCAGAGGTGAAAGCTTAGTCTTCTCAGGCCTTTTCCACGAATGATCCTGTCCTGGACTTGGATGTAGCTTTCTCAATTTCCAGGAATATATGGAAATTTTTAATACCCTTATTTCCCAAAGTATCTCACTCCTCAGCTTTTCCTCCAACGCTTTTTGGCATGCTATTTTCCCCAACTGATACCATTTTTTCCAGGTTGCAACAGCTTGTTCATTTGCCTTTAAATGTTTATTACAAACACGTCCTCCTTCTCCCCCTACATACACTTTGCTGTTTCTCTGCCATGAAAGATTTCCTAGTTAGGCAAAATAAATGCAAACCATTTGCATTAGTCCTTTAGGGAGCCCCCAAATAGCTCAAAACAGACAGTCAGAATTCTTTGAGGAAAAGTTTGCTCTGCTCTCTCTGGCCATCAGGAACATACGTTGAAAATGCAAGCAGCTATCATCAAAACTGCTACTGAGCCAGTGACAGTGGTGAGGGTAAGGCAAGGGTAAATTAAAATGCCTCAAAGATTTCATACCACGGATCATTCTCTTTCCTCTGATTGCATATATGCTTTATTGATGTAATGTTTTACTTATCATTCAAGGTTCTGATAAACTTGATTTTGACAGTTTTGCCTGCTTTTTCTCAGTTTCTAAAGGGTTGCTATGAGTCAGAATCAACTCAATGGCAGTGGGTTTGGTTTTTTTGGATTTGGAGAGACCACCTTTGAGTTTTCTACTCTGCTTGTAGTTTTATACATTCCTTTTTCTCTGCCATCACCCACAGAAGCTTTATGTTCCATGTGAATATTTTGGTTTCATAGACTACCCATACCTCCAAAATTCTTAAATTGTCTTATCAATATTAATATTAGTAAGGGCTTTACCTTAATGTTATTTAATATTTTAAAACTATGAAAATGTTCCTCAGTATTGCATAGCATACTATTATATCTTTGTAACTTTGTGTATCATTAATCATCTTTATACTCTGATAAATTTCTACAATAAAACTTGAAAAGACAAATTAACATTTAAGTTTATTATTTCCACTATTTAGGATCTGTTTAGATTTACATTTCCCGAATTGAATTCCTAAATCTGAGGCACCTTGGGATACCAAAGTGAATTCACAGGGCACAGCAGGATTTATCATTGTATTTTTTTTTTCTTACATTTCTACTTTAAGGGAAACAGCATTGCTCCACATCTGACCATCACCATTTAAACCATTACCTCAAGGTAGTTTCAGTTTCAACATTAGATGGAGCTACATCTTTTTGATAATGTCATATTTATGAAGCAGAGTTTCCTTTGTTGTGTTAAAAATAAATACCAAGTAAAAATCGGTGTGGAGCAGGATATTAGGGTAGTAAGTAGTATCCAATGTGATTCTAAAGTTTGAGAAGTTTTATAGTGCCCAGTGAACACAGGTATCCCATTAGGAAGTAATTATGTTTATTAAAAATGAAATAAAAAATCTAGTTTTACTTTCAATTTATGTGTATAATTTTTTTCAAATGACTATTAAGTTGTTAGAATATGAATACTTAAGATGTTTGAGTCTAATTATTTAATAAACAGAACTTTTTGGTACATCTTTTGGCCTCGGAACACCATGAAAAGGTATTGAGACATTAGGGCAGCATGAATTGAGACAGTTTGAGATGCTCTGGTCTAAACCTTCTATACAGTGATGTGATACCTGTTTACCATCCCAGCTGCATCTTTTGTGACTCTTTCCATGAATCTCCTATCACAATTAAATAGATTTGTGCAGAGTGCCTTTCCTACCTTATTTCATGTAGTGGTGGTGGTGGTGTTATTTGCCATCAGCTGGACAATATATTTAATGCCTTAATACTTATCGTCTTACTGTGTGTGCGTGTGTATGTATATATACACATATGTGTATACACATATATTTTTTTAAAAATGTTGCCATCAAGTCAGTTCTGACTCATAACAACCCCTACTGGGTTTCCAAGGCTGTAAACCTTTAAAGAAGTAGATTGCCTCATCTTCTTTCCATGGAGCAGCTGGTGGGTCTGAACCATAAACCTTCTTGTTAGCAGCCAAATGTCTTACCCACTATGCCACCACAGCTCCTATACATGTTGTTGTTGTTATGTACATATATAATCTTTATAGTTTTTTTTTTTAATCAAAACTGTAGATTTCTGAAAAAACAAATTTCTCATCTACTTATGTAATCCTAACTCCTAGCACATTCTTCGTAAGCACAGGGCATTTTTCACGTTTACAGGCACTTGGAAAATGTTATTTGATGATTAAGCAGAGACTTGATTTTATACTTACTGTCTAAACTTTACCCCATGATGGTTCTATGATGAGCATATTGTTGACACTCAAGAAGTTCTGAGTGATATGTTGATTAAAATGATTGTTAAATATTTGGAAATTCATAATATTTCAAGAAAAATTATGAAGCTGCATTGTAGAAACTCAACTGATATGATTGGATTGTTAGGGGTTTTTTTTTTCCCCTTTTCTATTCTGATCTTCTTCCCCCAACTCCTGCATTTTAGTTTATTTAGTTCTCTCTCCCTGTTCTTCATTCCCTTACTGAATTTTACTTAAAGGAACGTAAATCATCAGCCTAAAAGAAAATATAATTCTTAAGACAGTTTAGTTTAAAAAAAAAAAACTTTAAGCTTCAACTGGGGCTTAGACTGAATTTGTAGTGACTAGGAAGAGGTATAATTTTCATGTTAATAAAAGGTTAGAATAATGAATGATTACCATGGATAAATTGCAGGAGCTTTAACTGCCCTGAGTTTTTCACTACGTTCCATTATTTGTGATGTCACCTATAGTTCAGTTTTTTTGTAGTTAACATGATGGTGATACTGGATTCTGTACGTCTGTTGCTACTTTGCCATAAAGTATAATTAAATTTTTTGTTCCACATTTTTAGAAATTTACTAGTTTTCATTAAATAGAATTTCTTCAGTATTAAAAATGTTAGTTATGCCAAGATGGAATACTGAGTTAGTATAAAGGATATAAAAGAATTTTTCTAGATTGTTTAAAAAAATTGATATACTTATTCTAATGGATATGTAGCCACTACTTATGAATACAAACATATACTCCTTGAATATGCTTGTTTTAAAATTTTCACATTATGGGTGATGAAATTAAAAATGTAATCTTAAGCTATTTCTAATATGGTTGTGTTATATGCAATTGCAGTTGTGGCATCTCATAAAAGAAACTTCTGGATGTTTAATAAAGATCTTAAATCCCTCCAGAGGTTTTCTGTTGTTTTTTTCCCCCCTAAATGAAAGCAGGTGTTGAATATTGTCATGTCCAAATATATTGGAATTACTAAAATATTTAATAAGCTACGTGGGTTTGAAGTAGTAGCCAGATGTTTTCAGTTTCCCCAAGATGACTTTTAGAACTGAGCATTTACAGTAGAAATCAACCAACTTTGGCAGTGTAACAAAAAATAAGAAAAATATAAACCACATTGACACAGTAAGTTTTTCTTTCTGAACTAAAGAAAAAAAGATATCCAATATACACCTACTCCTCACTTAACTATATCATTATCAAACTTACCCCATTTATGACAATAGTAGAAAATCTCCTTTCTGACTACTTTGTGCATTAATGACGTGCATTTGGCAGTAATAAATGCCAGGTTGTGAGGCAAGAGTAATGCTAGATATGATTGTTAAGGTATGTCTCAATTTGGCTGGGCCATGATTCTCAGTGATTTGGCAGTTGTGTAAAGTAATTTGGCAGGTATATAATAATGTATTTTGACAGTTATGCAGTGGTATAATTTGGCAGTTATGTAATGATGTAGTTATTCTGTTTTGTGATCTGATATGGTCATCTTCCATTTTTGCATAACACCAATTTTAACCTAACGACATGGTCTTTGGAACCTAACCATGTCGGTAAGTGAGGAGTGGGTATATTTAATTTGTCTTCTCATTTTACAGTGAGGTAAGGTTTTCATCACCTAACAGAACTTAAGAGTGAGGCTTTTTTTCTCTATCTTTAACAGCTTTATTAAAGTATAATTTACATACCATACAATTCAACCATTTTAAGTACACAGTTTTTTTTGTTTTTAGAATTTTTAATTTTACCACCATAATTAAAATCTAGGTTTTTAAACTGTTTTATTAAGGTATAATGAACATATAATAAACTACACATTTTAAAGTGTATAACTTGAAAAATTTTGTCATGTTTAAAGCTGTGAAATTATCAAGACAGTCAAGATAATGAATCTCTCCATCATCTCCAAGAGTGTTCTTGTGTGCTTCTTTATAATCCTCCTTTCTTTCCGGTGCTTCCCCATCTCCCTTCTCCTATCCAGCTGTTACCAGGTTATTGCTGACTTGTTTCTGTCACTACATACTAGTTCACATTTTGGAGAATTTTAGATTAATGGAGTCATACAGTATATACTATTATGTTTCAGAGAGAACAGTTAGTGACTGGTAGTTTGAATCTACCCAGTGGAGTCTTGGAAGAGAGCCCTGGTGATCTACTTCCACAAAATCAGCCACTGAAAGCTGTAGAGTACAGTTGTGCTCTGACACACATTTAGTCACCATGAGTTGGAATCAGTTCAATGGGAACTGGTTTACTTGTTTAGTATTCTATTAAGTGCATATACCACAATTTGTTTATTCATTTACCTGTGATATCCATGTTGGTGTTTCCATTTTTTGGCCATTTCAAATAAAGCCACTGTAAACATGCTTTCAGTTCACTTGGTTAAATACCTAGGAGTAGTATGACTGGATTGTATGGTATATTTAATTATTTTTGAAAACTACCAAATGATTTTCCAAAGTGATTGTACCATTTTACGTTTCCACCAGCAGTGTATGAGTGTTTCAGTTGCTTCACATCCTAACCAGCATTTGCATGGTCTTTTTAGTTTTAGAAACAACACTATATGTGTAGTGGTATCTTGTTGTGGTTTTAATTTTCACTTACTAATGATTTTGAGCATCTTTTTATGTGCCTATTTGCAATCCATGTATCTTCTTTAGTGGAGTGTATGCTCAGATCATTTGCCCATTTTTTTATCAGGGTATCTTCTTTCTATTGAATTTGGGAGATTTTTATATATTTTAGATGAAAGTCCTTAAATAGATAAATGATTTATAAATATTTTCTCTCAGTCTTTGACATCTCTTTTCATTTTTTAAAATAGTATCTCCGAAGAGTTTTTAATTTGATTTAGTCCAATTTATCACTTACTTTGTTTTATGGATTGTGCTTTGAGTATCGTATCTAAGAAGTCTTTGTCTAAACCAAGCTCACAAATTTTCCCCTATATTTTATTCTAGAAGTTTTACAGGTTTATGCTTTCCATTTAGATCCATTTTGAGTTAAAAAAAAAAAAAATTATATGGATCAGAGTTCATTTTTCTCATGGATCCAGTTGTCCGACAACATTTGTTGAAAAGACTATCCTTTGAATTACCTTTATATCTTTGTTGAAAACTAGTCTAAAAGAGTCTAATTTGAATTCCTGGACACCATTCTCTTCCATTGAATTATTTGCCCATCTTGATACCAATACTACAGTGTCCTGATAGTCATAGTTTTATGATAAATCTTATAATATGCTACTGTTAGTCCTACAAAACTCTATTTGGCTACTCTAGGTCTTTTGTATTTCCATAAGCATTTCTGTCACTTCTTTAAAAAAAATAGCCTTCTGTATCATTCATTGGGATTGTGTTGAATCTGTAGATCCTTTTGGGAAGATTCCCTAACAATATTGAATCTTCTAGCCCATGAAGACTGTAGATCTTTCCATTTATTTAGGTTACCTGTAATTTCTCACCAATGCTTGAAATAGTTGTTGAAATCTTCAGCTATAATTATGCATATGTCTGTTTTTCATTGACGTTTTATCAGTATTTGCTCTACGTACTTTGAGGCTCTGTTAGTTGCATAAACATTTAAGCTTTTTGTGTCCTCTTGATGAGTTATCCGTTTATCGTGAAGTGGCTCTTTCCTTAGTAGTATTCTTTGCTCTGAAATCTTTGTCAGTTATTAATATAGCCACTCAGTCTTTTTTGATTTGTGTTAGCATGACATATTTTTTTCTTTTCCTTTGCTTTTAATTTATTTTATGCTATTTGACCCCTCTATTCTTTAATTCCCTTCTTTTTCTGCTTCAATATCTCCTACAAAGTTGCAGTCAAAGTGCTGCTAGAACCACAGTCCCATCTGAAGGTTTGACTGGGAAAGGGCCTGCTTCCAAGCTCAGTCATATGATTGTTTGTAAGATTCAATTCCTCTCTTTGACTGAGTGTCTCAGTTCTTCACTGGCAACTGATTGGAAAGTGTCCTCAATTCCTTGCTATGTGGAACCTTTCTGCTTACTTCATGAGAGCAAGCATATAAGGAGTGAGTACTAGAAGATGTAAATTGTAAGCTAATCAGAAACCATCACTTTTTCTATGTTATACATGTTAGATATAAGTACCTAGTCTGTAATAAAAGGGAGGGGATTATACAATACAAAGAAGTGAGGATCAGTGGAAAACATCAGAAGCTCTGTACCACAAATATTTTTTATGATTCCATTTTTTTTTTTTTTCATTTTAGTGCTTCTTTTAGGTTTTAATAGTATACATATTCAGCTTACCATAGTTCACTTTCATGTGATATTGCACCACTTCCCATATAGCATAAAGAACAAAACCCACTGACACTGAGTCCATTAGTACTCATAGCAACCCTACAGGACAAAGTAAAACTGCTCCATTGGACTTCCAAGGCTACTAGTAGTATTTAATCTTTATGGAAGCACTGCCATATATTCTCATGGGTCAGCTGGTGGGTTCCAACCACTGAACCTTTTGGTTAGCAGCTGAGTATTTTAACCACTGTGCCACCAGAGCTCCTATATTTAGCATAAGAACTTCATAATAATGTAATTTCATTTCTCTCCTCCTGGCTATTATGCTACTCTTGACATATATTTCACTTCTACATGTTATAAACTCTACAATTGATTGATTTGATACTGCTGTATTTAAACAGTCAGTTCCCTTTAAAAGAGATTTAAATACTAAGAAAAAATTCTTTCATATTAACCCCTGTAGTTATGATTTCTGGTCCTCTTCATTCCTTTGTATAGATCTATATTTCCATCTGGGGTCATTTTTTATTTTCCTGTCTTGAGGACCTAACTTAACATTTCTTGTATTGTGGGTTAGATGAGGAGGAATTCTTTTCTCACTTTTATGTTGAAACATCTTCATTTTCAAAAGATACATTTAGTTGGTTTAGAAATCTAGGGTCATGATTTTTTTGTGTGTGTTTTCTGGCACCACTGCCCCACCCCCGGCAACCTAGTACTTTGAAGATGTTGCTCCTCTGTCTTCTTGCGTGCATTATTTCCAGTGAGGAATATACTGTCATCTTAATGTTTTGTATGCAACATCTATCTTTTTTCTCTGGCTGCTTTTAAGATTTCCTCTTCACCACTGGATTTGAGAAATACTACAATGTGCTTTAGTGTGGTTTACTTACATTTATTTTTCTTGGTGTTTATTGAACTTGGATGTATGTGTTTCATCAGCAAATGTGGACAATTTTCAGCCTTTTTTTTAAAATATGTTTTCTTTTCCTTATTTGTTCAGCTCTTCATCAGAGACTTCAGCTATACACATACTAGACCACTTGGCAGTTAAGCTTACGGTTCACATAGGCACTGTTCTTCCCCCTCTCTGCCCCCCATAAGCCTTTCCTTTCTGTCTTCCATTTTTGGTTATATTATTGTTGTGTCTTCAAGTTCACTGACATTTTTATTTTGCAGTATTTAATCTGCCACTAGAGCCCTGGTGGCACAGTGGTTAAGTGCTAAGCCAAAGGTTGGCAGTTTGAACCCACCAGCCTCTCCATGGGAGAAAGATGTAGCATCAGCTTCCATAAAGATTTACAGCCTTGAAAACCATATGGGGCAGTTCTACTCTGTCCTGTAGGGTCACTATGAGTTGGAATTGACCGAAGGGCAACAGGTTTTGTTTTTTTTTTTCTAATTTGCTCCCAATCTGTGGGTGTTTGTTTCTTTTAAATATCAAACATTGTAGTTTTCATCTCTAAAAGTTTGGTTTAGATCCTTTTTATATCTTCCATGCCTCAACTTTTTGAACAAGTGGATCGCCATTATAACCATTTTAATGTCCTTATCTCCCAACTCTTAACATTTATATCAGTTCTAGATTTTTATTTATTTATTTTTTTCCTTATTATGGGTTGAATTTTTCTGCTTCTTTACTTGCCAGTTATCATAGGCAGAATTCTAAGATTGACCCCTGGAGGCCCTCATTCTTTATAATTCCTTCCCCTGTAAATTTGATGGGTCATCACTCCTGTGATTATGTTACTTGACAAGAGGGATTTTGTAGATATAATTACTACTCAGTTAACTTTGACTTCATCAAAAGGACATTTATCTAGGTGGGCCAAATCTAATCACACAAGCTCTTTAAAAGCAGAGAGCTTTCTCTGGCTGGTGGCAGAAGGCAAAGTCAAAAAATTTGAACTACCATTGCTAGCTGGACAGTGGCAAGGGGCACAGGATAAAGAATTCAGGTGTTCTCTTGAAACTCACAACAGCTCGTGGGTGTCAGCCAGTAAGGAAATGGGGATTTCCCCTCCCTGCATTGTATCCAGGAAACTCAAGACAGTAATCTAGGACAGTTTTAGGGCTCATCCCATCTCTCACGTTTCACTGTTTGGTATCACTTGATGTCCAATATTTTTAAAACTGATTTTTTTAATATTTTGTCTAATTTTTTAGTTGTTTCAGTAGGGAAGGTACATCTAGTCATTTTTACTGATTCTTGGTTAGAAACTGAAGTCCTTCAGTTATTTTTAAATAATTTAAAATTTTAAATAAAATTACATTTTAATAATTTAATAGAACAGACCTTATCAGAAAATGTTCTTCCTAAAGTATTATGCTTTTGCACTATCTTTATTTTAAATATGGAAACACCATTTGTTATTTGTAGTACACCAAATCTAGCCCAAATTATGACAAAGCCATATCCCCAGCTAGGCTAACTCAGTTTCTTATTTTCATATGAACACCTTTAGAGCTTATATGTCTAAGGAAATTGTCGTTATTTTGTCCTTACATAACTATTACCTAAGACACTTGCCTGCTAACCAGACGGCTGGCGGTTCAAACCCACCAGCCACTCCTCGAAAGGAAGGTTGGGCAATCCCACTTCCGTAGTGATACTGCCTCGGAAACCCAAGGAGGGGTCGCTATGAGTTGGGTTTGACTCAACGGCACATAACAACAACAACAACACAACAACATAATTTATTTGATTAAATGAACTATTAGAATGAAAAGATGTCATTTTACATGTCAAATAGAAAAGAACTCAAATTTATTTATACAAAGAAGAACCCTATAAGGTCCTTTTCTTTGTAAACTATGTAAGTAGTAAGAGAACTGTTATTCACATAGTCGTTTTTCCTTGTTTCTAATTTCTTTATGTTTATTGCAACATATTATTTCACTTTAATTTTCCCCCATCACAGGCTCTAGCCATATGATTCTGTAATTCTTCCATGTAATTAATAGAAACAAGTATTCATGTCACAAGAAGTTTATATAATTTGTTGTGTTTTGTGCACTAGAGACAGTTCTTTAAGAAGTACTATTCATTTCCATAATGTTTTTTATAATTGCCTTAATTATGAGTTTTCAGTGGGTTTCTCTAGTTATAACAAAAGAAGTGATGGTTGCCTCACAATTCCTCTGGGAGAATAGTTTTTATTTTTGTTGTTGTTATGTGCCTTTAGGAGGTGTTTTTTTTGTTGTTGTTGTTTTAAATGATAGGTTAGCAGACACATAATTCTATATATTAAGAATTGATGTTCTTACTTGATATTTGTTTATGCTAACAGGTACTCTGGAAGTTCGTCTTATGGGCTGCCAAGATATCCTAGAGAATGTCCCTGGACGATCAAAAGCGACATCAGTTGCACTACCTGGCTGGAGTCCAAGTGAAACCAGATCATCGTTCATGAGCAGAACAAGTAAAAGTAAAAGTGGAAGTAGTCGAAATCTCCTAAAAACAGATGACTTGTCCAGTTCAGTAACCAAATTTTTTAAATTATATAACAAATTTGAGGGCCTATATAAGAGACTTAGCATTGGGAACAGAGAAAAATGGGAAGAGTCGAAGTTAGACAAAAAATTTTAAAATTATGATTCCCACAGTTTTAACTTTAAAATTTAAAAGTTATAATGACAGGAAAACAAAAAAGCAATAAAATTTATTTTACTGAAAATATATTGGAAAACTAAATGACATCAAGCATTAATTCTTATAAAAGAATGAAATATTCAGCATCAATCTTTGTGACAGATGAAAGGTGGTATACACAGAGGCTATGAGATGTGTACTTCTTGTAGAAACACTTCTTGATTCTTTGAATGGTTTTGAAATACTTCCTAGCTAACATTAAAATTTTGATAATACCAGTACTAACCAGTAGACCAATCATGTTTACTGGGATAGCAGCCTAATATCCCAGTAATACCTTAAAGGAACCCAAGGTGACGGGATATGTGAAGTTTACAGTAAAATACAAGAGGGTCACAAAGCCTGGGGTCTTAAAAGCTTTCGAGTGGCCATCTAAGATGCAGCTAATGGTCTCCTTTCATCTGAAGTGAAAAAGAGTGAAGAAAACCAAGGGCATTTGGAAATAATCAGCCCTAGGATATGATGGATTTCAAGACTGGAAGAACTAGATGGTGCCCAGTTACCAATACCAACCACTCAGGAAGGGATCAAAACTGGAGGTCTATGGAGTGGGAGGAAAAATGTGGAACAAAATTCAAAAACACAATAACGACCAGAATTACTGGTCAGATGGAGTCTGGTGGGACCCCCAAAACTATAGCCCTGGGATACACTTTGGGCCTGGGATAAGACTCACTCCCAAGGGCTGGCTCTTAGCCCAACAGTGGTAAGACTTAAAACACCCAACCCAGGGCAATGTACCCACCTGCTCTACAGAAATACACCCTTTGGAGCAATCGCCATGGGGCATCAGAGGGGCAGAATTCACATTGAGGGAAAGCTGGACAGGCAGGAGTGCGTAACTAAGGGCACAGGCATGGAGAGGTCACAAGGAAAGGAGAGAAGGAGAGTAGGTTAAAATTGGGGATGGCAATTGAGAAGTAAAACCAAATGTATATGACCTTTTGAATGTAAATAGTGCTCTGTAAATTTGCACGCAAAACACACACAAAAAAAAAAATACCCAAAAAAAGAGCAACAAAGAACTTTGAGGGCCCACTAAAATATAATTACAGATTATGATATAAATGTGTAACTTGGGATAGAGGCATATGACAATTCAACCTAGTACAGAATACATGAATATGTCTATGCTTTCTTTTGTGTAGAGAGAGGCTTTTGGAAAAAAAATGTGAACATAAAGAATTAAGGCAACCTCCAGAGATAGCAACTGTAGAGGGAAAAAAAAAAAAAAAAACAGTATACTTAATATTGATACACACATACACAGTATTGCAAACTACTGCTGTCAGCTACTGTCTTTTCAGTCATACTCTAATACAAACAGAATAGATAGCAGTTAAGGAGCTGTAGTAGCTTCACTGGTTAAACATTCAACTCTTAACCAAAAATCAGTGCTTTAAACCCACTTGCTGTTCCATGGAAGGAAGATGAGGCAGTCTGATTCCATAAAGATTTACAGCCTTGGAAGCCCCATGGGGCAGTTCTACTCTGTCTTATAGGGTCATTATGAGTCAGAATCAACTCAATGGCAGTGGATTTTAGATAGCAGTTAGTACATATTTGTGTTTTTATGAAACACAAGGAACAATTCAGGAGGGTCTAGTGGGAGTATATGTGTTCATAAACCTAGCCATTTAAGATTCAAAAGTTCAGTATTGATTCTGAAAAACCTTACTTTCAGTGGTTCATAAGTCTTTTATTGCTGTTCAACAGTTGTACTTTTATTTGAAACATTTTAAAGTTTTGAAGCAAGCTTATAAATTTTAATTACAGATGATGTCTGTGCTGTTTTGAAGCTAGATAATACTGTGGTTGGTCAAACTAGCTGGAAACCTATTTCTAATCAGTCATGGGATCAGAAGTTTACACTGGAACTAGACAGGGTAAGATGAGAAACTTCTTGTTTGAATTTTCTTATATTTATAATTCATTTCCAATACATTTTCTTTTTTAGAAACTTTCTTAGAAAGTTTTACTCTTAACAGAATAAAAGAATAATTTAGGTATCTTTGACATTTCTTATCTGGTAATTTATGCATATATCTACCTTAATACAAGTGAATATCAGTTTGCAACAGTAGCTTTTACTTCTACAATGTTTTAAAGTCATGCAATTTATATTATATTAACCTGAATGGTTAGCCACCAAATGAAATCTTTTTTTTTTTTTTTTTCCTATTTGGGGGTTAGTGGTAGTGGTGGGGGGAGGGGAGTAGTGGGGTTGGTGGCAGGTGAACTCTATTAAATAAAATATAATTATTTATTTTAGTAATGCACCATTAACCACTAAGATGATTTTTGTCACTCATGATTTGTAAGTTATATTCCCAAAGCTGAATTTGAAATGAGCTATTATACTTAGTCAACTGTCCTTCTGTGTGTTCCAGTGGTTTTCATCAAATATAACTGGCCAGAGTGTAGTCTGTGGTGTTAGAACCTAGCAGAAGTTAACTTGGTCCACAGGAGTTTTAAATGCATGATCATAACCTTTATTTTAAACTCTAGTCAGTCCATTTATGTGTGTGAAAACATTAAAACTTAATCATATAATATTTTAAGCTCTTTCGTCATTTAGTATACAGATTGATAGTATATATACTATTTTTTAAATTATATATTTTAGTCAAAGCACATTTACAATGCTTAAGATGATGTGCTTTGTGAAAGTCTTTTGGCAATGATAACTTTTAAAATGTTTTTCCTGTTTATCTCTTTCTGTCTTCACAGCCAGCACTCTAGTTCAACCCCTCATCATTATTTTCCTTGGTTCAAATACTGGCTCTTGGGGTTATATTTCAGGGGAAAAACATTTGACTGCAAATACTGGCCCTTCCATTTATATGTTGTATGTACTTGAGAAAAATGATTAACCTTTTCTCTGTACCAGTGTTCTTATATTTAACACTGTCTCCCTTACTGAGATGTGTGAGGACTAAATCCATGTAAAAATCTTTGAAGAGTGAGAAGAATTCAATTAGTGTTGACTGTTTTCACTCCAAAGGAGCTTTGGTGGTATCGTGGTTAAGGCATCTGACTGCTAACCAAAAGGTCAGTGGTTTGAATCTGCCACATGCTCTGTGGAAGAAAGATGAGGTGGTCTGCTTCTGTAGAGATTTACAGCCTTAGAAACCCAATGGGGGTTCACTCTGAGTCAGAATTGACTCAGTGGCTGAGTTTGGTTTTTGGTTTGGGTTTTACTAAAGTAATCTACTGATCTTCATAGAGTACTCTTTTCATCCTGTCCTTCATTCTCTGGTTAAAGATCATTCATTTGTTCATTAAATCATTTATTCATTTAATTAACAGATATTTGTTGATACCTACTGTGTACTAGGTCCTTCCAGATGGTAGATTAGTACTGAACATAAGCAAGGTCTGTCAGAGTTCTCTCAAGGAACTTATATTTCATTGGCTTTTTACTATACCTCTTATTAGTTGCAGACTCTTTGCCATTACATCTGAAACTATCCATAAGAGTATACCACTTCATTTTGGAAACAATAAAGTTCAGTGAGCAACTTGGAGGGTAAAGTTTAGTGCAATTCTCATATGAGAAAAAGGTTCTACTTCTAAGAATTTTTTTCAACTTTCTGGCTTTTTTTTCCTTCGTGGTAAGAGTAGAGCTAATATTTGTCATACGCTATACATGGTCTATTTAACTAAATAGGCTAGACCAATATAAATCTACTGGAGAGAGAAATACAGTTGAGGTTGTTAGAAAATATAGACAAAATCTACATGTCTTTTTATATTTGAGTCTTTCTAAGATGTGTGACTGCATATAAATATTCATGACCATTAAATGTTTCTTTCAGTCTCTACTCATTTTTAACAAATTTTATTGTGGTAAAATATACATATAAAAACATTAGCCATTTTAACCATTTTAAAATATACAATTCAGCAACATTAATCATGTAGCCATCTCCACTATCCATTCTCAAATATTTTTCATCATAAGGAGAAACTCAGTATCACTTAAGTAATAACTTTCATTTCTCCCTGACCTCCCAGATACTGGTTGAAACTAATAAACTTTTGTCTCTGTATCTTTGCCTGTTTCAGATATTTCATGTAAATGGGATTATATAGTGTCTGATTTACTTCACTCAGCTAGGATTTACAAGATTCGTGCATGTCAGAACTTCATTTCTCAATCTGGCTGAATAATATAAAATGCCATTTTATGGATATACCACGTTTTGTTTATCTATTCATTTACTGATGGACATTTGCGTTGTTTCAGATTTTTGGCTGTTGTAAATAATGCTGCAGTGAATATTGGTGTACAAGTATCTGAGTCTCTGTGTTCCATTCTTTTGGGTATATACCTAAGAGCAAAATTGCTGGGTCATACAGTAATTCTGTATTTATCTTTTTGAGGAATCACCAAACTTTTCCACAAAAGCTACATTATGTTACATTTCTACCAGCAATGGCTGAGGGTTCCAGTTTCTTCACATCCTCACCATTATGTTACTTTCTGTTTTTCTGATAACAACCATCTTAGTGTTTGTGAACTACCACCTCTTTGTGGCTTTGATTTGCATTTCCCTAGTGATTAATGGCTAATGTGTACCTGACCCAGCCCATGGTATTTTCAGTCACCTCATATGTATGTCAAAGCTGGATGAGTAAGGAAGATCAAAGAAGAATTGACGCCTTTTGAATTATGGTGTTGAAGAAGAATATTGAATATACCTTGGACTGCCAGAAGAATGCACAAATCTGTTTTAGAAAATGTACAGGCAGAATGCTCCTTAGATGGAGACACTTCATCTCACTCACTTTGGATGTTTTATCTGGTGGAACCAATGGTATTTCCAGTTACCTCATACACATGCAAAAGCAAGTCAGTGGCTAAGGAAGACTGAAGAATTGATACATTTGAAGTGCTGATGAAGGATATTGAATGGACTGCCAGAAGAAAAAATAAATCTTTCCTAGAATGTTCCTTAGAGTGGAGGATGGTGGACTTTGTTTCATGTACTTTGGTCATGTTATCAGGAGAGATCAGTCTCTGGAGAAGGATGTCATGCTTGGTAAAGTAGAGGGTCAGCAAAAAAAGGGAAAGACCCTTAATGGCATGGATTGACATAGTGGCTGCAGCAATGGTCTCAAACCTAACAATGATTCTGAGGATGGTGCAAGACTGGGCAGTGTTTTGTTCTTTTGTACATAGGATCACTATGAGTCCGAACCTAATATAAACTGTGATTAATGATCTTGAGCATCTCTTTGTGTGCTTGTTGGCCATTTGTATATCTTCTTTGGAGAAATGTCTGTACAAGCCCTTTGCCAATTTTTCACTTGGGTTGTCTGATATTAAACATTGTCAGACATATGGTATCTTTATTATGTAGTACTGCTATAACAGAAATACCACAAATGGTTGACTTTATCAAACACATTTATTTTCTTGCTGTTTACGAGGCTAGAAGTCCAAATTCAGGACACCAGTTCTAGAGGGAGGCTTTCTCTGTCAGTTCCGGGGGTATGTCCTTGTCTCTTCAGCATGTTCCCCCTGGTTCCTTGGAGATCCCCATGTGACTTGGCATCAAACATCTCCCATCTCTGTTTCCTTAATCTCCTTTTATGCTTTATAAGAGATTGTCCCAAGACACACCGTACACTAATCCTGTCCATTAATTTAACAGAAACAGCATATTCCCAAATGGGATTACAACTACAGCCACAGAGTTTAGGATTTATAACATGTATTTTTGGGTGGCATAATTCAATTCATAGCACATGGTTACCAAATATTTTCTCCTATTCTTTCGGTTGTCTCTTCACACTCTTGATCATGTGTCTGATACACAAAAGTTTTTACTTTTCATGAAGTCCAGTTTACCTATTTTGTCTTGTGCTTGAGCTCTTGGTGTCATGTCTGATAATCTATTGTCAGAGGCTAGATCTTGAAGTTTTATCTATCTCTTCTAGTAGGTTTTTGGTTTTAGTTTTCATACTTACATCATTACCTCATTTTGATTTAATTTTTATGTAAGGTATGGGTTCATCTTTATTCTTGGGAAATACAGTTGTCCCAAAGTGATTTATTTCTTCAATATCTCTTTGACTGTTCTAATTCCACTGAATAGAATTGGTACCCTTATCAATAATCAGTTGACCATAGATGTGTAAGTTTATTTCTGGACTTAGTTATGTTCTATTGTTCTATGTGTCTGTCTTTATACCAGTACCAAACTGTTGTGAAATTGGGAAATGTGAGAACTTCTGTTATTTCTTCTTTTACAAGTTTGCTTTCAATTCAGGGCCCTTTGCAATTTCATATAAATTTGAGATTGTGGAAATTTTGATATAACTTGTGTTGATTCTATAGATAACTTTGAGTAGTACTGAACTCTTAATAACATGAAGTCTTACGATCCATGGGCACAGAGATGCATTTAATTTCTTTTTGCAATATTTTATACGTTTCGTTGAATATGTATCTCGTCTTCCTGGTTAAATTTATTCCTGGTTACTTAATTCTTTTTGATGCTGTTATAAATGGAATTTCTTTTTAGATTGCTGGTATATTGAAGCACAACTGAATTTTCCAAGTTGCTTTTGTCTCCTGCAATTTTGCTGGATTTCTTCATTAGTAGTGGATTCTTTGGATTTTCTATATGTAGAATCATGTCATCTGTTAATATATAGTTTCACATCTTTCTTTCTGATTTGTATACTTTTTTTAATTAAAATCTAGCTGTTCTTTCTAGAACTTCTACTAAAATGTTGAATAATACTGATGAGAGCAGGCGTATTTGGCTTGTACCTGATTTTAAGGGAAAAATACTCAGTCTTTCACCATTGACTATATTGTTACTTGTGGGTATTTCACAAATTCCTTTATTATGTTGAGGAATTTCCCTTCTACTTCTAGTTTGTTGAGTATTTTTATCATGAAAGGGTGTTAGATTTTTTCAAATGCCTTTTCTGCACCAATGAAATGATTGCTATGGTTCATTTCCTTTGTGCTATCAAAGTGACATACTGCATTAGTTGATTTTCTTATGTTGAACCATTCTTGCATTCCTGGGACAAGTCCCATTTTGTCATGGTGTTTAAGCCTTCTAATATGATACTCAATTCAGTTTTGTTGTTAGATGCCGTTAAGTCATCTCCAACTCATAGTGACCCATTGCACAACAGAACGAAACTGCCCAGTCCTGTGCCAGCCTCACACTCCTTGCTATACCTAAGCCCATCATTATAGCCACTGTGTCAGTCCATCTCATTGAGGGCCTTCCCCTTTTTTCTCTGACTCTCCACTTTACCAAGTGTAGTATCCTTCTCCAGGGCAATGGTCCCTTCTGACAACATGACCAAAGTAGGTGAGACAAAGTCTGGCCATTCTTGCTTCCAAGGAGCATTCCAGCTGCACTTCTTAGAGGACAGATTTGTTACTTCTGGCAGTCGGTGGTACTTTCAGTATTCTTTCCCAACACCACAACTCAAAAGCATTAACTCTTCTTTGGTATTCCTTATTCACTGCCCAGCTTTCACATGCATATGAGGCACCTGAAAATACCCTAGCTTAGCTTAGGCACACTTTAGTCTTCAAAAAGACATCTTTGCTGTTCAGCACTTTAAAGAGGTCTTTTGCAGGAGATTTCCCAGTGCAATACATCGTCTGATTTCTTGACTGCTGCTTCCACTGTGTTGATTGTGGATCCAAGTAATATGAAATCTTAACAACTTCAGGCTTTTCTCCATTTATCGTGATGCTGTTCATTCATCCAGTTGTGAGGATTTTCATTTCCTTTGTGTTGAGGTGTAATCCGTAGAGCAGAATGTAGTCTTTAATCTTCACCAGTAAGTGGTTCAAGTCATCTTCACTTTCAGCAAGTAAGGTTGTGTCATCTGCATTATCACATCTTGTTGAGTCTTCCTCCAATCCTGATGCCACATTCTTAATATAGCCCAGCTTTCATATTATTTGCTCAGCATACAGATTAAATAAGTACGGTGAAAGGATACAACCTGATGCACTTCCTTCCTGATTTTAAACCATGCAGTATCCCCTTGTTCTATCTGAATGACAGCCTCCTGCTCTATGTATAGATTCCTTGTGAGTACAATAAAGTGTTCTGGAATTCCCATTCTCAGTGTTATCCATAATTTGTTACAATCCACACATTTGGATGTTTTTGCATAGTCAATAAAACACAAGTAAACATCTTTCTGGTATTCTTTGCTTTCAGGCAAGATCTTTCTGACATCAGCAGTGATATACCTCATTCCACATTCTCTTCTGAATCCAGTTTGCATTTCTGGAAGTTATCTGTTAATACACTGCTGTAGACATTTTTTAATTATCTTCAGCAAGATTTTACTTGCGTATGATATTAATGATATTGGTTCTTGATCATATGCCACCTGCTGAAATGGATGAACAATGACAAATTCTTTTTGGTACACTGACTGTGTATATTCCTTCCATCTTCTTTTGATGTTTCCTGCATCATTCAATATTTTGTCCATAGAATCTTTCAATGTTGCATCTCGAGGCTTGAATTTTTTCTTCAGTTCTTTCAGCTTGAGAAATGTTGACTATGTTCTTCCCTTTTGGTTTCCTAACTCCAGGTCTTTGCACATTTCATTATAATTGCCTTTGTCTTCTTGAGCTGCTCTTTGAAATCTTCTATTCAGCTCTTTTATCTTGTCATTTCTTCCATTTGCTTTAGCTATTCTGTGTTCAGGAGCAAATTTCAGAGTCTCTTCTGACATCCGTTTTGGTCTTTTCTTCCTTCCCTGTCTTTTTAATGACCTTTGCTTTCTTCATGTATGATGTTTTTGATGCCATCTCGCAATTTGTCTGGTTTTCTCTCATTGGTGTTCAGTGCATCAAATCTGTTCCTTAGATGGTCTCTGAATTCAGGTGGGTTGTAATCAAGGTCATATTTTATCTCTCATGGACTTCTTTTCACAGTCTTCAGTTTCAACTTGAACTTGTGTATGAGCAGTTGATGGTTTGTTCCAACAGTCAGCTCCTGGCGTAGTTTTGGCTGAAGATACTGAGCTTCTCCATTGCCTCTTTCCACAGATGTAGTTGATCTGATTCCTGTGTTTTCCATCTGACAGAGTCCATGTGTGTAGCCACCACTTATGTTGAAAAAGAGTATTTGCAATGAATAAGTCGTCAGTCTTGGAAAATTCTGTCACACATTCTCCATCATTTTTATCACCAAGGCCATATTTTCCAGCTACCAGTGATTCTTTTTTATTGCCAGCTTTTGCATTCCAATCACCAGTGGTAATCAACACCTCTTGATTGCATGTTTGGTCAATTTCAGACTGCAGAAGTTGATAAAAATCTTCAGTTTCCTAGTTTTTTGGCTTTGGTGGTTGGTGCATAAATTTGAATAACAGTAGTATTAACTGGTCTTCTTTATAGGTGTATGGATATTATCTTACACTGACAGCACTGTACTTCAGGATAAATCTTGAAACATTCTTTGTGACGATAAATGCCATGCCATTTCTCTTTAATTTGTCATTCCCAGCATAGTAGATCATATGTTTGTCTGATTCATAATGGCCAAAAACAGCCCATTTCAGCCTAGGATATCAATCTTTATACGTTTCATTTCATTTTTGACAACTTCCAATCTTCTTACATTCATACTTCATACAATCTATGTTTCGATTATTTATGAGTCTTTATAGCTGTTTCTTCCCATTTTGAATCATGCCACATCAAGAAATGGAGGTCCCAAAGACTTTTTACCCACATCATTAAAGTTGACTCTACTTTGGGGTGGCAGCCTTTCCCCATTTGTATTTTGAATGCCTTCCAACCTGAGTGGCTCATCTCCCAGCACTGTAACAGACAGTGTTTCAGGGCTAGTCATAAAGTTTTCCAATAACGTATCAGTGTTTTGCTGCTATTCTTAAGGATTTTACTGGCCCGTTGAGAAGTGGATGTTCCCTTCCTTCTTCAAGTCTGTCTTAGTCTGGAAGCTCCACTGAAACCTGTCCACCATGGGTGACCCTGCTGGTATTTAAAATACAGGTGGCATAGCCTCCAGCCTCACAATAACACACAAGCCACCACAGTATGACAAACTGACAGGTGAATGGTGGCAATTCAGTTTACCTGTTTTTTATTTAGACTTTTTATTCATAATGGACATTAGTCTGTAGTTTTTGGTTTTTTCTTCTTGTGGTATTTTTGTCTGGCTTTGATAATACTTGCCTCATAGAGTGAGTTCTGAAACATTCGTCTTCTACTTTTTGGAAGAATTTAAGAAGGATTGGTGTCAGTTCTTTTTAAAATTGTTGAATTCACCAATGAAACCATCTGGCCCCCAGGAGTTTTCTTTGTTAAGATGTTTTAAATGACTGATTCAGTCTTTTCCCATGTTATGGGAATGAATATGTTGAGAATTTTCTATTTTTTTCTTTAGTCAATTTAGGTAGTATATGTCTAGGTTTATCCATTCCTTTTAAAGTAACAAATTTGTTGATAAACAGTTGTGCATTATAATCTAATTCCTTTCTTTGGGGTCAGTGATAATATACCCACTTTCATTTCTGGTTTTAATTCTTTTTCTCTTATTTTTTTCTTTGTCAGACTATATAAAGATTTGATTTTTTTCAAAGAACCAATTTTTGGTTGTGTTGATTCTCTCTGTTGCTTTTTCTTTATCTCAATTTCATTTATCTATACGCTGATCTTTTTTATTTCCTTTCTTCTGGTATCTTTGGGCTTAGTTGCTCTTCTTATTCTTGATCCTCAGGTTCGTTATTTATTTGAGATCTAATTTTGTAATGTAGGCATTTAGTGGTATAAATTTTTTTGAGTGCTGCCTTTCTTGTATCCCATTAGCTTTGGTAAGTTATACTTTCATTTTCATTTGTTTATATGTATTTTCTAATTATCCTTTTGATTTCTTCTTTAACCCATTATTGGTTTAATACTGTTAATTTTATAGATATTTGTGTGATTTCCATTTTCCTTCTGTTACTGATTTCTACTTTCAGTTCATTGTGATTGGGAAGATACTTTGCATGGTGTCAATCTTTTAAAATTTATTGAAACTTGTTTTTTGGCCTAACATATGGTTTACTGGAGAATGGTACGTGTATATTGGAGAAGAATGTATATGTTACTGTTGTTGAAAGGTGTCTTCTATATGTCTACTAGGTCTGGTTGGTTTGTAGTGGTCTTCAAATCTTTTACTTCTTTATTGATATTTTTTCTGGGTGTTAATATGTATTATTGAAAGTGGTGTATTAAAGTCTCCAACTATTGTTGTAGAACTGTATTTCCCTCTTCAGTCCTGTCAGAGTTTGCTTCATGTATTTTGGACTTCTGATGTTAGATGTATATATATTTATAATGGTTTTATCTTCCTGGTGAATTGTCCCTATTATCATTATATGTCTTCTTTTGTCTCTTGTAGCAGATTTTGACTTAAGAGTCTATTTTATGTGATATTAGTATGGGCACTTTATTCTCTTTTGGTTACTGGTTGTATGGAGTATTTTTTCCCATACATATATTCTTCTCACTTTCAATCTAATTGTGTCTTTGGGTCTAAGGTGTGTGTCTTGTAGAGATCTATATAGATGGGTGATCTTTTTTTAAAAAAAAATCCATTCTGCCAACGTCTGCCTTTCAATTAGAGAGTTTAACAAACTTACAGTAATTACTGATAAGGAATTACTTGCTTATACTGTTTTGCTATTTTCTTTTGTGTCTTATATCTTATTTGTCCTTCATTTCCTCCAACACTGTTGTCACTTGTGTTTAGTTGATTCTTCTTGCAGTGAATAATTTTCATCCCCCTCTCCTTTCCTTTTTTTTTTTGCTAAACTGTTTATTAGTTATAAATTTTACAAACATTACATATATTAACAGTCACAGTGGAGCTAGAGAATGTTGTACCTTTTCCAAGCAAGAACCCCCGGTAATGCGATACTTGTGGCCCTTCCCAAGGCCAAGGCCTTTGGGGCCTACAGATGTCAGACAACACATCTTCCACTGCTATGAACTGGTTTAGTGATCCACTGTGTGTCAGGATTTCTTCTGATACCTTTGTGGAGTGGATCACTGAGAATAACTTCAGAAAACTTAGAATGGAATCTTCACCAACCCAGTAAGAATTCTGGACTCTCAGGGCCCCACAGTGGCATCCAGCTCACTCCTCAGCAGCAGCTTGAAGACTTTGAGCAAATTTCATTTGGTTAGCACCGTGCAGACATGCTTGCCATAGGTTGCATCCTTAGCCACTGGGTGTTTACGGCCACCACAGCACAGGCAAAATGACATAACCTTGCTTGGCTTTGTATCACAGTCAGCATGCCTTATCCAGCCCTGGTGGGGGTGGGGGTGGGGGGAGGACCCTGTATGGCACAGAGAGCTTTCAGTACTGCCATCAGCTGACCCTCAGCAGAAGGCACATCCCCTCAGACTGCCTCTTCCTCCATAGTCTGGATGTGCTTGAAAGCACACATCTTGGCTTAACTGTTGGTTGCCACCAGGTGGGGGGGTGGGGGGGGAAGCTGTGTATATTTTTTAGATAAATAATTTTATTGTTATTATGAACATTTTATTTAATATCCCACATTTATAACAACCTAGTTTAAATTGACACCAGTTTAAGTACTTTTCTAGTACTGCTCTTCTCCACCACCTTTATGTTGTTTTTCTCTCCAACCACATCTTTAATCATGGTATGTCTAATAACAAAATTTATACTTTTTGTTTGTCATTATAAATCATGTAGGACATAACAACTAGAGTAACCAACTAAAAATAACATAAAATTGGCCTTTATATTTGCCCATTATATTACATTTGGTAAAGATCGTTTTTATTTCTTCAAGTCTTTCTGTCTAGTCCTTTCTTGTCAGTCTGAAGGATTCCCTTATCATTTGTTGTAAGGCAGGTCTAGTCATAACAGATTCCTTTAGCTTTTTATTGTATTGGAATATCTTAATTTGCCCTCATTCTTGAAAGATAGTTTTGCTGGATATAGAATTTTGATTGGCAGTTCTTTTCTTCCAGCACTTTAAATAAGTCCCACCATCTTCTGGGTTCCAGTGTTCCTGAGGAAAAATTGGTGCTTATTGAGGATCTCTTGTATGTGATCATTCACTTCTTTCTTGCAGCTTTTAGAATTCTCTTTTCAACATTCATTTTTGAAAGCTTAATTATATGTATTGGTATTGTTCTCTTTGGGTTTATCCTATTTGAAGTTTGTCGAGTTTCTTATATGTGTGGATTCATGTTTTTCATTAAATTTAGGAAATTGTGTGCCATTGTTTCTTCAAGTATATTTTCTGCCTCTCTGTTCTCTTTCTTGGACTCCCATAATACATAATTGGTGTGCCACGGTTCTGTTAGACTCTGTTTTTCTCTCTCTCAGTTTCTTTATTGTCTCCTCAGACTTGATTCTCTAAGTTGCCCTGTCTTTAAGTTCTGTGATTCATCTTCTGCTGAGCCTCTCCAGAGAAATTTTCATTTTATTTATTGTATTGCTCAGCTCCAGAAATTGTTTTCTTTCTCTTTATTTAAAGTGTCTATTTCTTTATTGATATCTTCATTTTATTGTTTTCCTGATTTCCTTTAGTTGTTTGCATTTTTATTTAGTCCTTTGAGGATATTTAATACTGTTGTTTTAAAATATCCTAGTCTGTTCATTATCCTGGCTTCCATAGTGACAACTTTTGTCTCTTTTTTGAGTGGACTATCCTTTCTTATTTCTTTTTGTGCCTTGTTAGTATTTTTGTTGAAACTGAGACATTTGAATATTATAATGTATTAGGTCTAGTTTCAGATTTTTCCCCTTCCCTAGGATTTGGAATGTTATTGTTTTTGTAGTTGAGTCCTGTTGGAGTCCATCTGTTCAAGAACCTCCCCTAACAGTTTGTTCAATGACTGTCCTCCTGGACGTTTGTGGGTACCAAAGAGTCTGTTTCCTAGCCATGTGTCCAGCTAGTGCTTGGAAAGAGATTTCCTTGTGTGTGAAGAAGAGGAAAAAAAAATCTCTCCAAGCCTTTACAACATGAGTCTATGCTTAGAGTCTACCTGAGGTGACAACATAGAGTTATCTTACATATTTGGTGTTGGTGTATATGCATTTTAACGAGTGCATGTGTGTGGCTTTCTCAGTTCTCCTGTATATACAGAGCTCTTGAAAGGGCTAAATTCTTCAAGAAACTGTTACACTACCACTTCTCCATTGGCCCATAAAAGCCTGTTGTATGCTTCAATCACATTTAGTTCTAGGTGATAAAGGCTGGTCGCAGCCTTTAGGCATCATTCACTACTTTGTCCCACTCCATTAGAACTAAGAGGCAGTATAAACTGGGAGGATCATCATGGGAACTGACACACACAAGAGTCTGCTAGCAAAAGAAAAGTCTGCTTTACTCACTCCAGAGCTGGAGAACAGACCCCTTCTCTTAATAGTCTGCAGTCTACTGCTACAACCACTGTTGCCACAGAGCTAAGGAAGAGGAATGGCTCACACAATAAAAAGGAGAGTTTTTCAACTGTTTGAAAGTCACCTTTTTCTTAATGTTGTGTTCATCTAGTTGCTGCCAACTTTTTAGTTGTTCTTTAGAGATCTTACAGGCTGACTTTTCTGATTTTTGGTTGTTTTGGTAATAGTGTGGGGAGAAGGAAGTGTAGAACTGCTCATGCTGCCATCTTCCAAGAAGTTTCTGCTCATTTTTAACGTAGGTAATATGTTTGCTATAAATTGGCTTTGAAGCCAGACATACTGGGTTCATGGTCCATCAGCTCCCCTCTTTGTGCCATTACTGCATATTGTATATGCCTCTTTTATAATACTTAACAATACAAAGTAATAAAAGGTGAACAAGGGCTTTATATCTAAAGCCTCAATGTTGAACTCCAGGAAAGCTACATAACACTCATGGCCTAGGCTGCAGATCATTGAGGTTACTTTCCATTCCTAATCTCAGATCTTTATATTCTTTGCTTTGAAGTGTGGAATAAAGAAACCGAAGGAGAGAAAGGAGTCAATGTCAGTTTTATCAGAATGGCTAGAGTAAATAGCATGAGATAGTTGAATCACCTTTCATTCAGAGTAAAACAGAAATAATCCTATCATTTTAGCAATGTAAAAGTATGAGAAATTTTAATAAATACTAATTCCAGCCCTAGCACCTGTCCCCCTTTTGTTTGCCTGATCTATAACAAGTCTTCCTCCCTGAGACCTTAGAAGTTGAGAGAAAGAAAGCAGACCTCTCCTCCTCTCCTCCTCTAGTCTAAAACACTGTAGTCCAAATTACCAGTTCCTGATACATTTATTCTTTCAATTTATTTCCCAAAATCATTTTATCCAGCATATTGACACTGTTAACTTGAATAATATTGGCTACTAATCCAATCCTTCTATATGCCTGCCATTTGCTGATCTTAAAATAATTATATACCAAAACCAAACCCACTGCCTTAAAGGGGTTGTTGTTGTTGTTGTTGTTGTTGTTGTTGTTATGTGCCCTCGAGTCGAACCCTACTCATAGCGACCCCTCTTCCTTGGGTTTCCGAGGCAGTATCACTACGGAAGTAGATTGCCCCATCTTCCTTCTGAGGAGTGACAGGCTATAAATATTTACAAAAGCAAACTGCTTCATCTTTCTTCTGCAAGGTAGCTGGTAGGTTCAAACCTCCAACCTTTTGATTAGCAGCAGAATGCTTAACCACTGCACCACCAGAGCTCCGAAAAAAATAATTGTACTCTCTTAACACTTTGCCTTTCATGATTAGTATTCTCCCCTGTGTCAACTATGAATCAGGTAAGAACGAGGTAGTGGGCCCTGCGTTCGCATACTCACTGCCATCAATATGTTCTTCTGATACTTTTCCTGATTGACTATGAGACTTTCTGGCACATTGTGTTTTAATCCATTTTTTCATCATACATTTTATTGTGTGTTTTCTGTGTTCATTTGCATCAACTAGTTTTGTTAAAGTCAAAAGATTTTTTTTGTCATACATGCTAGGAGCATATGTAGTAAAATTGAAAGTTGTTATATAAAAGAAGTAATTTATTACTTGATTGTGCCTGGAGGGAAGAACATTTATCTCTTTTTGTGGATGAACTACAAAATCCTGAACAATAGTGGAAAACTATAATTGAAATGTATATAGAATATAATATATATGTAGAGGTCAGTTTATAGCCTGACCCCAACTTTTAAACTGTGTTCTAGAAGGAATTTATTAACTGATTGTTAAAACCAATGTTTTAAATATGTTTTCCCACATAAGCATCATTTTTAATAACAGAATCTACCTTCTGTTTTAGGACTTTCATGTGTTTGCTTATTTGCTGATTTTTTCATGTTTTAACAAATGAATATTTTTCTGTGTGAAGCTTAGTCTGAATTTTCCCTTTTCCTCCCTATTGATGCAGGCTCCTGCCATCACTGCTCCTGTTGTGAGTAGGTGCCCTTGAGTTGGCCCCGGCTCATAATGACTCTATGTACAACAGAACAAAACGTTACCCGGTGCTGCACCAGCCTCACAATCCTTGCTATACCATTTCCTTTTGACAACTTCCAGTTTTCCTAGATTCAAACTTTGTACATTTCATGATCTGATTATTCATATATATATTTTTTTTTTTTTTTTTGGCCAGGTCTTTCTTCCTAGTCTATCCAGTCTTTTTTTTTTTTTTAAGAGTTTGTTTTACATTCAACTTTACGTGCACATTTAGTTTTATTCCCCATTTACTATACCCAACCCTAACCTAGTCTCTTCCCCTCCCTGCCCAGTTACCCTGCCCTCGTGCCCTTCATAGTTATGCATTCCTATTTGTCCTACATTTCTCTGTATGACTGTCGCCCCACTGGTCTATTGCTCCAAGAGATGTATTTCCATAGAGTATGTGGGTGCATCACCCTGGGTTAAGTGGTCTGCATGTACATCTTGTTAATTATTGGGCTGAGAGCCAGCCCCTGGGAGTGAGTTTTATTCCAGACCTAGATTGTATCCCAGGGCCATAGTATTAGGGGTCTCGCCAGACTCCATCTGACCAGTAATTCTGCTCGTTACTGAGGTTTTGGATTTTGTTCCATGTTTTTCTTCCCACTCTATCCAGGATCTCCAGATTTGATCCTCTCCTGAGTAGTTGGCATTGGTAGCCGGGCACCATCTAGTTCTTCTGGTCTTGAGGCCGTCGTGTCCTAGGGCTGATTGCTTCCAAATACCCTTGTGTTTTGTTGTGTTTTTTTATCCAATTATTTCCTCATGATCCAATTATTAATGGATGTATGCAGCTGTTTGTTCCCATTTTGAGTTATGTTGCATCAACAAATAGAGGTCCTAAAAGCTTTACTCCATCCACATCAAGGTTGACTCTACTTTGGGGAGGCAGCTCTTCCCCATTTGTGTTTTGAGTGATTTCCAACCTGAGGGGCTCATCTTCTGGCACTATATCGGACAGTGTTTCAGGGCTATTCATAAAGTTTTCTGGTAATGTATCAGACAGCATTTTACTGCTATTTATAAGGTTTTCATTGGCTAATTTGTTGAGAAAAAGATGGCCTCCTCCTTCTTCCTAGCCTGTCTTAGTCTGGAAACTCTACTGAAACCTGTTCACCATGGGCGACCCTGTTGGTATTTGAAATACAGTGGCATAGCCTCCAGCCTCACAGCAACATGCAAGCCACCACAATACAACAAACTGACAGATGAGTGGTGTATCACTAGTCCTACTACCCCATAATATTCTTTTGAGGATTAAATTATATTATAGGTACTTAGCACAATGTATCAGTGCTAAATAAATACTATTGTCACAGACCTCTCCCTGACTTAACAGTGGGACAAGAAAATAAGAAAGCTTGAAATTAGTTCTTTGAGGGAAGCACTGGGTTCTTTTAGTAATAGTATAGGAAATGATGCCAGATAGAGGAAAGAAAACCAAAAGATTGAAGCTTTGATAGGGAAAAAGAGTTTCTGTGGCCATTCATCTGGATTGGGTGTTCCCAATTTTGTATACATAAAATACATACCTTGGAGACAGAATGTGTTTTCCTTTAAGATAAAATATGTAAATATGTTCAAAGTCATATTACATTTGAGAGAGATACTATAAAATGTTCTTTAAAAGTAAAACTTTTTTTGTTATATTTGTTCATTGTATTTGTATTTTATATTTTTTGTGATGTTTTATTCAAGTGTATGTCCAATGATGTCTTTCTTTTGTTTCTTTTTTTTTTAATTATCCTAGTCGCGTGAACTGGAAATTTCAGTTTATTGGCGTGATTGGCGATCTCTATGTGCTGTAAAATTTCTGAGGTTAGAAGATTTTTTAGACAACCAGCGGCATGGCATGTGTCTCTATTTGGAACCACAGGGTACTTTATTTGCAGAGGTAATAAAAGTATTTTATTAAATTCACATAATTTCAATTGAAATTATGTATGTAGGTAGTACAAAAGTGGAAAGACTAGTAGGCTAAAAGACTTACTCTTGGCTCAGTTCTACTGGTGAATAGGTAATGTGACCTTGAAAAACATTTATCTTCTCTCAGCTTTCTCATCTAGAAAATGAGAGGGTTGGGCTAAATTAAATCTAAGAATGCTTTAAGCTTTCAAATCTTAAAAGTTTAGTGAATTTCTTGAACCATAAATCCAATGCTATTTTTATGTCAACTTGAATTTTCTTTCCTGCAGGTTACTTTTTTTAATCCAGTTATTGAAAGACGACCAAAACTCCAAAGGCAAAAGAAAATTTTCTCAAAACAACAAGGTAATTATTAAGAATGTAATACACACTGTATTGGCATTGTATTAAATATCAACAACTCAGCTCAACTCACTGTCTTCAAGTCAGATCCTACTCATAGAGACCCCTCCTTGGGTTTCCGAGGCGGTATCACTACGAAAGTAGATTGCCCAACCTTGCTTCCAAGGAGTGGCTGGTGAGTTTGAACCACCAGCCTTCTGGTTAGCAGTCAAGTGCCTTCGGCACTATGCCACCAGAGCTCCTTGTATTAAATATAGAAAATCTAAATACTTTTTATAAAGTGATATCTGTCCATGTTTTGTTTTGCTTTCCTTTTATAGTTCGTTTATTTCTAACTTTTTTTTAAAGAATATTTTAAACATGTACTGCATTTTTACACAAATAATGCACATTCTACTTTTGTTGAGTGCTGTAATTTTTTTTACAACATGAAAAAAAAATAGCATAGTGACACTTACGAAACTGTAGGGGAGGGGGCACAAAGGATGGTTACCAAACAGTGTAGAGGGCACGCATTTGTATAAAACTATGGTACGTATGAAGAGACGGTATAGTGTAACATACAGTTACCCATTTTCAGCTATGATCAAATCACAGATAATTTTGTTTTTTCATATTCCCATCCATTCACTTCTTCCTTAGATTATTGGAAGCAAACCCAGACAGACATCATATTGATTCAACCATAAATACTACATTTTGTTTCTCAAAAAGGATAAGAATTCTTGTCTAAACCTTAACCATATATGAACACTAGACTTAAGAAAAAAGCTAACTATTCCTTACCTATTTATTTTTAAAGCTTATGTTAGCATATGTTAGTAGGCAATGTTGTTGTTAGGTGCCATTGAGTTGTCTATGACTCATAGCAACCCTGTGCACAACAGAACAAAACACTACCTGGTTTGGAATAGCCTTTAGTAATGACTAGATAAGAACCAATTGTTCTTTAAATGACAAATTTTGTTTGTCCCTCATAAATTATAAACTGATGAATATGAATTTTTAAATTATGGCTTTTAGTAATATATAAAGAAATTACTTATTCTGTTTTCTTTATTCACAATATCCACAGGCAAAGCATTTCTCAGAGCTCCTCAGATGAATATTAATATTGCCACTTGGGGAAGGCTGGTGAGAAGAGCGATTCTAAATCATTCTGGCACCTTTAGCCCTCAGGCTTCTATGCCTACGACAGTGCCAGTGCTTGATGTACGCATCCCTGAACTAGCACCTTCAGCTAGGTATATGTCTAAGATTTTTATGCATCACTTCTATAAAATAATTACTGTGACATTTTTACATATTGGTTACAGTGGCTGTATTGAAAGCCTCATTTCTCAAAGTTGTACTTTGAAATTAGTATTATTTACTTACAAAATTTAAATTGTTTGCTTTAATTCTAAAGCTATTTAAAATATATACTTTGGATTACTATTTTTGGTGAATTACTTTATGTTCTGTAAGTGATTCTACAGTAACCAAATTGGACTTTGATCTTGAACCTGAACCTCCTCCGGCCTCACTACATGCTTCTTCCCTTGGAGAAATAGATGAATCTACTGAATTAAGAGTTTTGGATACACAAGGACAGGCAAGACATTTTAAACCTTGTATAATTCCTTTTCACTGTATGAATAAGTAGTAAAAGTATCAGTGCATGAACTGTACCTTTTAATTAAATAAAAACTGCCTCTGTGAACATGTATTTGTTTCTTATGGGTGGTTTTTCTCAACTCAATTAGATCATATTGACAGAAGATGACCAACTTCTTAATGTTACCATATTATTGGCATTAGCCTCTGGATACACATGGACCAGTAGAGATGAAATAGGCCTCTTAAGATCTAAGGCGCATAGAAGCATGGTTGACATTAAATGACCCATTGCCTGGCAAACTCATTATCTTTATATGTGACATCATTTTATCATTTGAATATAATCATTGTGGAGCCAGATAATCAATTACCTAACTAAAGAAATTATTATACTTGGTTTGTATCATTTCTGAATATTTATGGAAGATGATAATAATATATTAGTTTTTCTTATTTTTAGATAAGTGTAATATAGGATTAATAATCAGAAGAATGACTATGCAATATCTGAATTTTACTTTTCTAATAGTTATGACTTTTGAAATATTTTTAACTTCATCCTTACGAAATGAATTTATGTTCTGAAAGTTGTTATAGTTTAATAAATATTTAATATTTTTGCAGGATTCAGCAGCTACTTTTGATATTGAGAATGACAGAAATAGTATACTTAAAAAATCCCAATCTGAATATGAGCCTGATATTCCTCAGTCGGGTCTAGATTATACTGGTATTCGAGAACTTGAGGAGGATAGAAGGTAAAGAATTTATACATAGTTTTGCTACTGTATGTTTGGTCTCACAGTTAATTGCTTTTTTTTTTTTTTAACTGAAATTACTGTTTTCAGATCTCAGCAAAGGTTTCAATTTAATCTGCAAGACTTCAGATGTTGTGCTGTCTTGGGTAGGGGACATTTTGGAAAGGTAATCTTTTGAAATTTTTTTGAATACCTACAAAATTAGTAACTCAACTGGGAAATAATAATTTTAATACCATTTCAGGTGCTTTTAGCTGAATATAAGCATACAAATGAGATGTTTGCTATAAAAGCCTTAAAGAAAGGAGACATTGTAGCTCGAGATGAAGTAGACAGGTGAGTTTTTAAAGAATGAAGTTGTTAATTTTTCTGAAATTGTAATTGATTTGTATACTGTAACAGCAAAACTTTCAATTTCTTTTTAATATATGAAGAAAGTAAATATGTCTATGCTTGACATAAGTTAGACTTTAATTAAATACTGATTTCCCATCCTCCCAACCCTTCCTTCTGCCCCTTCTTTTGACATTTAACTGGTTATTGGATAACCAGAAAACTGGATGAAATGTGAAAATTAGTTCTGTTAAATTTTGAACACTTTGAGATGTTAAACTATTTTTACAGAATAGGAAACTACTCATCATTGTTAAGTGAGTCTAGATCCCATTTCATCTTAAGGAAGTTATATATAGAGAATCTGCAATTAACCATATAAAAACCTACCACTGCCATCAATCAGTTCCAACTCATAGTGACCCCCATAGGGTTTCAAGGCTTTAAATTTTTATGGAAGCAGACTGCCTCATTTTTCTCCCATGGAGTGGCTGGTGGGTTTGAACTACCAACCTTTTGGTTAGCAGCCGAATACCTTAACCACAGTGCCACCAGAGCTCCTTAGTTAACCAAATAGTAAACTTAAAAGCTCAAAAAAGTAACTTTTTGTAATCAGTAGTGTGCAAAATAAAAAAAAGTGTGTGTTTGTTGTTTTATGAATGTACCTGTCTTAGTATCTAGTGCTGCTATTACCAAAATATCACACATACGTAGCTTTAACAAACAGAACTTTATTTTTTAACAGTTTACGAAGCTAGCAGTCTGAAATCAGGGCTAGCCTCTAAAAGGATGCTTTTTCTGTCTGTCTGCACTACCAGGGGAGGTCTTTGTCTTTTCAGCTTCTGTTCCTTGGCTCTTTGGAAATCTTTATGCATCTATCTATCCTCATCTCTCTTCCTTGCTTAATGTCTTTTATATTTCAAAAGATATTGACATAAGACACACCCCACACTAATACTGCCACATTAACATAGTAGAGGAAACCTATTCCCAAATGGGATTATAACTGCAATTACAGGAATTAAGATTTATAACACATTTTTGGGGGATACAATTCAACCTATATTAATACCTATATCCGTTTATCTATTTTTTCCTTTACCTTTTTTCATGCATTTTATTAAAGCACAATTTATGTACAGTGAAATACACAAAACTAAAGTGACATGGGGAGCTCTGGTAGCATAGTGCCTAAGGCACTTGACTGCTAACCAGAAGGCTGGCAACCAGTTCAAAGCCACCAGCCACTCCTCGGAAGGAAGATGGGGCAATCTACTTCCACAGTGATACTGCCTTGGAAACCCAAGGAGAGGTCGTTATGAGTCAGTTCTGACTCAACAGCAGATAACAGCAACAACAACAAAGTGACATGGGTCAATGCTTTTTCTTTTTTCTTTTTTCTTTGCAGTGTTCCTTCCCTTCCCCTCCTGGCCCTGGCAACCAACAAAGAAAGTTTCCCTCCTGTCCTTGACCCTCCACAACAACGAACTAATACTCTATTTGTCCTTCTGTGATTGACTTATTTCACTCAGCATAATATCCTCCAAGTTCATCCATGTTATGCGGTGTTTTGCGGACTCTACATTATTCTTTAGTGTTGCATAGCATTCCATTGTGTGTATATACCATAGTTTGCTCATTCACTCTTCTGCTGATGGACAGATAGGCTGTTTCCATTTTTTGCTATTGTAAATAGTGCTGCAATGAATATCTCTTCCTGTCCTGCCTCTCACCTCTCTAGGATATATACCTAGTAATGGGACTGCTAGGTCAAATAGTATCTCCAATTCTAGCTTTCTAAGGAATCACCATACTGCTTTCCACAGTGGTTCTATCACTTCACTGTCCCACCAGCAGTGTATGAGAGTCCAAATCTCTCCACGTTTTCACCAGCATTTGTTATTTTCTGTCTTGTTGACTTTGCCATTAGTGCTGGGGTGAATATTAGTGGTATCTCATTGTTGTTTTGATTTACATCTCTCTGATGGCAAACGATCGTGAACACCTCTTCATGTGTTTGTTGGGCACCTGAATATCCTCCTTGGTGAAGTGTCTATTATGTCTTCTGCCTATTTCTCAATTGGATTGTTAATTCCTTTGGTGTTGAGGCATTGGAGTTTTCTATAAATCTTAGAAATAAGTCCCTTGCCAACTTTTATTTTCCTAAAATCATTTTTTGACAATAAGATCTTAAATTTCTGGGTATAATAAATATAAATTAATGTGGATACATCTTTACATACAATTTTTTTTAAACAGTATTATTTTTGTGTGTTTAAGTAAAAGTTTCCATAGCAAATTGGGTTCCCATTCAACAGTTTCTACACGGATTACTCAGTGATATTGGTTACATTTTTCAAAATGTGTTATTCTCATTCATTCCTTTCTGGTTGTACCATTTCCAGTACTCTAATTTCCCTGCTTCCTTACTGTCTCATCTTTGCTTTAGAGTAGTTTTTGACCATATAGTCTCATATATATGATTTTTAAAAGAGCCCAGTACTCACAAGTGATATTCTTTATTATGTGAGCCATCTTTTGTTTAAATAAAAGGTGGTGGATCAAGGGATAATTTCAGTTTAAGGTGTAAAGATTACCTCAAGGAGATACATACAATTCTTAAATTGTCCTTAAATTCTTAAGGACTTTGTGAATAAAGATTATAATTAGGCTAAAGAATGACTGTTTTAAAAAGTTAATACAGAGTGACAAATATAGAAATTATTATATAACAAATGGCATATTTATCACACAAAGAGGTTCCTATTTGGTATTTGCAAGACATATTTCTCTTACACAACTAGGAAGCATCTATTGAATATTAATGGACGATAGCCCTGTATAATGAAAAGAGCCCTAGGCTGTGAGAAGCTTGACTTCTAGTCCTGATTGTTACTTCTTAATTAATAATTGACCACAGGGTATTTCATTTAACCTCTCTGAGCCTCAGAGAGCCATATTACATGCTTGGAGCTATGTTTTTATGTTACATAAGCAGGTGATTGAAGCAAATTTTTAATCCCACCTTCAGTCTATTCATAATTGCAACAATACCAAAAAACCAAACTCACTGCTGTCAAGTCGGATCTGACTCACAGCGACCCCTCCTTAGGTTTCCAAGGCAGTGTCACTACAGAAGTAGATTGCCCAACCTTCCTTCCAAGGAGTGGCTGGTGGGTTTCATCCACCAGCCTTCTGGTTAGCAGTCAAATGCTTTAAGCACTAAGCCACCAGAGCTCCCCAGCTGCAACAATAAAAGGGTTAAATGTTTTTCATTCCTGGAAGAATGTTTGCTTTATTTCAGATCTGTAAGTGGTAAATTTTTTGTTTTGATCTCTGTTAATCTTGATGGTTTATATGGCTTTCTGCTACATTGTTCCTACTTTAAGTCATTTTAGGAAAACATTTTTCAGTTAAGTCTAGACAGAATATTATTAAGACTATATTAAAGAAGAATGTCTAGATTGGTACATGGAATTTTAACCAGAACTAAGGTGGTTGTTATTACTGAAAATGAATCCAACCTTGGAGGAAAGTTTGTGAGTGATCCTTATCTAACTTCAGTTTTAAATCCCTGTACTTTCCAGTAACATGGAAGTAAAATAATCTCCAGAAGAACTGATGCTAAAGTAGAGAAGTGGAAAATTCAGATCAAGAAATAAAAGCTCTTCAAGAAATTTGAGGAAGGCAGGAAACAAGAAGCAGTTAGAGGAAGGCAAGAAAAAAAAAAATCAACATAAAAAAAATAGACCACCGTATGTTTTAGTTATATGTATTTATTACTTGCAAGTCTCAAATAGTAAATAACTCAGACTAAGCTAATTATAACTAAACAGTATCCTTTTTATGTTCACTGACTCCTTTTAATAGATCATTAGAAATCATTGTTACTGTATATTAGTGATTTATTTTTTTTTAACAGAATTCCTAAACTACTTATTGTTCTTAATAACAGTTCTCTTACATAGTCTGAAGTTTCTTTCTATATTATGGATTATATTACTTTACTTAGAAAACTGCCTTTTAATATTTCAAGTCAACCTCTTTTTAAATGAACATATTATAAATTAACTCCAAAATAAATCACACACAAAGACCACATTCGCTACCCACCATTAATTAACAGTATTCTGAGTTCCAATTCCCCCCATTTCCAAGTAAGGATGTTAAATTTATATTATTGTAAGGCCTTCTCACTCAGCCTCTTTTTCTTCCCAGTTCATAATTTGACACAACAGAATAGGGTTGGGAGTACATTTTTGCAAAGCACAACTAGCTTATCTAGGATTCAGTCCTGTGGCCTTAGCCTTATTAATGATGTGATTTTTTGCTGACTAAAATAACTTAATACAGTTTTCAAGTTTCTAATATATCTAATCATCTGAACTCTAAAGGAAGTACACAAAAAATGTGAGGATGGAACTAGCCATTCAGTCAGGGAGCAAGTCACAAATACATTAAATAAATAAGAGAGTTAACACATTTTGGTTAAAAATGAGCAATATAGACAATGGCAGTTCATTGAAAGGGGGATAATAACATGGTGAGCTGATGGATTTAGATAAGACTTATAAAGGCACTTAGACTTATGTTGTTCTTTGACAGAGAGAAGGTATTTGATAATGTGGAGAGACAAGAAAGGACAATTTAGAAGGATTCTGGACAGAGTGAATCAAGTTTTAAAATTTTGAATAAGACTGGATTGTTCCATGGATTCTTAAGAAGAATGTACTAGTTACATAAGGACAAGCTAAAGGCTCTTGTGCAGTAGCTTTTTCTGTGTGCTATAAAATACTTGAAATTATTTTAAGGCCTTCCCCCTCTCGTTCTCCTAAAATACCTATCGAGTATTGCCAGTCCTTGTCAACTTCAGTTGCAATAAATGGCATGAAAACCATTTTAAAAAGTATTTTGATCAATGAGTTTCAGTGTTCTATACTACATTTACATCTTCAACATGACACATTGCACATAATGATTCTCAACAGCCACCCCATCCAACAGAGAATAAGTAATTCACTCATAAATACAGACCGTTGACAAAAAATGACTATGTTTGTCATCTGTTATTGTTATTAGATGCCATGGAGTCAGTTTTGACTCATAGGGATCCCATATGACAGAGTAGAACTGCCCCATGTGGTTTCTTAGACTGTAATCTTTATGGAAGCAGAGCACTGCATCTTTCTCACATAAAACTGCTGGGTGGGCTTGGACCACCAACCTTTGAGTTAACAGCAAAGCAGTTAACCATGGCTCCTTGTTTGTCATCTCCTTTAGCCCAACACATCTCACCATTTTGTCGAATTCATCTGAATATTTTATCTACATTGGCCAAAATTTACACTGCCTTCAAAAACCAGATGTTTTAATATCCATTTTATAGATCTAGCCCAAAGCAGTTTTTAGGATATTATTTCCTAATAAAATTTATTTACTAGAAATGCAAAACCATTACCTTTACTTTTAATTTTTTATGAGTTTATTTCAAATAATGTTTTAAGTTGTAGTAACATTTTAAAACAATTATAGTGGAGCTTTTTGTTTCTGACTGTGTAAAATTTAAAAGATTGTATAAAATTCAAGGGGTAGGATTTCATCTAGAATGTGACAGTATTAAGTGAAGTTTAAACATCACTTATATCATGATAGTTGCATTTACTATTAGTATTTATAAATGAACAGGTATTTGAGTTCATAAGCCAGTAAGCAGCTATACCAGTATAGCATTAAAAATTTCATGCTGCTTCTACACAGCAGGTAGACATTTAAATATTTTAAAAATTATATTCCATTTTTTAGAGTCATCTCACACAATTTGTGCCCTCAAATAAATACTATGTTTTTGTAATTAGTAATTTTTTAAGTTCTCTTGTAATGTCAGAATTTTAATTTGGCATTTTGGAATAAAAAGCAAACAAAAAAAAACACACTATTACTGTCAAATTTTGCTTCTAATCTCAAAAAAAAAAAGTTTGTGTTCAAAATGTAAATATCTAATTATTAAGAAGTATGGCTATTGGTATCTCTGTTTTAATCAGGTACTAAAAGTAAATAAATCAATTCAAGTTTTATTTGAATAATATATTACCTAGTCTTTGAGTTTCAAATCAAATTGATGGAAAATATTTTCAGGGAAAGAAGAATGCTTTGTTTTACTATTTGGATAGAATTAATGTTTCAGAGTCAATAAGCTTGACTTGTGTTCTTTGTACCAGCAGGTCATAGTTCTTAGGGAGAAAATTTGGGATTGTAGTAGATTCACCTATGTTATTGTGGAAAAATTTTAAAACTTTGAAGGAGCTTCCTTCAAGAATGCTTCATATAGCCACTTTATTTTCCATAATTTGGGTTCATTTTAATAAATTTTCATTTATTAAATAAAATGTTATTTTGTTTTTTAATTAAAATTTTTAATTCAGCTTTCTAAATTAGAATTTTATCTAGAATTAAATCACTTGTATCTTTACCTCTCAACTGTATTTTATATAATAAAAAGTCAAATATTTATTTATTTATTATAGCTTTTGAATTGTAGGTACTATCCTAGAAATTATCTTGATCACAGCTTTAAAGTATGTTTCAAGTTGCTAAGTTCTCTGAACAATTCTTTATAAAATTTCATGACCCATCCCAAATTAATTCCTTTTTTTTAAATATGGCCACTAGCCATATGCATCCTACTCTTATATTATCAATATGAACTCTATAACCATTATGCCCTGGTAATCATTTTAATTTTCATCAAAATATTGCAATTAAGTATGTTTATGAAGTAGAAAGTTTGTGTAGTACAGTAGGAAGATTCAGACATATTTTACGGGGTTTACAGGTATAAAACTTAAGAAATTTTACTTATTTTAGGGTTTAATAATATTTCAAGAATCTTATTTCCAACTAGATCTTTTTCTTTTTCTTTTTTTAATCTTTTGATTTCCAAATGTTTTCTTTTTCAGCCTCATGTGTGAAAAAAGAATCTTTGAAACTGTGAATAGTGTAAGGCATCCCTTTTTGGTGAACCTTTTTGCATGTTTCCAAACCAAAGAGCATGTTTGCTTTGTAATGGAATATGCTGCCGGTGGGGACCTAATGATGCACATTCATACTGATGTCTTTTCTGAACCAAGAGCTGTGTGAGTATGCTTTAAACGTTCTTCTAGTTTATCCATGACTCGTTTGTGGAAAGGAAAAGAGGTCTCTGTGAATTTCAGATATTTTTAGTGGAAAATAGATTTCTGCAAGCAATGTTAGAACGCCTTACCTTTTTGTTGTATATAGATATCTTTACTCTGTTATCCATGTTAAATGTATTATGAATTAGTCAAAATATCATTTGATAATTTAGATATATAATTGGGTTCATTTTCATAAATTTACATATTTTTTCTATTAGATTTTTCTCCCTAGGGAATGCCATCCAGGTCCATGGCTTTAAATACAAACTGTGCTCTAATAGACATTGCTAAGTGAAAAAAGAAAGTGCAGAAGAGTCTGTATTATGTGTCTGTATAAAATACTTGTATTTGCATTTTTAAAGGGAACTTTAAAGAATATGTATATTAAGTATTTACTTGCATGTGCTTATGATAGGTATCTCTAAAAGAACACAAAATAAATAATAAACATATACTGCCTCCAAGGAAATGACTAGAAAGCAGACTTTTCACTGTCAACTTCTTTCAGTACTTTTTTAAATTTAATATATGGTGGTTTTGCTCAAATACATAATAGAAAACACTTGATGCATATATATCTATACATAGATATAGGTATAAACAGACCTCTATTTATTTCCTTATATGAATGTTGAAGGTATGACAGTACTAATACTATCTGCTCTACACGTCTCTAATGGTTATGATGAGAATTAAAGGAGTAAAAGTACCACACAAATGTCAGTGAAGAGCTATAAAACTGGAATAATATGAGTCAATGCTAATGGGTAGCAAAAAACTCTCTCAAGAATGAGGCAAAAGCCAAGAAGTAGTAGAAGGTACCAATAATTCATTCTCTGAACATAAAAAAAAATGAAAAGTGGGGCATCTTGACTATACTGACACTATGCTAACTCTGCTGGGAATGTTTTGTTGTGCTTTTTTGTCTTTTTAAAGAGATATTGCAGTGCTGTCTTAAGGATTTTTTTTTCTTCTTTTTTTTTTTTGCTGAGAATACAAATCATATACAAATGGAACAATTATGCCCAGTGAAATTCCTGAATAAAATGCTACATTGCAGTACCCTAAAGCTAGGTCCCATCCTCTAATCATTCAGGTCTCAGCTCAAATGTCATTTCTTTAGAAGGTCCTATTCTGAGTACCACCACTCTAATTTCCAAATTATGTTGATCTAGTCTACTTTCTGTTATATTTTCTTTGCAGCACTTTATTTCTACCTGAAATCATCTTATTTATTTTTGTTTTATATTTTTATGTTTGTCTCCCCTTACTAAAAGGGAGGAACAAGGACCATGCTTACCTTGTTTACCAGTGAAGCACTTAGAAGAATGCCTGGCATATAATAGACAATTAGTGAATTTTTATTGGTTGATACTATGGAATCAAAATTAGTTTGATTCCTAGCTTTGCTGTTTTCTACCTAGCTATGTGACTTTAAGGTCAGCATAAAAGAAGACCCTCAAAAGGATGGATTGGACACAGTGGCTGCTACAGTGGGCTCAAGCATAGCGACGATTGTGAGGATGGCACAGGACCAGACAGTGTTTCATTCTGTTGTACACAGGGTCACTATGAGTCAAAACCAACACTAACGACAACATAGGACTTTTAAACAAATTATGTACCTTTCTGAACTTCATTTTCTGTTTCTGTTAAATATGTATCTTAAAGGCTTGAAGATTAAATAAGCTGATAAATGAAAATATTTAACACCGCACCTGACATATATTAAACACTCAGTAAAATATTTTTTAAATAGTATATCCAGTTATTTGCATACAATCAGGGCAGTTTATTGACAAAAAGAAATCAAGATAGTTTTATAATTGTTAGAATATTGTTTTGCCACTGATGTAAGTTCACTAAAAAATTATGTGTAAAAATAACTACCTTAAAGCAGTTTTAGATCACATTTATGTAAATGGACTTCAGCTAAATTTTTTTTTAATTTTTGATAATGATATAATTTTGATAATTATATAATTATAATTATATAAGTTATTCAATGTTGGAGACAAATCTGAATTTTACAATTCATTCATTTATTCATTCCTCGCTCCTTCGTTCATTAAGTCTACAATGTTTCAGACATTATGCTAGGCATTTAGAATATAACAGTAAAAAAGAAAAACATGGACCTAGCCTCAACAGCTAATATTCTAGCAGGGCCCAAGTTCCTGATATTCAAACTACTGTATCCAATTATCAGGAGCTCTGGTAGCATAGTGGCTAAGACACTTGACTGCTAACCAGAAGGCTGGCGGTTCAAACCCACCAGCCACTCCTCGGAAGGAAGATGGGGCAATCTACTTCCGTAGTGATACTGCCTCGGAAACCCAAGGAGGGGTCACTATGAGTCGGGTCCAACTCGATGGCACATAACAACAACAACATATCCAATTATTAGATCTCTGCCTGCCTCTTAAGCAGAGTCAACACGTCGAAAACCAAACTCATTTTCCCCATAAAACTTTTGCTATTTCTATATTTTTACCTGATTGTTCCACTGTAAGAGTCATTGCTGAGCTCTTCCATGTGTGTCCTTCATCCTCTACAACTAATGAGTCACTAAAGTGCTGGTTTTTAACCTTCTCTTCAACTCCATCTCTTATGGTCTTTGTTCTCCCATTGCATTGGAGCTTGTCATGATCTTTCATCTGTATTATCTGTTCTTTCTCCCCTCTGGTTCTCTATCTGCTTCTACTCTAACCTGTATACTACTACCAGAAAAATCTCTCTAAAACATAAATCTGGTCATTCTCCTCTGACTAAAATGGTTTGATTCCTTATTTCTAAAAGGAAAAATTTCAATATCCATTAACATTCAAGATCTTGTACAACATGACCTCAGCCTTTTTCCAGCTTTGTCTCCCACTCCTTCTTCCCCACTTATACAAATCCTTTACTCTATCCATACCAAGCTTGTCATTGCTTGTCAAACATGCTATGCCTTTTAGAGCAGTGCCTTATATTTCACCCACAATACTGCTACCTATGACCCTGTCCTGCACTTATGGCTCCTTGTGAGTCTTCCTCCAGAGCCAGATTAAATGTCTAGTCTGGAATCTTCAGTGACTACACCAGTCAGTATTAGTGGCTTTTATTGTTGAAACTGTATTTTTCTCTTTTTATTTCATCCCATAACCTAGCACAATGTCTAGTACTTGGTAAGGACTAAATAGATATTTATGAAATTAACTACAGAGTTCAGCTTTGAAGAATAAAAATGTAAACTGGGATCCAAGAACAGTGAAATTTATTAAATTTCTTTTGATTTAATCCTTCAAACAGATTTTATGCTGCATGTGTAGTTCTTGGGTTGCAGTATTTACATGAACACAAAATTGTTTATAGGTAAGTAAATTTTAAATACATTCTAATGGTTTAATTTTGTGTGAATTAGAATTAAGATAATTAAGAAGGATATTTTATGTTTGACCAGCTTATGTCTCCTGCATATGTTATTTAAAAAAATTTCAAACTCCCAGTTTGGAAGACATGTGGTTAACCTAATAATTAAATAATTGACTTATTTGTCTCTGATCCTCACTAATTAGTCAAATTATGAGTCAGCTTAATCATAATATAATTCACATTCATATTTGCATTCAACTGATCCACTCAGAAAACTGTCCTAAACCATTCAAAGTATGTCTGTGAATAGATAAGTAACTTGTGTCAGAATGTAAGATGTTGCATTGCTTCCCTAATGGAAAGTCTTGCTATCAACTGAACTAAGCAGTATACCTAGTGACATAGCTGATTTGTGACCTAGCATAAATTTCTTACACATTGTAGGCCAGTAACAAATAGTTAATTGCAGAGCATCTTGTCTATGGGCCACACTTTGAATAGCACTGCTCTGTTAATTGTTGTTGTTAGGTGCCATCAAGTCAATTCCGATTCATAGCAGCCCCATGTGACAGAGTAGAACTGCCCCATAGGGGTTTTTTGGCTGTAATCTTTATTCCAGCTCTTTTTCCCATGGTGCTGCTGGGTGGGTCTGACCTGCCAACTTTTCAGTTAGCATTCAAGCACTTAACCATTTGTGCCACAGGACTCCTTAATACTACTCTCGATCAGACAGATTACCAATTCTGGTTGGCCTTTTCATAATTTGTTTGGTCTTGAGCAGTGTTACTCTATCTGATAGTAACTGTAAACTATAAACATTTGAGGTCAGTTCAGTGACAGCATTCTCACCTTGTATGCAGGAGACCAGGTTCAGCTGGCCAGTACACCTCCTGCACAGCTACCATCCATCACTGGTGGCTTGCGTGTTGCTATAATGCCAAGCAGGTTTAAGTAGAGCTTCCAGATGAAGATAGAGTAGGAAGAAAGATCTAGCAATATACTTCCAAAAATTAACCAGTGAAAACCTTATGGATCACAAAAGTCCAATCTGCAACCCATGGGCTCATGGTACAGGATTGGTAGTGTTTCGTTCTGTTGTACATGGGATCAGCATGAGTTGGGGGGCAACTCAGTGGCAGCTAACAACACAATGAGTTTATTCAAACTTCAAAGTGTCCTATTTAACACAGAAAAAAAAATTATTCAGAAACTATATTATGCAGAGTAAAAACACAACAAAAAGAAGGAAAATGAACATTTGTAATATATCATTTAAATCTCAAATTAAAACCTGGAAAACCTGTTTTCAGTAAAGAAAATGTAGCACTCCTGTTGAAATGATTTTTTTTCAACTACATTATCTACTGATTTTACTGATTTTTTTTTTTTTTTTCCTTTTGCCTTTTTCTTTCATCCTGAACAGAGATTTGAAATTGGATAACTTATTGCTAGATACAGAGGGCTTTGTGAAAATTGCTGATTTTGGTCTTTGCAAAGAAGGTAATTAGATATTTAAAGTTTCTTTTCTGATAACTGTTCTTTTTTGTTTTGGTAGTTTTAACTATAGAAAGCCCAATATATTTTAACTTTGTTTTATTCTCCATTAAGATAGTGTGGATTGTTCATAAAATCTAAATACCACATTATTAAGAATTTATTCTGTGGATGTGAATGTTTAGGTTCCCAGAAATCATAATGTAAGACTAAGATTTTCTTTGTATAATTAATAATTCTGCCACTACTCTAAAAATGAATTTATTTAAGCACCTAATTGTTCACTTTATGGGGACTGTATACAGTGAATTATATAGGCTGAGTAACTTCTTTCCAACTTCTTTGAAACATTTAACATTTTCAAGTAGAAAAAATTATGTGTATCAAGATTGCTTTCTACATATTCAAAAGTAAATAAATAAGTAAGCTGAGGAAATTTGAAATCAGAGTTAGCATAAGAAAGTATAAAGTGCATGGGCTTAGGTACCACAGTCCTAGGTTTGAATCCTAGCTCTACTACTAACCTGCTGTCTGTCTTTGGGCAATTTAACCTTTCTGAGTCTGTTTTCTCAACTATAAAATGAATATAACTTCTCCTGTTTAGGTACAAGGAACACCTAGGAGTATTTAGAAATAAGCATCTGGAACAGAGCCTAACAGACTAAACAGGTGTACTTTACATTTCATACACTATGTTGTAACTAACTGTTTAATTATCTATCTTCCCTCTATACTAGTGGCTTCTTGTTTCTTATTTAGTTTTGTTTCCATAGCATATAGCACAGTGCTTGGCACATTGTAAGTATTCAGTAAATGCTTCCTTAATAAGTAGTTGAAGGACTGAATGAACTGTATTAATATATGTCTACCCACTGACCTCCTAACTGTTGAATCCAGTAAAATATTTGTCTCCCTTTGGACTTTCCTGTATTGGACATTGTTGAATTAAATTCTTTTATTCTTCAGTCTGTCCTTAGCCTACTGCTCTTCACAGTAGCTTTTAATTATCAAATATACTCTAATCACCCCGTAATCTATTGTTATTTCTTTTCCTGTGATTCCAAACATATTGTTCAGCTATCCGCCCAACAGCTCTAGCTGAATTGTAAAAGGCACCTCAAGCCTACACAAACAAAAATAATTTCTCCTCTTTGGTTAGTCTGCTTCTTAGTTGATGGCACCACAATCCCATCTCCCAGTCTGAAATTGTATAAGTGTCCTGGACTGGATCCTCTCCTCATTCAGTTATTCACCAAATTCTGCTATGGTTCAACCCTTGAATATTTCTTACATCTGTCATTTCCCCTCTAGTACTGCCAAACCATATCTTCTTTTGACAAGACTACTATAATAGCTTCCCAACAGTTATTTACTGTCTCTAGTGTTTTTCTACCTCAAATCAATCTGCCAGGCAGTTGCTAAAGTGGTAAAATGTGTATCCATAGAGATACACATCTGACCATGGCACACCCCTCTGAAAACCCTTCAGAAGCTAGGATTATATAACATGTAGTACTCTTCCTGGTCTGTCTGCTTACCTCTTCAGTCCACTCTCTTACTGCTCTAAGAACAGTGAATTGCTTGTATAGTTATGTCTCTCCATCACTATCATTCATCCCAACTCTGTTTACTAACAACTACTCATCTTTCAGACTCAGGTATCATCTCCCTAGACAAGATACCTCAGACTCCTCTATCCTAGCCCTAATGCCCAAGTCTTTAGGAGTCCTTCTTCATTGTTTCCATAATATCCTGCTCTTATCATATCAAAGAACTGGTGTGTTCCTACCACTGCATAGGTGTCTGGAACATAATAGGTACTCAGAAAATATGTTATTGACTGATCAAACTTATTAAATGTGTTTGTTTTCCTTCATTACTATAAAAAATAGAATCATGTAGTACAATAGCAATAGCTAACAATTATTGGCCCATATTGTGTGCCAAGCACTCTGACACATTTCATATGCATGGTCTCTTCTAATCTTCTTAACAGTCTTATGATGCTAGGTAGTATTATTAGCTCCAATATACAGATGAAGAAACTTAGGCTAGAGAGGTTAGATAACTTTCCCAAGCTCTTACAACTAACCAGTGGCAAAGTGAGGATTTAACCCCAGGTCTTCATGATTTCATAGCCTGATATAACCACTGCCATGGAGTTTTACTAATTTGAAGTCCTCTCTAATTGCGCTTTCAGCTTCCTTTAGAAATATCAATACAAGAAATTTATTGGAATGAATGAAATATGGTAATTACATTACTGTAATAGACATAATATATATGCACTGCATTAAAATGTCACAGATTTTATAAAATGACTATAAAGAAGAAAAGTCAAAACTCCAGCAGAGTTGTACCCTGAAGGCATTATACTCTAGTTGTGAACAGAGCACAGAATAAAAGCCAAGGAACATTAGTTGTATTATTTCTATAGTATGAATGTCTCTTGGTTTTATTATATTGTTAAGTATTATATTAGTTCCAATTTAAAAAAATATTTTGTTGGGGGAAAAAAAGGACAATGTCAAAGAAAATTTGCCCCCCTGCCCCACAAAAAACCCTTTCAGCCTAATGTGGTAATGTTTCTAACTATGCCTTTCGAGTTTTGGTCCAGAGACATACAGATTCATGTATGTTTTTAAATCATTGTATGTGCACTTCTTTTTAAAAAGAATTGAGAGTTTTTCTTGCAAATTCTCTCATAAGACGATTCTTTTAAAGGGCTTCAAATACTTCGGAAAACAGAGATTATTATCTTTGATGTGTAGAATATATATTTGATTAATACATTAAATTTGGAGGAACATATGTTGTAAAATTAGTTAGCTAAAATATTAATACCCTATCACTGTATTATATGACACATTTGGTCAACTCTTGATTTTTCAAGTGTTTGCTTTTTTTTAATTTTCTAAATTGTACTTATTTTATAATGAACTAAATAATCCTATTTAAAAAGGTTGAATTGGAAAGATGGAAGAAATTGAAGCTCCTATTTAGTGCATTTTTGTTGTAACTTCTTAGCAGTCCTTATAAAATAAGCCACCCTTATAAAATAATGACAAGAAAGAGAAAATAAGTGACTAATATGAAACTTGGGAATTTTAAGTATTTTTACCCATTAATTAGATAGTATAATTGCTTTTACACATTTTTTTCTATACCAATCCTTAACATTTTTCACACAAGTCTTGGGTATGTGTGAGTTTGGTCACCATGTACAAATGTACAAATTTAATTTTGCTTCCTAATGATATTTTCTAATTTTTAAAGGAATTTTTTTTTCTTGCTAACAAATATTTAAATTTTCCTTTTTTTCAGGAATGGGATATGGAGATAGAACAAGCACATTTTGTGGCACTCCTGAATTTCTTGCCCCAGAAGTATTAACAGAAACATCATATACGAGAGCTGTTGACTGGTGGGGCCTTGGTGTACTTATATATGAAATGCTTGTTGGTGAGGTAAGCAGTATAAAATAGGTGAGAGGAGAGGAAAAATGATTGAGAGAATTCAGCTTTATTAGTTATTAGCTTTATTATTTATAAAACCACTTAATATGTTTCCAGCTTAAGTAGTACTTGAATTTTATAAATAGTTACAGTATACTAATAATTGGCTATGTTTCTATGTTATCTTCACAGGTTTTTTTTTTTTTTTTTAGATTTTTATATAACCTGTGGAATATATTCCACTGCCTTGAAAATAATTCCTTATATTTCAATATTGCTATGGCTGTGTTTCATGATTTTAAGGCAATCATATACAGCTGATCATAGGGACTAGAATAGCAGCCAGACTAATGAAAAGAATGTACCCTGTATCTATAAAGAAAAGTCAGCTATTCAGTGGTCTAAAATAAATGCTACCTCCAAAAATAGTTAGATTAGAGTTGAAAAGATTAACTTTCTTTTTTTCCCCCCTTACTGTTTTCTGTAGTTGAACTTTAATTTCTAGGAATAATTTAGGTATACACAGAAATTGTTATTATTTAGGAAATAATGAATTATATCAAGTAAATAATGAAATAATAATGGACTAATATATTGTTTTATAAATCATTAGAAATGATGTATTAGTGTGGATTTGGGAAGGAGTAAATCTTTAACAAGTAATTGAAATCTATTAGATTTGATGAACTGGAGATACAATAAAAATTATTTTAGGATTGGCTCATTGTTCTGCAGTTTCCCCAGTACCAACAGCCTTCCTTGTACATTCAAGACATGGGTAAGAGATGAATAAGTGAGTGACCAAATTACTGAGTGTAAAAATTTCTGAAGTTTTGATCTGTGCTTGTTACTTAGTGAACAAAAGTTAATAAATGCATGTTAATTCATCCAAATGGACAGCCCCCTTTTTGTATATCAAATTGGAGTGAATACTCTGGCAAAAGAAGTAACGAATTAAAATGGTTTACCATATACTGGGCACTATTCACTATTATGTTTGCTTTATGAATTTTATGTTGTTGTTGTTGTTATATGCCGTCAAGTCATACCCGACTCATAGCAACCCCTCCTTGGGTTTCCGAGGCAATATCATTACAGAAGCAGGTGGCCCAACCTTCCTTCTGAGGAGAGGCTAGTGGGTTTGAATTGCCAGCCTTCTGGTCAGCAGTCAAGTGCCTTAGCCACTACCAGAGCTCCTTGAATTTTATATCAGTATTATTCTTATGCCTATTTTCATAGGCATGAACAGAGACACAGAGGTTAGTAACTTGGCCTAAAGTCACCCAGTTCTCAAATGGTAGAGCTGAGATTTTAAACCTGCCATTTTGGCTTCAAAAATCTATTTAAAACCAATAAATCAAGTTTGAAATTTTACCTATATTTAGAAAAACACCATGATAGTATTTTAGGATAGAAAGATTTATATTTTAGCCCTATTCCATAGTGGTCTTTACTTTCTAAGTATCAAACTCATATCTGACAGCTAAGTTTTCAACATAGTTCAGTGTTATCCCTTTGTGCATCAAATTGTTATACTGAATATAATGTAGCTTTTTTTTTTTTAACGACTCAGGGTCACTGTTATTAGAAGCAATGATTTTAATACTATGCTTACTAAAATGCCTCCAAGTCCTGTTGTAGTATATAGAGCATTAAATATACCTAGAATTTTGTGCTTTTTAAAAAGTTTGGTTGACCACTGCTTCTTGGTAACGTTGTGCCTACTAATCTGTAATTCTGTTTTGCCACTATTAATTTGCTATTGACTCTGAAATCTAAAGCACATGCATATCTGATACATAGCCACAGATTCTCCTTCTGTTGTAACACTTAGTACTGTATTTACTTTACCCATTTTCTTTTACCTTTCCACAAGATGAGCAGCTTGAGGACTGTGTATATTACATGGAGCCACTATCCAGTAGGCTCCATGGAAAAGAGCTCTGGTGGTGTAGTGGTTAAATCATTCGGCTGCTAACCAAAAGGTCAGTGGTTCGAACACACCAGCTGCTCTGTGGTAAAAAGATGAGGCACTCTGATTCTGTAAAGATTTACAGACTTGAAATCCTACGGGGCAGTTCTGTAGGGTCACTATGAGTCAGAATTGACTCGAAGGCAGTGGGTTATTTGGTTTATCTGGTATGCGCTCTAACTACTGACTGGCTAGGTACAGCAATAAATGAATGGAATAAAATTAAATGAACTAGATAAATGACATGTTAGACTAAGTATGTTAGAAAGGTCAAAGGTCCGTAAAATGAGTTTAAAGAGAATTTCAGTAACAATATGGCATAACTTCTCAATAATAGATAAGTATCTATTCTGGCTTCCTACAGTCTTTTTTGTTGTTGTTGCTATTGTTATTTTGGTGGGATTTCTTTTTTCCTTTGTTGTCATTTGGATAGATGAGATCTTACTATATTGAAACTCATTGTAACTTACTCAAAGATATTTCTTCTAGTCTCCCTTTCCTGGTGATGATGAAGAGGAAGTTTTTGACAGTATTGTAAATGATGAAGTAAGGTATCCAAGGTTCTTATCTACAGAAGCCATTTCCATAATGAGAAGGGTAAGAATTAATGGTTTGTAAACTATTTAAATTTTTTATGTTGAAGAAAATTTGCAAGTAAACCTTTAGAACTTGTTTTTTCAATTCACAGACCTTGCATGGTTTAGGCGGATGCAGAAGACATCTAAGTCTTTGAAAATTATGAAAATCCTTATAAATGAAGTTACTGGTTTTATTTTAACTTTTCTACTTTACATTTTGTTAGCTGTTAAGAAGAAATCCTGAGCGGCGCCTTGGAGCCGGGGAGAAAGATGCCGAGGATGTAAAAAAGCACCCATTTTTCCGGGTAAGAATGAAAATTTTAAATTTTTTTTTATAAAATTAAAGCAATTAGGAGTAAGAAACTAAACTGGTCGTCTTATATTTTGTGATCCAGCTAATTGATTGGAGTGCTCTGATGGACAAAAAAGTAAAGCCACCATTTGTACCTACCATTAGAGGACGGGAAGATGTTAGTAATTTTGATGATGAATTTACCTCAGAAGCACCTATTCTGACTCCACCTCGAGAACCAAGGATACTTTCAGAAGAGGAGCAAGAAATGTTCAGAGATTTTGACTACATTGCTGATTGGTGTTAAACTCCTAGACACTGTGAAACCAAGCAAACTAACTCACAAGAAGACCTCTTAAGAATAGCAACCCTTCATTTGCTCTCTGTGCCACCAATAGCTCTGAATACATGAAGATTGTTTAAAAGTACTGTCCTAAAATCATCTTGAAAAGTGGCTTCTTAATGTATTCTGAACATAAATCTGAGCACTGGAAACAGTTTCATAGAGTTTAAACTGGGTAAAATCGGCCATGAAAAGGACCATCACAAATGAATACTTTTGGATCAATAGTCTGTTTTTTAAAAAAGAAAAAAAAAACACTCTTCTACAGTACCTAGCTTTGCCATATGCCTGCCTTAAGTGGAAGGAATCAGTTAACTTCACTTAGCTCTTTTACAAAAAGGAGAAAAGGAAAAAAAGGGGGGGGGCTTGGAATGCTATTACTACTCACACTTACGATGATTCTGTTTGAATAAGGCAAACAAATGCGCTTATATTTTTTAAAAGAAATTACTGTAATATCAAAGAATGTAGTTACAGTTTGTGCACATTTTGGGGGCTTGATTTTTTTTAACAAAACAGAATGAATCATTGCTTTATTTTATAAATTTTCTATATTTATTAGGAGAAAATGTTTTTATTGCCTTATCTTTACCAGCCTATAACAGAGCCTCAGAGCTTACCAACAGAGCTACTTGCCAAACAGTTTTTTGTTTATTAAACATGCTGAAAGGAACAGGAACAACAGAGCATCAACATTCACTTAAAATTTAAGAATGAGAATTTCTGATCAATCTGAACTAAGATACTGTATCACCCATATGCATTCCCAAAGTCTAGACACTCATGTATGCTTTCTTCCAAAATCAATGAACTGATTACTCCTTTTTTTGATATCTGGTCTACATTTATCAGCCTAGTGCATCCTGTTCTTGTGTCTGCTGTAGAAGGTAACTCTATCTTTGTTAAACCATAGGGATTATCATTGTATACATGCTGTGAACATGTATATGTGCAAGTTGTAATGTATTCTGTGTTGTAGGCTTATTATTTAATTTCACCACTTCATCACTTTTGTACAGTGGCCAAGAAGACACCTCAGACTCCAGCATTTACATGAAGTGCATTTGGACTTTTTAGGCCACTGGATCCGGATTTTATATTGGCAGTTACTGAGGGTAAAAGCAATATATTGTAACAGAATGTATAAATATTTTTGATAAAACAGTCTATATTTTATAAAAAATTATTTTAACACTAAAGCTGTACCTCAAAAGTCTCTAAAATAATTTGATCAAATACTTTTTTACAACTCTTCAGAGGGTTAATGGCTTTTTAAATTATTTTTATGGGATAGTCATTTTGCCATCCATGACTTTCCACTTGCCTGAAGTTTTTTTTTTGTGTACCCCCTATCCCATGACATCATTGTTTTTCCTTAGTTTAGTAATAACATCTTTGATCCTGTGCTTAGCATTCAGGATCATCATACCTCAGGAATAGCAAGCTGTTAACTAACCATACTGAATTAACCATTTCATAATCATGGTAAGCTCATCTCACAAATTGTTCAGTTTAAACCCTATGAAAAACATGAGAGCACACTGATTTATTAGAGTTGAGCTAAAAAAAAAAAATTATAAATATTTCAGCCTTGCCAGGGTGTGTTTATATACATTTACTGTATTCTGAAGAACAATTAAAATGATGGCATAGTGCCTGAGGCATTTGATTGCTAACCAGAAGGCTGGCGGTCTGAAACCACCAGCCACTCCTCGGAAGGAAGGTTGGGCAATCTACTTCCACAGTGATACCACCTCAAAAACCCAAGGAGGGGTCGCTATAAGTTGGGTCCAACTCGATGGCAGTGTGTTTAGTTTTTTAGTTTTCTAAATTACTACTGTACTTTTATGCAAATAGTGCACATCTCTGCATTTGTCAGCTGCACCCTCGCCTTGTGAGATTTTTTCATAGGCTTCTCTATGGCAGTTTTTTTGTTTTGCTTTTTTTACGTGTTGCTATGAAGAAAAATTAGTGTAATGATCTTGTGAGGATGTCTCAAAGAGAGGAGTGGTGTGGCCAACAAACACAGACAGTGCACATTATTTGGGTAAAAATATGGTATTACCCCAGATCTTGGGGGGGAAAACATCTTTAAAGTTATTTTTAAGTGCCAGCTAATTTCCTTGGCAGAGGACAATAGAGGAGCTTAGCCTTATTGTCTGGCTTTAATTTAAAAACAGTGTTAACACAACATTTAAAAAGAAACACTACATACTTTTGAGGTACAGTCCGTTCACCTTTTCTGGTTCTCAAATATGCATAGAAAGCAATGTCCAAAAGGGGCTTTAGCATTAAAAACTGAGGTAGCATTTTGTAACTACACAGTGTACAGAAATTTTTTTAATTGAAGTCAATCACTAAAAAAAAAAAAATAGAGGGCAGGGTATATTCACACAATTAAGCTGAAGAAAGCACTAATTTTTTCTGTAGTTTTTAAAATTTATATATATTTTAGTCAGATTTAAAATTTTAAACTCTATCAAGTGTAAATATATTTTGCTATTACTGTATGTGTAAGTGACTGCTCAAGCACTTTGTAAGGAAATTAGGATATTTTAGAATGGTACACTATGCATTCAAATGAAATGTGCCTTTAACTATGTCATTCAAAAAAAAAAAAAAACTCAAGTGTTTTGCAGTCATAAATTACCACAAATGCACAAATTAAAGTTTAAATAGATTGTAATTTGTAACTTTGGTTTTAAGTGTTACTTCCTTATAGAGACTTCCTGATAATCAAAATATGCATTACCCTTTACTACATTCACAATATCTAAGACTAATTAATGTCAGTTATCCTTCTTTCAAATACTTTCTGTCTTGGGGAGGGCCATGAAGATTCAGAGCAGATTGTCCACATCACTGGAGATACTGGGGACTCTTTGTGTTCTAGTCCTACACAGCCATTAGCATCTGTCATTCAGTAGATATTTATGGAAGGCCTACTCTGTGCTAAGCATTAAGTAAAGAGGTTAAAAAAAAAGTCTTCATAAGTGAAGAACAGTGTGCATTAATGCTATCTAAAATATAAATACTAATATGTACATTTCTCTTGTTTGAGGTTATTTTATGACCTGAATTTCTAGACTATTGGAAAATAAGAGAATACTAACCATTTTATAATCATCTTAGAGAATTAAAAATGGAATATTTTGAGAAAATTATCTATGCTACCCCTGTAACAAAGGTGCCCTGGTGGCACTGTGGTTAAGTGCTCCACTGCTAACCAAAAGGCAGTGGTTCAAACCCACCAGCTGTTCCACAGGGGAAAGATGTGGAAGTCTCCTTCCATAAAGATTTCAGCCTTGGAAATCCTATGGACAGTTCTACTCTGTCCTATAGGGTCTCAGTGAGTCACAGTTGACTCAACGATGGCAACAAGTTTTACCTTATAACACAAATTGAGAACATATAATGGCTATTGCCATTATATGCTGACAATGTAAAAGCTGTCTTATAAATTCAAATCTAATAAAATTTTGGCAGATGCTGCCTATCTCCCCAAAGCAATTGAGGGTAGTATGAGAAATTTGAAGGAGCACATGCCAGTGCATGAATCATAATCTTAATTTAGAATTCTTACCTTTCAGCCATCGTTTGAGGTCTAGAGGTTCTCTCAGATATACTGGACTTATATATTAGTTTGAAGTACAGAAACAGTAAAAGTTACCAATGAAAAGTAAATATCAAATGAGAAAGGAAACAAACATACCAAAATCTTTGTGACACAGCAAAAGCAGTGGTTAGAGGGCAAGCTACAGCAATAAATGCTCACATCAAAAAAGAGTCAAAATCAACACCTTAACCCAACATCTCCAACAATTAGAAAAAGAGCAGCAAAAAAAAAAAAAAAACCCTTCAGACACCCAAAGAAATGAAATAATAAAGACTCCAGCAGAAATAAATGAAACAAAATAGAAAGAGTAGAAAAAAAAAATCAACAAGACTAAAAATTGTTTCTTTAAGAAGATGAGTAAAATCTACAGATTGCTGGCAAATATAACAAAAGAGAATATACAGATAATATGAGTAAGAAATGAAATGGGCAACATCACAACAGAACCAACTGAAATTAAAAGGATAATAACCACGATACTATGAAGAACTGTACAACAAATTTGAAAACCTAGAAGAAATGGACCAATTTCTGGAAACACACTAGTTGCCTAAACTAATACAAACCGAGGTATAAAATTTGAATAGACCCATAACAAAAGAAGAAATTGAACAGGTCATTAAAAAATTAGCAACAAACTAATGTCCTGGCCCAGATGGTTTCATTGGAGAATTCTACCAAACTTTCAGAAAAGAGCTGACACCAATCTTACTAAAACTATTCCAGAACACAGAAAAGGATAGAAACATGTTCACGATCATTAGCCATTAGTGACATGCAAATCAAAACAATGACATACATCTCTCCCCAGCACTAATAGCAAACTTCAGTAAGACAGGAAATAATAAATGCTGGTGAAGATGTGGAGAGATTGGAACTCTCATACACTGTTTGTGGGACTGTAAAATGATACAACCACTGTGGAAAGCAGTATGGCTATTCTTTAAAAAGTTGGAAATAGAAATACCATTTGATCCAGCAATCCCATTAAAAAAACTCACTGGTGTTGAGTTGGTTCTGGCTCATAGTGACCCCTCCTTGGGATCCATACGCAGTATCTCTATGGAAGTAGATACTGCCCAATCTTCCTTCCGAGGAGTGGCTGGTGGATTTGAACCACCAGCCTTCTGGTTAGCGGTCAGATGCCTTAGGCACTATGCCACCAGAGCACCTAGCAATCCCATTGACTAGGTATATATCCTAAAGAAGTAAGACACAAACAGATACATGCACACTCATGTTCATTACGACACTATTCACAGTAGCAAAGAGATGGAAACAAACTAAGTGCCCATCAACAGAACGATGGATAACCAAACTATGGTACATACGTGCAATGGAATGCTGTGCAACATTAAAGAATAATGCAAAATCTGGGAAACACCACATAACATGGATGATCTTGGAGGACAGTATACTGAGTGAAATCAGTCAGTCACAAAAGGACAAGTATTACATTAGTTCACTATTGTCAAAAGGCAAAGAAAGGTTTATATATGAAAGGAAACTTTCTTTGTTGGTTACCAGGGAGGGGAGTGGAGGAGAGGGAACCCTGCTGGATAGGTGGAGACAAGTATTGATTGGGTGAAGGGAAAGGCAATATACCAAAAGCGAGTGACCAACACAGTAACACTAAGGAAAAGGAAGATGCAGCAAGGTGCACAAGAGGTACAGACAACAAAGGTAAACCCTTTTACATATACACTACTGTGTTATCAGTGATACCAAACATTAATCTACGAGTAAACAGAGGGGTAGACAGGCTGAATGATCAAAATATGTCTATTCAAAAAGGAATATACCCATGACCATATATAAAGTTGGCAGACGATATATCTACATACGTATGTGTATGTGGTGTAAGAATGTTCGTATAAATAGCATTAACAGTGGGCAAAGTTATCATAACTTCTTAACCACAGCCAGCAACCCTGAGGGAGCAAGTTGTTGGACCTGTGGGCTTGGAACCATGGTCACAGGGGACATCAAGCTCAACTGACATAACATACTACACAAAAACATTGTTCCACATCCTACTTTGATGAATAACAACTGGGGTCTTAAAAGCTTGCAACCCACCATCTATATGTAATAATTGGTCTCTCCTCATCCAGAGCAAAGAAGAATGAAGAAAACTGAAGACATAGAAACAATTAGTCCGTATATGGACTATATGACCATAAGAACTAGATGGTGCCCAGCTGTCACTTGGAAAGGGATCAGTGCAGGAGAATCCTGGATAGAGAGAACAATGTGAAACAAAACTCAAAATCATTAAAAAAAAAAAAAAGCCAGGCTTACTGGTCTGATAGAGACTGGTGAAACTCCTGAGATTATGACCCCTAGTCACTGTTTAGCCCTGGAATTGAACTCACTCCCATGGCTTCCAGGCAAAGAACAGATACGCATATAAGGTGAACATTTATAGCAGGTAGATAGATACACTCCTTAGAACAGTCAATCATGGGAAATCAGAAGGGCAGTATTTGCACAGGTAAATAGCTCAGAGGACAGGAATACATAGGGAGGAAAGACACAGGGAAATGGTAACCAAAGGGAGGAAGTAGTAAGAGATCTGTTAACATTACAGGGATTGCAGTCAATGTCATGAAACAAAAGGTATATGAACTGCTGTATGGAAAATGAATTTGTTCTGTTAACTTCCACCCAAATCACAAAAAAAAAAAAAGTTAATAAATTATACATATTATAAAACTAGAGGTAAGTATTTCGGTGACATCTGAATTTATTATCAAACTGTTATTTTCTGCTTCTAGTATCATGACTAACTGAAAATTGTTTTTCAAGACTGCTGGTCACATTAAAAGTAAGAGAAGTCTCCAGGAACTCCTCCCCTCAAAAACAATCCAACCTAAACAGGAGCCTGAATGAACAAGGGCTTCATCGCCCAAGAGTTAGAGCAGAAGAACCCAACTACAAGGGGAGGATACTCAGAAGTTGGGCAGAAGCTGAGTCTACGAGAGCAGAAAGCTTAACCCAGAGCAACAGAACACTGGAGAGGGTAAGACCCAGGATGGCAGGGAACTGGTTTGGGGCATGCAGGTAGTCAGAAGAAATAAGAGTTCCCAAGAGTGTGGGTTACTGTAGCAACACCATTGTAGACATTGCAGACATTGAAAGTAGCAGTAGGACTTCTAGAGGAGCTTAAGTTGTAGTTTGCTGACACCCTCTTGCTGCCATTAGAAGCAGATACTCTGGAGGAAATCTGCAAGGTGATTTTCTTCTCCAGGTTAAGATCAAGTAATATGCTGTCAAAGATCACCAAGCACATGAAAGATGGCAAGCTACTGTGAATGAGAGCCAACAGAAATAAACAATAAACTTTACACATCCCCTCCCAATCCACAATAAATTTTTAAAAAATAAAGCCTTAAGTCTCAGAAACTACAAAGTATAGTTATACAGATGACATTTTCTAACTGGTTAGAATGAGAAGATTTTAAAATCTATATATGAAATTTTAGAAATACCCTCTACATAATGGATCAAAAGAAGGAATTTTAATGAAGAATACTTAGATAATATATATCAAAACGTGAGGGATGTCATGAAATTGATGCTTCCTGGGAACTTTATAAACTAAATGCTTATAGAAAAAAGCTGAAGGTTAAAAAATTATTAAACTGTTCACCTTGGAAAGTTAGAAAAATAACAGTAAATTCAAAGGGAACAAAAATCAAAAGAAAAGAGTCTTGAAAATGCTAACAAAATTTATAAACCTCTGAAAAAGTAAAGATAAAACAACCTCATGGAAAGTGAGAAAATGGGGAAAAATACTATTTTTCATTCTATAAAGTCAGTATAATCTAGATAAGAGATAAGGACAGTACATTATAAGTAAATTTCATTCATTCTAAACAAAATATGAACTCGGATTCCACAATGTGTTATTTGGATGCTATTCTATGAGCAAATTGGGCTTATTTCAAAAATATAAGGGTGACTTCATATAAATAAAAATTTCTATCATTCATTATATTAACATTAAAGGAGATGAAATAATGGATTAAGAAAAAAAATCCATTACACTTTTGGTTAAAATAACAAGGAATAGAAGTATATTTCCTTAGCCAGAAAAATGGTATCTGTGAAAATAAGTAAAACCAATGACCTTACCCCATATGAGGAAACATTGGACACTGGAAGTATTCCATTTAAAATTAGGAGCCAATCTGTGAAGCCTGTCATTAGTACTTCTTTTCAACATTGTATTCTGCTACTTTCAGAAGTGTAAGGAGTCAAAGGACAAAATATGTATTTGCAGATGATATTATTTCCTACATAGACAACTCAAAAAGACTCCAGTTTTCTAGCATTAAGTAATTTACTCAAAATGTTGGATATAAGATAAAGACAAATCAGTTGCATTACTGTGCTCCATCAACAATTGGAATACCTTTTTTTTTTTTAACTTTCAACAAAACTAAATTACGTAAAAACAAATCTAACAATGATGTGCATGACCTACAAACAAAATTGGGAAACATTAAAGAACACTTAAGTAAATGTAGAAAGAGCCCATTTTCTTGAGATAACAGTACCCATTTTTCTGTGTGGATTCAAGGCAATTGCAACCAGAATCCCAAAAAAACGTTTTTGTGGAACTGTGTAAGTTCATTCTAAAAGAAGCAAAATGTGAATAATAGTAAATAAATCCCTAAAAAGAAAGGGAAAAAAAAAAGGCATTTTCTCTACCAGATCTCAAGACTTACAAAGGTATAGCAATTACTATAATATTGGTGCATGTTACAGATGGAACAGACAAGAGCCAAGGGACAAACCCACACATATCTGGAGCTTTGATAACGTAAAAGAAGTGGTTTGGTGATTCAATAAAGAAAGAAGAAAATGTTCCATGAAGAGAGCTAGGAAAAGTATCCATATGGAAAGGGGGAAAAACATTTAATTCTTATCAAATTGGATTAAGCATTTAATGTCAAAAGCAAAACTTAAAACATTGAAAATACGTATATAGAACAAGAAACCACTAAAATGCAAGAAAGATTGATAAATTGTTAATAGGTGCTGTTGAGGTATTCCCAACTCATAGCAGCCCTAGGTACAACAGAATGAAGCACTGGCCAGCCTAGTGCTACCCTCACAGATCATTACTATGCTTGAGCCATTGCTGCTGCTACTGTGTCGGGCCATCTCGTGAGGGTCTTCTACTTTGCTGACCCTCTGCTTTACCAAACACAGTGTCCTCCTCCAGGGACTGGTCCCTCCTGATAATGTGTCTAAAGTACACGAGACAAAGTCTCACCCCTCACTTCTAAGCATTCTGTCTGCACTTCTTCCAAGACAGATTTGTTCATTCTTTTGACAGTCCATGGTGTATTCAGTACTTTTCACCAACAACGTACTTCAGATGCATCAGTTCTTCAGTCTTCCTTATTCACCGTCCACATGCATGTGAGACAGTTGAAAATAGCATGACTTGGGTCAAGGGACACCTTTGTCCTCAAAGTGACAGACTTGCCCAATACATTGTTTGATTTCTTCATTGTTGCTTTCATGGACATTGATTGAGGATCCAAGTGAAATGAAACCCTTGACGACTTCAATCTTCGTTTATCATAATGTTGCTTACTGGGCCAAAAAAAAAAAAAAAAAAAAGCTCACTGCCATCCAGTCTATTCAACTCATAGCGACCCCTCCTTGAGTGTGCAAGGCAGTATCACTGTGGAAGTAGATTGCCCAATCTTCCTTCCAAGGAGTGCCTGGTGGGTTTGAACCACCAGCCTTCTGGTTAGCAGTCAAATGCCTTAGGCACTATGCCACCAGAGCTCCCATTATTGATCCAGTTGTGAGGATCTTGTTTTCTTTACATTGAAGTATAATCCATACTGAAGGCTATTATTTTCATCAATAAGTGTTTCAAGTCATCTTCACTTTCAGCAAGCAAGGTTGTGTCATCTGCATTTTGCCAGTTATTAATGAGTCTTCCTCCAATCCTGATGCTATGTTCTTCATACAGTCTGACTTCTCAGATTATTTGCTCTGCATACAGATTGAATGTTGTTGTTGTTAGGTGCCATCGAGTCGTTTCCGACTCATCGCGACCCTATACACAGCAGAACAAAACACTGCCCGATCCTGCGCTAGCTCCATGATCCCTGCTATACTTGAGCCCATCATCGCAGCCACCGTGTCAATGCATCTCGTTGAAGGCCTCCCCCTCTTTCGTCGATCCTCCACCCTACCAAGCATGACATCCTTCTCCCGGGAATGGTCCCTTTTGACAACATGACCAAAATAGGTGAGATGAGGTCTGGCCAAGCTCACTTGCAAGGAGCATTTCGGGTGCACTACCTCCAGAACAGATCTGTTAGTTCTTTTAGCAGTCCATGGTACTTTCAGCATTCTTCGCCAGCACCACAACTCAAAA
>NW_006921739.1:7979310-7999190 GCF_000298275.1 Orycteropus afer afer
CTAGCTGCCCTTCAGGTCTGGAATTGAACCCCCACCTGTGGCTTCCAGCCAAACAAAAGACCGGCGTATGAGTTGAACATATACCTGAGGTAGATACACCCCTTGGAAAGAACAATCATGGGAGAAATAAGGGCTATGTATGCACAGGGGGACAACTTAGGGGGCAAGAGTGCATGGAAGGATGGACACAGGGAAGAGGTTAAGTATTGGGAGGAAGTGGGAGGGGAGTTGTTGCATTTTGGTAAATTGTGGTCAATGTTATGAGACAAAGTGTATGTGAACTTCTGTATGGAAAGTGAATTTGCTGTGCAAATTTCCACCCACATCACAATTTAAAAAAAAAAAAAAAAAAAGGCTTAATGAGGAGGCAAAAAATAAGATAAACCAAACAAATGGGTGTTTTTTTGTTCTTGGTTTTTTTTTTTTGTTTGTTTTTTAAAGCAAGAAAACCAAAACAAATCTCACTGCCATCGAATTGGTTCCAACTCATAGCAACCTCTCCTTGGGTTTCCAAGGTGGTATCTCTATGGAAATAGATTGCCCAGTCTTCCTTCCAAGAAGTGGCTGGTGAGTTTGAACCACCAGCCTTCTGGTTAGCAGTCAAATGCCTTAGGCACGATGCCACCAGAAAGGCAGTATAATATATTAGTGAAGTACTTTGTTGGTTTAAATTATTAGTCATATTTTAGGTCTTCCGTTTGGCTTAAGGAAGCCCCTGGGTGATGCTGATAGTTAACAGCTGGACCACCAACCAAAAGGGATGGTTCACATTCACCCAGAGACACCTAAGAAGTAAGCATTGGCAATCTGCTTTGAAAAGGTCACAGCCTTGAAAACCCTATGGAACAGTATGTTAGGTCTTCAGTTTGGCTAGTTACTGCACTGGTGTATAATATATCCGTAATGAATGATATGCCCCTCACCCCCTCGAGTCTTCCCTTTTCTCCTTTTCCAGCTGATCGTTTTAATCACTCTTTCACATCCTCAGATCCCCTTGCTTCTTTCTCGCTTTTTTTTTTTTTTTTAATAAAACCCTGTTAAAACACCAGCTTTTGTCAAATCTGTCTCTTCACCTGCACAACTGTATTAACTGGTCTCAGTATCATGAAGGAAACCATCACTAAATCTCCCCAGGCTTGTTAGTTGCCATCAAGTTGATTCCCACTCATGGCAACCTCATGCATGGAAAGTAGAACTGCTCCCCTCTGAGGTGCCCCCGGGTGAACTTGAACCACCACCATTTTAGTCCAGCTCTTCACCATATGCACCACCTAGGGGCTCTCTACTACCCATCTCTTTACCTGCAGAACTAGGCAAATTGGTCTCATTAGCATGAAGGAAGCCATTACTGAATTTCCCTAGTCTAGTGGTTATCAAATGTTCTCATGCACCAGAATCACTAGGAGGGTTTGTTAAAACACAAATGCATAGATTTTACTCTCCAGTTTCTGATTAAGTCGATGTGGGATGGGGCTTGAGAATTTACCTCCCTGACAAGTTTCTAGGTGATGTTCAGGCTTCTGGTCTGGCCATAAAACAAGTCTCAGTAAATTTAAAAGAATTACATTTTTTAAGATCACTTTGATATCACTGTCTAAAATTCAAAGTGTCACATTTATAACATGTAAATTACCTAATTGTGGCAGATAACTTTGTTGCTAATGTTATACAAAAGAAAAGAACATGAATTTCAGCATACTAATTATTAAAAGTCATTTTAAGGAAGCAAAGCTTTTCACCATATGCTGAGAAGCCCATTTTCTACTCAGGAAATGAATGAGACTTTCCTTATTACCTGTTTATATAGAGAGAGCTCTAGTGGCTTAGTGCCTAAGGCATTTGACTGCTAACCAGAAGGTTGATGGTTCAAACCCACCAGCCACTCCTCGGAAGGAAGGTTGGGCAATCTACTTCCATATTGATACTGCCTCAGAAACCCAAGGAGGGGTCGCTATGAATCGGGGCTGACTTGACGGCACATAACAACAACAACAATATATATATTATCTGTTTAAAAAACATGAGTAATCACATCTAGTTAAAGTCAGCAAGAAAGTTAAAGTCATAAAGCAAATAATCAAACTAATGTACTTAATGTCTTTTTAATGTAATTATAAAATCTGAAATAACTTTTGTGAAGCAGTCAGTGCCAAAGAGACCAGAAGAAATATTCAAATAACACTTCCTCAATTCAGCATCATTTGGAGTAGTTCACCATGTGTTAATTTGCATATAACTGAAGTTTAGCTTAATCTTATGCAATAAAACTCATTTAAAAATTAAGGCAAAAATTGCATATAATCACAATTCTCCTTTAAAATTCTTTAAATTATCCATAAAAGTACAGCCAAATTTGTCTGGCTTCTTATCAGAATGTTTGAAAAGCTCATTTTCTCGCAATTTGTTGCCACCTAAAGGCACACGTTAGATGTTTGTGTCTTCCAACCATAAGTTTAATATCTTTTTCCTCTTTACTAAAGTCTTGTCACATAGTTGGTTCATCTCCTTATTGGATTCTGTATCATTTGATGACATGGCTTGACATTTCTCTCCAATTTTGATTGCTTGCTGATTTTGTTTTAACCCTCTTTGTTTATACGTTGGAGACAGACATGCTGTCTCTTTGTCAAAGGCAGTCAGTTTGTCTTCCAGCACTGGAATGCATTGCTGTTTCTTAAGTTGAACATCTTGGTTTAAGTGGTTAGCTTGCATTTAGATAATGTATTTCACAAAAATAACAATAATAATCATCTATAGGATGAAAATCATTCAGCAGAGTAAGAGGTACACACTATGAAAGGCATGCAGAAACTAAGACCAGCTTTTTAAAGAGATAGTAAACTCAGCTTCCTTCTCATGCTCTCTTTGGAAGATAGATTAATAGAATAAGAAGCAAGACTGTCACATCATTTAAATTATTTCCCTTTCCCTCTTGTGTGCACATGCATGCCAAATAGGTTAGTTGCAGTTGTTTAAATTAAATATCTAATGTTGTCACGGTGATATATAAACTAATCTGTAAAAATAACCAACAGTTTTTCTCTCCCAGGCATGAACACACATAAGCAGAGACAGGATATCAAGCTCATAGGCTTCCTGGCTTCAGGCTTCCTGCTGCTGTTCACCAGGGCAATTCAAGTGTTGCTTCTCTTGCTGATCGATCTTCTATTCCTTGCCTGTTTTTCCCCTCTGTACTCTGCTCAGCTTTACTCATTTACCTATCTTCCTATGTTAGCCAAGTCTCTAACCTCAATTCATTGCCTGCTTGTGATGATGGTTTAACCAAATTTCTCCCTTTTAGAAGTAAAACAATACTATTTTTCAACATAAGCAATCTTACACATATGATCTAGTCCTCAGACTACCCCTATGAAGCAGGTAGAGTAAAGTAATTTGCCCTGATACATCACAAATCTTTTGCTTGGGTTGATTTTAAATTAGACCAGTCAATGGTCATCTCCCAAAAAAAAGTAAGATGAAATATACTTTTTAAAAAAATACATCAGTGATAATGTATACTTCTTATTGAACACATCAGGAGATAAGTAATGTCAAATATTTGCACTTTCGTTAACCTGTTGCTATCAAGTTGATTCTAACTCTTAGCTATCCTCTAGGATGGAATAGAATTGTCCCTCGGGGTTTACAGGCTGTAAATCTTTATGGAAGAAGACTGCTTCATCTTTCTCCCATGGAGCAGCTAATCTTTCAGTTAGCAGCCAAGCACTTAACCACTGTACCACCAGGGATCCTTGCACTATCATTGAGCTCAGTTAAACGACTGGGTTAAGGTATTGGAAGTTGTCAAAAATAAAATGCAATGCATAAAGGTCAATATCCTAGGCATTAGTGAGGTAAATGGACTGGTTTTGGCCATTTTGAATCAGACAATCATACAATCTACTATGCCAGGAATGACAAAGAGGAATGGTGTGGCATTCATCATCACAAAGAATATTTCAAGATCTATCCTGAAGTACAATGCTGTCAGTGATAGGATAATGTCCATATGCCTATGAGGAAGACCATTTAATACTACTATTAGTCACATTTACTCACCAACCACCAAAGCCAATGACTAGGAAAGAAGATTTTTACCAACTTCTGCCATCTGATATTGACCAAAGATGGAATCAAGATGTGTTGATTGTCACTGGTGATTGGAATGCAAAAGTTGGAAACAAAGACGAATCACCAGCAGTTGGAAAATATGGCCTTGGTGATGGAAATAACGCTGGAGATCACATGATAGAATTCTTGCAAGACCAAATACTTATACATTACAAATACATTTTTCCAACAATGTGAACGGCAGCTATACATGTGGACTTCACCAGATGGAGTACACAGGAATCATATCGACTACATCTGTGTGGCAAGAGGTAATGAAGAAGCTCAATATCTTCAGCCAAGACAGTGGCAGAAGGCCAGGAGCTGACTGTGAAACAGACTATCAACTGCTCTTATGCAAGTACAAGTTGAAACTGAAGGCAATTAAAACAAGTCCACGAGAGCCAAAATATGACCTTGATTATATTCCTCCTGAATTTAGAGAATATCTAAAGAATGTATTTGATGCTTTGAACACCAGTAACTGACAACCAGATAAACTGTGGGATGACATCAAGAACATCATCCATGAAGAAAGTAAAAAGTCATTAAAAAGACAGGAAGAGAAGAACAGACCAAAATGGAGTCAGAAAAGACTCTGAAACTTGCCCTTGGGTGCAGAGTAGCTAAAGCAAATGGAAGAAATGACAAGATAAGAGAGCTGAACAGAAGATTTCAAAGATCTGCTCAAGACAACAAAGCCAATTATTATGAAATATGCAAAGACCTGGAGTTCAAAAACCAAAAAGGAAGCATGCTTGGCATTTCTCAAGCTGAAAGAACTGAAGAAAAGTTCCAACCTCAGAGTTGGAATATTGAAAGAGTCTATGGGCAAAATATTGATTGAATGATCAGGAAGCATCAAAAGAAGATGGAAGGAATATACAGAATCACTGTACAAAAAAGAATTGGTTGATATTCATCCATTTCAGAAGATGGCATGTGATCAAGAGCCAATGGTATTGAAGGAAGAAGTCAAAGCTGCACTGAAGAAATTGACAAAGAACAAGTCTCCAGGAATTGATGGAATACACATTGAGATGTTTCAACAAACCCATTGAGCACTGGAGGCACTCACTCATCTATGCCAAGGGATTTGGAAGACAGCTACCTCCAACTGACTGGAAAAGATCCATATTTGTACCCATCCCAAAGAAAGGTGATCCCACAGAATGTGGAAATTATTGAACACTATCATTAATATCACATGTCAGTAAAATCTTGCTGAAGATAATTCAATAACGGTTGCAGCAGTATATTGACAGAGAACTGCCAGAAATGCAGGCTGAATACAGAAGAGGACATGGAATGAGGGATATCATTTCTGATGTCAGATGGATCTTGGCTGAAAGCAGAGAATGCCAGAAAGATGTTTTATTGACTATGCAAAAGCATTTGATTGTGTGGATCATAACAAATGGATAACATTGAGAAGAATGGGAATTCCAGAACACTTGAATGTGCTCATCAGGAACCTGTACATTGACAAGGAGGCTGTTGTTCAAACAGAACAAGGGGCTACGACATGGTTTAAAATCAGGAAGGGAGTGTTTCAGGGTTATATCTTTACACCACACTTATTCAATCTGTATGCTGAGCAAATAATCTGAGATGCTGGACTATCTGAAGAAGCAGATAGCATCAGGATTGAAGGAAGACTCATTAGCAACCTGTGATACACTGATGACACAACTTTGCTTGCTGAAAGTGAAGATGACTTGAAGCACTTACTGATGAAGATTAAAGACTGCAGTCTGCAGTATGGATTATATCTCAACATAATGATAATGAAAACCCTCACATCTGGACCAATAAGCAGCATCACAATAAATGAGAAATGATTGAAGCTGTTAAAGATATTATATTACTTGGATCCACAATCAACACCAATGGAAGAAGTCAACACATCAAACCTCGTATAGCATTGGGCAAATCTGCTGCAAAAGACCTCTTTAAAGTGCTGAAGAGCAAAAATGTCTCTTTGAAGACTAAGGTGTGCCTAATCCAAGCCATGGTATTTTCTATCACCTTATACGCATGTGAGAGCTGGACAAAGAATAAGGAAGACTGAAGAAGAGTTAATGCTTTTGAGTTGTGGTGTTGGCAGAGAATACTGAAAGTACCATGGACTGCCAGAACAACTAACAAATCTTTCCTGGAGGAAGTGCAGCTGGAATGCTCCTTGGAAGCAAGAATGGCCAAACTTTGCCTCACCTACTTTGGTCATGTTCTCAGAAGGGACCTTTCCCTGGAGAAGGGTATTATGCTTGGTAAAGCAGAGGGTCAACAAAAAAGGGGAAGGCCCTCAACGAGATGGATTGACACAGTGGCTGCAATGATGGGCTCAGGTATAGCAAGGATTGTGAGGCTGGCACAGGACCAGGCAGGGTTCCGTTCAGTTGTGCATAAGGTCACTATCAGTCAAAGCCAACTTGATGGCACCTAACAACAACAACAAGATATTCAACACCATCTCTCTAAAGATCTGTTTTTCCCTTTGTTCTTAATAATCTGTTAGATAATACTTTGAGGTTATTTGAATATCACATTTCCCAACAACCTTTTTTCCCCAATGGTTTTATTTTAGCATTTATTGATTACCCTCATCTGAGTAAGTCATTACATTGGAGGTTGCAAAATAACTTTTTAACTCTAGTATTCCTTCTGCATTCATTAGCTACCATTCTTATGTTTATTAAAAAAAAAAAAATGCTTTTCCTTTTTTCTCTTTTTTTTTTTTTTTAAGTATTGCTCTCTGTGCGTGAATTTGTTTTAATTCATTATATTATAATCCATTACTTTTCTCTTGGAGGCTCAAATTGTCCCAAATTTGACCCTATTGGTCTTCAAGTACCTCATTTTATGTAGTACAAGATATTCCAGGCTCACTCTATGCTGTCTCAGCCCAAACCTGGATTAGCCCTTTTTTCCAAGATGTCTTGAAGAGGGGTATTTAGAAACAAATTTGGTTGCTACTGTGAAATCATGACTTCTAGGCCCTTTCAAGATTATTTCTCAAATTACCTTGTTTCATGTTTGTATCTCTCTTTTGCCACAGTGAAAACCTTTATTTCCAAGGGTCTGCATTTAGGGATAAATTAATCAGCTTTATACTGGAAAGTAGTATTTTGTACTTTCTCTAGAAAAAAAAAATTGATCAGTTCATCAGAGGTCACTATACACTTTGTTTTCAAATTATATAAAAGCTTGGGAACCAGGCCACTACTTCCATGTCTCAATGAGAACCAGATGAATGGATCAGTGGTCCCAATAATTTTCTGGTGATTTTTGTATAGTTCCTAATTGGTTTTTTTTTTCTTTTTAGTTGCTTATGCCAAACTATCACACTGAGATTTACTTGTCCTATCATACAAATTCACATTATGTATTCTATGTGGAATCCATTTAATTATTTTTTACGCTTACAGCATTATGTTGAATTGTAGCATTCAGTGAGCTGCTATTGAGTCACTGGTTTATTTCTTGTGAAATATAGATATAATGCAACACAATAAAAATGAAAAAATGCAAACTAAACATTAGCAAATGACATGGGAATATGTTATTACCTTATCTAACTAGCACAATCTATGTAGTGCACATAAAATATTTAAGAATGTAATTATTAACAAGAGAATGGGATTTCAAAGAAATGATAACTATACTTACTATTTACAAATTTGAAACCTATGTTTCAAATAATTAATCCCAGTACTTTTTTATCTCTGTAAAAATGGCTTGAGGGAGGTGTCTGACCTCCTCTAGCTTCATAAGCAGGGAAGAGGATCAGGAACAGTCCAAGACTGATTCCTATGAGGCAGAGGTCAGATATGCCTTCACACTCCAACATTTTTACCACTTCTGACACCAATTGTCCCTGCCATGGCACTCTCTACTTCTCTCATAATTCATTGTAATGGCCATACAGGCCTCTCAGACAATATTCACAATTATGGGGTTTATTAGGGAAGTAACAGGTAGCAATTCAGGATCAGAAACAACTCAGGATACAGTTCTTCAATCAGGGCAGCTTCTCAGCCGTGCCGCAGGCAGGCTTCTCTCTGGTCCTCGGCCCTGTGGCCTCTGCCCTGCTCTGGCCAGTGTTACAAAGCTCTTTTAGCTCTGCCATTAAGTGCCCACATGTATCCTACTCCTCCAGAAAGCCTTGGTGCAAAGGCGCTCAGCTTTCTTGCTCCATAGGTCCAGAAGCCCACTGTATTGTCTCTTGTCAGCTTCCTGAGTCTGTTGCCACTGTCTTTGCCACTGACTCTTGCAGTCGCTTGCTGTCTCAGCAAAGTGTTACAGCTCTCTCTGTCTCCTGAGTCCAGGAGGTTCATTCAGTGCAGGGATCTCTTATCCTTGCCAAAGGAAATGCTCCTCTCCTGGCCCTTCCTTCTGGATACTAGTGAGACCCTGCTTTCCTGCCTCTAGGATGGCTCATTTTAAGCCTAGTGGGATGGCAAAACTGACCCATCCCCAGGTTAGGGTTCTATACCCTTTACTTGCACGGTCCCACCCCCAGGAGTGCTATGTACCTTGTTTACATTATTAGCAAACTTATCCAATCCCCTTGGCAGGACACAAGCACCTCACATTTGCATAGTCCCACCCAGTTATTTCATGGGAGTTACAAAGACTATGGCTGTTGTTGTTGTTATGTGCCATCGAGTCGGCCCCGACTCACAGCGACCCCTCCTTGGGTTTCCGAGGCAGTATCACTACGGAAGTAGGATTGCCCAACCTTCCTTCCGAGGAGTGGCTGATGGGTAGAAGGGCCATATTAAGTAACATATTAAGTAACTCACTGCACCAAACTGCTTTATCAATTTCCAGTGATCTAAACACTTTAAAAGAAGCTTTGGTGGCATAGTGCCTAAGGCACTTGACTGCTAACCAGCAGGCTGGTGGTTCAAACCCACCAGCCACTCCTCGGAAGGAAGATGGGGCAATCTACTTCCATAGTGATACCACCTCAGAAACCCAAGGAGGGGTCGCTATGAGTCGGGTCTGACTCAATGGTACATAAAAACAGCAACAACAAATACTTTGAGAGAGAAAGATGTGATTTTATTTTTCATCTACCATCAATCCAGGGCTTTTGTGGATAAAGGAAATTAATTGCAATCCACTTTCTAAGAGACACCTAATACCTCTTTGGTACCTACTTTTCCTTTACATACCAACTCTACTCCCTTGCCACCCCTTCTGAAAAAGAATTATTCATGTTATATTGTATTCTTGTTGTTGTTGTTATGTGCCGTCGAGTCGGACCCGACTCACAGGGACCCCTCCTTGGGTTTCTGAGGCAGTATCACTATGGAAGTAGATTGCCCAACCTTCCTTCTGAGGAGTGGCTGGTGGGTTTGAACCGCCAGTCTTCTGGTTAGTAGTCAAGTGCCTTAGGCACTATGCTACCAGAGCTCCCTATAGTTGTATTAGGATGGGGAAAAACTAAGGTTGTTTGGCTCTGTGGGCATTGCCATATTAAAAGTTACCAGAGATCCGCAGTCTGGTCCTCAACTTTGTAGGTTCAGAAATCTTTATCAGCTCATAGAATAATTGGATTCTGAATTAGTTAGAATAGAGGTTCTGCTGTGTATCAGAGACCCAAAAGAATATTAGTTTGAATAAAACGAGGTTGATGTGGCTGCTCTGACAAGATTATCCAGCGACTCAGACTCTTGAGTTTATAGTTCTGCCATTTCTAGGTTTTCCTAGTCTGCCTCAGTAGAATGAGGAAAGGGAAGAGGTGTGACTGGCGTGACTCCCCATTGGCCTAAAGTTAGCTGAAACAATGACTGACAGATCATCTTTATCTGGTGCATATATATGCATGTCCTAGATTGGGCACTTTACTTCCATAGTAATACTGCATCAGGAACCCAGGGACGGGTTGTTATTAGTTGGATCTGACCTTAAGAGGGCAGTGAGTTTGAGTTTTTTGTTTTTTTGGTTTTTTTAATCACTATCAAACGAGAGGATAGATATTGAGTATGCTATCTGTACATTCTCTGACACAAGTTCTTAGAATATTAACCCACAGTAACCAAACTTGAATATATTCACCATATTTTGGCTCTCATGGACTTGTTTTAATTTTCTTCAATTTCAAGTTGAACTTGCATATGAGCCGCTGATGGTCTGTTCCACAATCAGCTCCTGGCCTTGTTTGGCTGAAGATACTGAGTTTTTCCATTACCTTTTACCACAGATGTAGCCAATCTGATTCCTGTGTACTCCATCTGGCAAAGTCCACATGTATAGCCACTGTTTGTGCTTCAAACTCACCAACCCAGTTGTTTAAGCCAAATGTAGGTACTTTCCTTGATTCCTCCCTACATCTCAATAATCACATCATGTGGTGACCTCCGATACAGATCAGTTTTGCTTTTCTAGATCTTCACAGCTACCACCCCATCTGAACCCTCATTGCTCTCACCTGAACTTCCTCAGAAGCCTCCTTACAGCCCCCCTTCATTCCATTCTTGCCTCTTTCTAATTAATATCTTTACAGGAGCTCTGGTGCCGCAGTGCCTAAGCCATCTGACTGCTAACGGAGGAGGTTGGTGCTTCAAACTCACCAGCTGCTCCACATAGAGAGGAGGCAATCTGCTTCTGTAAAGATTTACCACCTGGGAAACCCAGTTGGCGTTCTCTGTGTTGGAATTGACTCAGTGGCAGTAGGTTTGGTGTTTTGGGTTTGTAGTACCAAATATGATTTTTAAAAGATCACTGAGACCCTATCACTGACCTCTCAAAACTCCATTATAGCATTAGTTTCTCATTCTTGAGAATAAAATAAAAATTTTTATCATGGCCTACAAAGGCTCTGTACCTCCTGGCTCCTGCTTAGCTTCTCCCATTCAAGCTACAACCATGTAGATATCCTGTCTGAACCCTGAACATTCCCAACTCTTTGCTGCCTTAATGCCTTTCTCCCAGCTATTTGCATAATTGGGTCATTCTCATCTTTCAGATTTCTGCTCAGATGTCACTTCTAGGAGAGACCTTCCCTGATTGCTGTCTTTCATCACACCATTTCTCTCTCTCAAAGCAACACCCTGGAATTACACCATTTATTTACCCTCTGCCTCAGGTTTCTCATCTATAAATTGCATAATAGTGACACCTCCTCATAGGTTTCAAGAGTGAAATGAGTTGTATGTAAATAAAACTCTTAGAGCCTGATTTAGTAAGCTCATAATAAATGTTAGCTGTTGGTGTTATTACTGTTATTGTCTGTGCTGCTAACTGTAAGCTCCATGAAAGTAATACATTGTCTTATTCACTTCTGTATCCCCAGTGACTCTCATAGTCCTCAATTCATAGATGGGCTCAATAAATAATGGATTTGATCTCTGGTGGTATAGTGCCTAAGGCATTTGACTGCTAATAAGAAGGCTGGTGGTTCAAATCCACCAGCAACTCCTCAGAAGGAAGGTTGGGCCATCTACTTCTGTAGAGTTACTGCCTCGGAAACCCAAGGAGGGGTTGCTATCAGTTGGATCCAACTCGACAGCAATGAGTTTGGTTTTATCATGTTCTGGGACTGTACTCATTAATGGTGAGTCAAACCTGAAAAAGACTTGATTGATCCCTGCACCCAATATGCTCTAAGTTTAGTGTGTGAGCAAAAACAAAACAAAGTTATTTTCAATTCACTGTAATAGATGCATTAAAACCAGTTGTGGGAGAGTCGATCCTGGCTCATGGTGACCCTATGTATGTCAGAGTATAACAATGCTTCATAAAGTGTTCAATGGTTGATTTTTTTGTTTGTTTGGAAGTAGAATGCCAGGTCTTCCATCCAAGGTATCGCTGGATGGACTCGTTCCACCAACGTTTAATTTAGCAGCCAAGCATGTTAACCATTTGTACCCCTCAAGGATTTCTATAGATAAATAGTAAGGTAACAACAGAGAACACAATAGAGTGGTGGACAAAGCCACAGTAGATAAATTGACTTTGTAAATATGGAATTAGTCAAGTAAGTGTAATGTTCTTTAAGGAAAATTTTGTGTCTAATATTGTGGTTGATAAGTTCCCACAGTAATGTTGGTTGTAGGGAATATCTGTCCAGCTGTTATTGGCAGCCTGTTGGCTGTAACCTTCAGCGATGGTTCTGTCCAAATAACTATCCGGCCTCTTATACCAGGCCTCTTGAATTTTACTACCCTCTCTTCTGGACAGCAATTTTTCTTATGCCAATTAGTATAATTTTAGATGATACTTTTCTGAAGTGAGTTAGACATGTATCCTAGTCTTATTAGCAGGAAAGTTAGGAATCTTGTTTTAGAGTATATTTGTCCATCTGTTCACTATTGAGCACCTCTATATGTTGTCTCTGTGCTAAAGGTGATGAGGAAAAAGAAAATTCTTGCCATCAAGGCAAACACTGATTAGTGGGATAAAGACATTTGTTTTGATACATTAGCACAATATTACATGCTAACCTCAGAGGGGTTGAGAGGAAACATGGAGGCGAAAGTTAAGAGTATACCAAATAGAGAAGTTCATTAGGGGCAGTAACTAAAGCACAGAAGAATTGAAGAGCTCTGAGGAGAACAGTACAAAGTCTAGTGCATATAACCATGGACTGGATTGGAAAGAGTTTTGGGAGGTAAGGCTGGAATAGACTGGGCCAGAGCAGGAAAGGTGTTGTATGCTACACTGTTTGGTTTCAGCCTCCAGGCATAGGTGAGCCATTGGAGCAGTGTGAAAGAGACTTGCAATGGGAAAGTAGGCTGTGTGGAAGTTCCGACCTGAGGCTGAAGGCCTGGACTAAGGGAAAAGGTGGGATAAGATGGACAAGCAGCAGCATGTTAAATGTAGCTCAACGGGATGTGGATATTCTCTGATACATCACATAAGTACCTCCGTACATTTCTTCTGGATTTCTAAATACTGGTATACCCCGAAACTCTGTTCTAAGTCCCTTTCCTTATCTATCAACATGCTCTCCTCTAGCCTCAGCATTCAAAAATATCACTTATATGTTGTTGTTCACTAACTGAAACGTTATTTCCAGTCTCTCCTCTTCAAGGAAATTCAAGCTTATGTGAAGACCTTTCCACAATTACACATGGACGGCCTAGAGACAAATTTAATATAGACAAGGCAGACTTTTGAGTTCTTTTCTCCCATCCTTTCCTCAGCTTTCATTTTTGCCCACTTATATAGGCTCTTCCCATACAGCAGCCAAAGTGATTGAAAAATGCAAATTTTTAATCCATTTCACTATGAAATAGTAACCCGACCCCTTACCCTGGTTCCTCAGGCATGTGGTCCAACTACCTCTCCAATCTCCTCCAACTCCTTCAACTGTCACTGCCCTCCTGCTAAAATGACCTCCTTTCTAATATAGACACCCACCAAACTCTTCACTACCTTAGGGCTTTTCACTAAATGTTTCCTGTGCTTGAAATGTTATTTCTCCTAATCCTTACAGAGCTACCTCTTGATTCGCATCTCAGCTTAAATGTCACCACTTCAGGTTTATAAGAATCCAACTCATCCTGAAAATCTGTAAATAAAGAGAAGGAAATCAAGCATCAGTTCCTGTCTCAAACCAAAAAACTTATCCCAATGCCATCAAGAAGATTCTGACTCTTAGTGACCCAATAGGACAGAGTAAAACTGCCCCATAGGGTTTCCAAGGATGTGATCTTTATGGTCTTGAGATATGTAGGTGACACAACCTTGGTTGCTGAAAGTGAAGAGGGTTTGAAGTCCTTACTGATGAAGATCAAAGATTATGCCCTTCAGTATGGATTACACCTCAACATAAAGAAAATAACTCGACCAATTAACAACATAATGGTAAATGGAGAAAAGATTACAGTTGTCAAGGATTTCATTTTACTTTGATCCACAATCAACATCCATGAAAGCAGCAGTCCAAAAAAAAAAAATCAAACAATGTATTGCATTGGGCAAATCTCCAAGACTTCTTTAAAGCATTTAAAAAGCAAAGATATTACTTGAAGACTAAGGTGCACCTGACCCAAGCCATGGTGTGTTCAATAACCTTACATGCATGTGGGGATCTCTGGTAGCATAGTGCCTAGGGCACTTGACTGCTAACCAGAAGGCTGGAGGTTCAAACCCACCAGCCACTCCTCGGAAGGAAGGTTGGGCAATCTACTTCCGTAGTGATACCACCTTGGAAACCCAAGGAGGGGTTGCTATGAGTTGGGTCCAACTCGACGGCAACATATGCATGTGAGAGCAGAACAGTGAATAAAGATGGCCACAGAGAAACTGATACATTTGAATTGTGGTGTTGGCAAAGAATACTGAATGTACTGTGGACTGCTAGAAGAACGAACAAAGCTGTCTTGGAATGCTCCTTAGAAGTGAGAATGGTCAGACTTCATCTCTCCTACTTTGGTCATGCTGTCAGAAGGGACCAGTCCCTGGAGAAGGATATCATGCTTGGTAAAGCAAAGGGTCAGCGGAAAATGAAGAAGACCCTAAATGAGATGATTTGACACAGTGGCTGCAACCATGGGCTCAAGCATGGCGACAATTGTGAGGATGGTGTAGTTTGGGGCAGTTTCATTCTGTTGTACGTTGGGTTGCTATGAGTTGGAACCAACTCAACAGCGCCTAACAACAAGAATAATTTTTACAGAAGCAGACTGGCACATCTTTCTCCCATAGAGCAGCTGATAGGTTCGAACCACCAACATTTTGGTTAGGGCCAAACATTTTAAACACTATGCCACCAGGGCTCCTAGCCATTCCTATACCATACTATATTTCAAAGTAGCCAAATAGTTGATATGGGAAGAGTTCTCTTTTTTTGTATAGGAGAGTCATAGCTAGTAATTACAGAAATAATTACATGATTAGAAAACCAGCTTTTTGCAACCCCTAAGGAGCTCTGGTGGTGCAGTTGTTAAGTATTTGGCTGCTAACCAAAAAGCCAGTGGTTCAAATCCACCAGCTGCTCTGTGGAAGAAAGATGGGTTGGTCTGTTTCTGCAAAGATTTATAGCCTGGGAGACCCAATGGGGGTTGCTATGAATCAGAATCCACTTGATAGCAGTGAGTTTTTTTTTGTTTTGTTTTTTGGTGGGGAGGAAGAAGCTCTGATGGTGTAGTGGGTAGGACATTTGGCTGTTAACCAGAAGGTCAGCAGTTCAAACCCAGTAGCTGCTCTGCAGGAGGAAGATGAGGCAATCTACTTCCATAAAGATTTATAGTCTTAGAAATCCAGAGGGCGTTGCTATGAGTCAGAATTAACTCAATAACAGTGGGTTTGGTTTTTGGTTTTGATTATGAAATAACTGATCTTGGCAACAATTTAACAACAGCTTTTAAAACTATTAGCAAAATTTGATTTTTTTTTTTTTATAGTCGAATTTTTATAGTATATGGGTTATTCTGGCAACTCTTGAACTCAATGATCAATCTCAATATCACTAAAAGCAGCGTTATCACATAAGGTCTGCATTCTCATGTAATGCAATAAGAAGCAGAAATTACCATCTTGGTCCTGTTACCTCTCAAAAAAACAAAATTAACCTAAATCAAATGAAGCTTCTAGATGTAACTATCAGTTTACAGAAAATACAAGAGTAAACGAAAAATGACACAGCTTCTTTAACAAAGAAATGGCTTGACAAAAATGTGTGTTTGGGGGTGTCCAATGTATATTTTAAAAAACATTTAAGAAATTATACAGTTGATATGCAATGTATGAATGTTGATTGGTCCTGATTTGAAAATAAAAAATACTGAGAATGGGGAAACATGAGTATGGACCACATATTACATGATAAATGTAGTTGGGTATGAAAATGTTGTGGTTATGTTTTTCTTTAAAAAAAAAAATCTACTAAGTTAGTAGATGCTGGACTCTTTATGGATAAAATAATATAATTTCTGGAATTCGCTTTACAATACTCCAGCAAAAGAAGGCAGGCCTAGGGAATAGATAAAACACGAATGGTGTAATGCTACTAATTGGCAAGGCTAGGTGAAGGATACATAATGGGGTGAGGGGACAGGAAGAGAATGAAAGGGAAGACATTACAACAGACTTTTTAATATATTTGAAAGTTTCCATAATAAAAAGAAAAAAATAATCCTACTCAAAAAGATATTTTCCTATCACCCATTTCAGTCACTATCATACCAGCATATTTAAATATTCAGCTGTGTGTTCATAATAATCTGATTTATTTATGTATTTGTTTCCCAATCTAGAGTGAGAACAGAGGCCTTGACTTTTTGTTCACAGCACTATATCCTAAGTGGCCAAAGTGGTACCAGATACTGACTTGATCCATAGTTTTTTTGAACACATGAGTTAGATGTGGCGTTGTAAAAGGAGGAGGTAATTTCAGGTCAAATAAAATGGTATTGTTTATATGTTATATATCAGTATACAGGAGCTCTGGTGGCGTAGTGCCTAAGACATTTGACTGCTCACCAGAAGGCTTGTGGTTCAAACCTACCAGCCACTCCTCGGAAGGAAGACTGGACAATCTACTTCCATAAAGATACCACCTTGGAAACCCAAGGAGGGGTTGCTATGAGTTGGAACTGACTCAACAGCAGTGAGGTTTTTCTGTTTTTTGTGTTTGTTTCCCCCAACCCCATATCAGTATATACTTACTGCTTGTCATTTTAAATCATGATAATGAAAAAAAATAGAAGTAGGTTTAAAGCTGGCCTAGAAAAAGTTTGAGTAAGCAAGCAATGAGGGATGCTTGTTAGACATCTCTTTTTCTGGAGGTGGCTGAGTTTATTTCATGCCTGTCCTAAAATGTAAAATGTATGTATATTGGTAATTATTATTTTGCTTTGGTTATTTTAAGGTGAAAAATGCTATTATGTATTCTTTTTGAAATGAGAACATTTGATCATGACCTTTTAAAGTCTGTCACTTGTGGATGACAGACTGCATATTAGAGACCTTTGAAATGTGGCCTGTGAAGAAAAGAGAAGTCTAAAGTGTGAATAATTATCTTGAACTGGAAATCACATCTAGCTTAATTAACTAATAGTAAAAACCCAAACCAATTGCCTTCTAACTTGTAGGATTTTATGATTTCATTGAAAATTAGCCCCAAACTTTTGAAAAAAAAGTAACTGCCTTCGAAGTTGATAGAATACCTCTGCTGGAGAGTGGGGGTACTGAGTTAAATAGACCTTTGGCCTGACACAGACCAAGTGTTAATTTAGTGTGTGGCTGGAGGACTGGCCCAGTAAACACAGCTAGTAAGCAGGCAGGGGGCACTGCAACAGTGTCTGGCTGGAACACTAACTTCTGTGGCCAATTCTCTGCCTTTTATCCTATCATTCTATGTTCAACCATCATGTTTAGTCCAGGAAGTAATTTTCTGTGCCCCATTGTGCCACATACTCTACTATACCCTAAGGCTACAGTGATGAGCATAGGAGATAAAATGAAGCAAACAGGAAATGCTGATAGAGAAATGCAAGCTACTATTGGGAGTACTTTAAGGACAACCTCAGCCTTAGGGGGTCAGGGAACACTTCCTGGAGGAAATAGATTCTGAAGAACAAATAGATGTTACATAGACAAAGAGGTTGTAGGAAAGCCAGTGAGACAGAGAGTATTCTAGAAAGAGAGATGGATCTATGCAAATGCCTATAGGACCTAGAAAGTACATTCAATGAACTTCAAAGTTTAAGAGTTGCTAGTGACAACAGAAGAAACTAGAGAGAGTGTTTTGATGGAATCCTTAAGGAAATAGAGGTTCTTTAACCAAGGGAGTAATTTAATAAAACCAATTTGAAAATTTTATCAGTAATCCAAGTGATAAACTAAGGTGGCCCAGACTTGAGTATTTTTAGTGGGGGTGGAACTCTAAGGATAAACTGAATACATATTTAGAATCAGGACATGGAGAGTGATTAGATATAGAAGGTAACAGCTTGGTGTATGGGGGTCCCATTTTCAGACATAGGAAAAAAAATGGAGCTTTGGGAGACAAGAATAACTTACCTATGTTGAGTGTGTTGTGCTTGAGGTGCTGTGGGGAAAAATCCATATGGAGATAGCCAAGACCAGACTTCAAGAGAGAGGACTGACTGGAGAGATAAAGGTCAAAGGATGGTAAGTAAAACAAATGATTAGATAGGACCATGCAGGATTTAGTGTGGAGAATAAGATGAAAGGCCACCAAGGACAAAACTCTAAGGGAAGAGGAGAAGAGAAGGATTCAACATAGACTTAAAAGTAGTAGGCCGGGTATGATGAGAAATAGGCAGACAAGTGACACAGACCCTCTTCAACGAAGAAAAGAAAAACCAATTGGCAGAGAAACAGAAGATAATCCTGGAGCCCTGAGCTTTGAAAGGAACTATACAGTAGTGGATTAGGCACCAACTAGTGGAAAAACCTGAATGAAAACAGTGAGTACAGAAACGGTCAGAGCTGCAGACTGTCAGCTACTCTGACAGGACCAACAGCCTGAATACTTCCAAGTGGGGATGGGACTTGAGAATTGACCTAAAGATCAGCCCTGGTCACCAAGGGCTGCAGGGATGACTGCACTGGTGGCCTATGACTAGGAAGGAAACACCAAGGAGGGAGACAACCTGAGCTGTTGACTAGCCACTGTCCAGAGGGTGTAGCCATTTTGATTGTTTACACGTGTCAGCCATTTTGGATATTTAAAGTGACCGAGGGCACAGCCATTTTGAATGTTTATAAGTAGCAGCCATTTTGTATATTTAAAGTGACCAAAGGTGCAGCCATTTGAAATCTTTACAAGTGGCAACCATTTTGGATTTTAAAGTGATAGCATTCTCATTTGGATTCCAGGGACCTAAGAATAGGCTCTGTTTGCCAAGGTCAGCAAGGACATATGAGAAGCTGACAACAGGAGACAGGTGGTGAGTATATAGGTGCTGTGAATAGAGGAGCACAGCACAAAACCATGCTTACATAGTGTAGTAGTTCAGTTGATGTGTCAACTTGGCTGGGCCTGGTTGAGTGGCTGGGCGGCTGGATGTAGTATTCCCCATGATGAGACTGGCAATGAACTCCATGGTGGAATCTACTGTGAGCAGCTGTGTTGCTGCCTTAGGGAATGTGGTCTGCTTCCTGTATATAAGCAGAAGCCTTGGGGAATGGTCTCTAGCTTATGGCACCTTGAACCCTGCATGTAGCCGTGTCATTGTTCAGCAGCCTGCCATACTCTGCTGACCTTGGGACTTAAAATGGACTTGAATTAATGGTCTGCCATGTGATTTGTTAATATCAGGACTGTGCCTTATTACTTGTCAACCTTGGGCTTGGCAGCCTCAGCAGCCAGCAGCTGTCTGAGTGAAGAAAAGCCTCTAGCTTCAGTGGGCCAGGAGGTAGAGGCAGAGCTGAAGCCCAAGGCTGAGGGGCTTTCACCCAGCCCCTAGAGCCTGGCACTGGAACTTGGACTTAATGCCTCCAAACTGTTAGAGAATAAACTCCTATTTGTTAAGGCCATCCCATTGGTGGTATATTCTTGTCAGAGCAGCACTAGGTAACCAGAATACTGAGATAACATACAAACAAAACAAAGAAAATGAAAATCGTGGGCAAGTCACTCTAGCATACAATCACCAATTAAATATAAACACAAAATTGTCACAATGCCTCAGAGACAACAGAGCATCACAGGCCACACAAAGAAGCAGGATAAAGTAGTAGAAACAAGGGACCAGGATACAGACCCAAAACACATCCTGGAGGAAGATGCAGCATTGGAATTCCCTGATAAGGAATTAGAAAGAATTATATTTAAGTATCTTCAA
>NW_006921739.1:8003095-8013901 GCF_000298275.1 Orycteropus afer afer
ATATAGAAGAAACGAGCAATATTCATTTGCAGAAAAATGAAACAAGATCCATACATCACACCACACACACAAACTAACTCAGATGGATCAAAGACTTAAATATGAAACCTAAAACTATGAAGTCCCTCAAGGAAAAACAGAGGCAAATTTAGGGGCCCTCATTTATGGCATAAATAGACTGTCAAGCTTAATCCAAAATGCACAAACAGCAGAAGATAAACTAGATGAATGGAACCTAAAATTTAAATTTTTATGTGCTTCAAAAGATTTCTCCAAAAGAAGAAAAAGAGAACATAAAGATTGGGAAAAAACATTCAGCAACGATATATCTGACAAAGGACTTATCTTTAAAATTTATAGGAAACTCCAACACCTCAACAACACAAAGATTAATAATCCAATTAAAAAATGGGTAAAAGACATGAACAGACACTTCACCAAAGAGGACACTCATGCAGCCAGCAAATACATAAAGAAATGCTCACATTCATTAGCCATCAGAGAGATGCAAATCAAAACAACAATGAGATACCATCTCACTCCAGCACTAGTGACAAAGTTCAACAAGGCAGAAAATAACAAATGCTGGCAAGGATGTGGAGAGTTTGGAACTCTCATACACTGCTGATGGGACTGTAAAATGGTACAACCACTGTGGAAAGCAGTATGTAATTCCTTAAAAAGCTGGAATTAGAAACACCATTTGGCCCAGCAATCTCATTACTAGTTATATATCCTAAAGAAATGAGAGCCAAGACAAGAACAATATATGCACACCCATTTTCATTGCAGCGCTATTTACAATAGCAAAAAGATGGAAACAACCTTGGTGCCCATCAACAGAGAAATGGATAACTAAACTATGGTACATATTCACAGTGGAATACTATACAACCCTAAGGAATAAAGTGAAATCTGCAAAACACTGCATGAACTTGGAGGATATTATGCTGAATGATATCACAAAAGGACATATATAGGATTAGTTCATTATTGCAAAAAGTCAAGGAATGGTTTATATATAGAAGGGAACTTTCTTTGTTGGTCATCAGGGGTGGGAGGGGAGGGAACACGGAAAAAAAATGCATTGAACCATGTCACTTTAGTTTTGTGTATTTCATTGTACACAATTATATTTCAGTAAAATGTATTTTTTTAAGAAAATTATATTCAGCCAAATTTCAAAGGAAAACTTGAGGTTCAAAGAACTTTTTTCATGGTACAGCTTTCTAATATTGAAAGTGGAAGAAAGTGTAATTGGTACTCGATATAAAGGAAGAGTACTCAGCCTTAGACACAATCTAGTGCGTATTTGGCAATGACATTACAATGGATCAAGGCTTCTTTAGGGCAAGAACAAGGTGCTTTGAGACTACATCAGAAATCCAGATGGGGAGTCAGCAAATGCTTCCTGGTTGTTGTTAGGTTGACACCTGGATAGGAGTTAGCCAAAGGATGAGGGGGCAAGAAAGGTCCTAAGTGAGAGAGGAACATTTGAGAAGGCTGGCTGTTCAAACCTACCAGCCACTCCTCGGAAAGAAGACTGGGCAATCTAGTTCCATAGAGATACTGCCTCAGAAACCCAAGGAGGGGTCACTATGAGTCAGAATTGACTTGATGGCAGTGTTTAGAGTTTTAGAGGTGAAAGAATGCCAGTTTTGGAGGAATGAAACTGTACTGTTGCTGGAGTGTATGTATAAACCATGATGGAGAGAGTGGGCAGAGATTAGGAAAGAAGAGGCCAGAGCACAAAGAGCCTTGTAAGCACTGTTAGGAAGAGTTACTTATCACAACGGCCGAGCTAGGTTTTATGGGGCCTGAAGCATTTACAGTATTAGGGAATCTCTTTAAGAAACCTGTCATTTTGTGTTTATGGATACAAAACTAGGTTTAGAGCTTAGAAGTGCCGTGCAAGTGAGACTGCAGTTTCATTATCTTCCTGATAATCCCCTCTACTTCAGAGCCACTGAAATGTCTTCAGCTGGGAGAGATGGAACTAGATTTGCTAGTGGGAATTGGTCATAGGGTGAAAGGTCGAAAGCAGGCACACTAGTGAGGAGCTGCCTCAGCAACTATGGGTGATGATAAGGGGTCTGCCCTAGTGTATGGCAGTTAGCTTAGAAAAAGTGCATAAATAAGTGCTATTTGTGTGATAGAAACAAAGAACCCGGACTGGCAACATGTGACTCATGAGATTAAAAAACAGCAGTAGACGTGATATCATTATGTTGAATTTAAGATTCTGCCAAACAATGTTTTAAATCAACATAAGCAACAAGGAATTAAAAATCCAAATAGAATTAGATCCAGTGCTCTTAGTGATGTTAGAAAGGTAAACTTATTCTATACTGCTCCAAAAGGCAGGTCTATGATGGAAAATTGCATGGAACTCCCAGCAGCAGAGCTCATCTGACATGTTGGTGGGAGCATAAATAGGCACAGCCACAATGGAAAATAGTTGGGAAATATTTCTTACAGCCAAATATATGCCTGCCTTATGACCCAGCAACTCCATGTGTTAGAATTTAAGTAGCAGCCTCTTTGTAACTAAATGCTAGAAACTACCCAAATATTCATTAGTAGTAGAATAGATAATGGCTTACTCAACAATGGAAAACTATACTGCAGGAAGAATGAACACACACTGTAATACAGATGAATCTTGCAAAATAGTGAGTGTGTATATTTGAAGATAGTATAGTGGTTAGTGGCAATCCTTGTAAAGATGGTTGGTGGTGAGTGATTGGAAGGGAGTGAAAGGGAACCTTCAGAAGTGTTGGAAATATTCATCTTGGGACTGGTTACATGAGAATATTTGTGAAAATTCATCAAGCTCTATAATTATATGCCCTTTTCTGTATGTGTATTTCAAAAGTAAAAAACAAAACAAAAACGAAAAGCACACTCTTAATAGGTGTTCTCACTGGGCACAGTAAAAAACAGCTAAATATCTAATGAGGTCTCAAATGACCTCTGAGAGGGTTAATTCACATGCAGTGAGATGTGTCCATACATCAGAGAAGAAAACGTTACATTGTGTTTGGGAGAGTATGTCATAAAAGCAAGCAGATGAAAGTATATTTACAATTCCAAACAGGTGAAACTACCTGATGAAGAGGATAAGACAGTAACAGACTAAATACAGGCAGTGCCCAGGAAAGTTATGAATGTTCAACTTACATACAGCTCCCATTGTTGTTACGTGCCGTAGAGTGGATTCTGTGCCATTCTCACACTCATCACAAGGTTTGAGCCCATTACAGCAGCCACCGTGTCAGCTCACCTTGTTCAAAATCCTTTTTGTTGACCTTCTGCTTTACCAAGGATGATTTCCTTCTGCAGGTAATGGTCTTTCCTGATAACAAGTCCATAGTATGTGAGATGAAGCCTGACCATCCTCACTTCTAAGGAACATTCTGGCAGTACTTCTTCAATTCCTGCTTGCCCTTTAATGTTATGTCAATTTGCCCTCACTTTGAAATGACTGAACTAATCCCAACTCACAGCAAATTCTTCATCACAATCACCTTCACTTGCTGCACATGTAGCTTTTAAATCATCGAGGTCTTTGAACCTTTTCTTGCACTAAAACAAGGCTAAATAAGAACTGTATGCACCCATTCCAACTCACCTACAAATTCCACTTAAAGACTTAAAGGGACAGGAACTTGGTCACAAGCTGGGAACTCTTATTGAAAGTTGCAGGTCAGAAAATGGGCATGGGAATTGTTGCTCTGTTAATCTGAATAGAAATGGCTTGTGGTCACCTTATTTCACCAAGTGAGTGTTAGCCTCCCAAAATAGCAGTTGAAAGTACCCCCTACTCTGAGAAATGCCAGTGAGGGTTATGAGTGGAACATTATGCTTGTGAAAGACCCTGGAGCCTCCATCACCTAGAGATCACTGAACGGTGCTTTTGCAGAGAAGCCTTGCAGCCTTGAGAACCTTATGGAGAGTGTGTGTAAACATCTGGGAGGGGGAGAATGAGGTGCGCGGGGGGCCAGGGAATCTTTCGATAGCTTCACAATTGCCAGATGAGAACTCCAGCAACAAGAAAAGTCAGGGCCACTGGTAATTGGAAATATTGGCATGGGGCACAGAGACCTCTTGGCTGGATTAGGACCAGATGGGTAAAAGGCTGACCCCCTCAGCTGTTCATCTTGATAATTAAAGTAAATCTTGCACCTGTGATACAAAATGAGCTCAGAAATCAAAGACAACAATGAGTAAAGCACATTTGTTGCTTTGAACACAAAGGCTTAGTATCAAGAGGCATCTAGTTTGGGAAACATTTAATTTGGAGGAAGGGCAAAAGAACAATGTTGATGATTAACTCCTTGTCACCTGGGCTGATTTATAAAGAATTTAAGAACTCACTCTAAAGAGCTTCCCAAAGAAGCCAGATGTAAGTATTGCTGTGAAGCTCCAACTAAAGTTGGTCCTGGTGCAGCCTCCTATGAAATGAGCTTTGATCACATGGCTTAATGCAAAGAGAACTAGATAGAGCAAGGCACCTGGGTCAAGACTCTGCTAAGTGATCCTGGGCTAAACTGGTGGTTTGTCCAGGCTTCTCTGATCTACAAAAATGGGGATACTGGGATTCAGATTCTATGAAATGTACAAAGAAATTTGTGAACTTGCATAGTGATTTGATAGCAAAGATTATCAGTGAAAAGTGGCTTCTAGTGAGTTTTTAAGTACCTGGATGTTGTTGTTGTTATGTGCCGTCGAGTCAAACCTGACTCATAGCGACCCCTCCTTGGGTTTCCGAGGCAGTATCACTACGGAAGTAGGATTGCCCAACCTTCCTTCCGAGGAGTGGATGGTGGGTTTGAACCGCCAACCATCTGGTTAGCAGGCAAGTGTCTTAGCCACTATGCTACCAGAGCTCCCAAGTACCTGGATGGAACAGGCAATATTAACCAAGATTTCAACTATGTCAAAATGCTATCATGCAGAGAATGGACCCACTTTATAGAAATTATCTTCCTGGCTAACATTCCTAACTGGCTAAAATGCCAGACCAAACAGAAAGACCCTGGCTTCAAATTCTAAGTATGATCATCTCTCAGTGAGGAATGGATATACATTTGTGTACAGAGAGTTTTCCATACACCAAGGGAAAGTACAAGTCATTTATGGCCTCTGGTTAAGTGTGCTATTTTTTCGAAGTATGTGTCAGGTTCATTTTGTTACCAAGACCTGGCTGTGGTATTTTGAATTTCTAAGTACCAGTACTTCAGCTGTATTGAATAAGATCAAGTAGTTGAGACTGTACACTCCACATCTCAAGGGGATTTTAGTAGAAATCAGCCAACCATAAATCTCCACTTATGACCTGACAGTCTTGGAAAAGATGGATAAATAAGGACCAGGCCCTGTCCAGGTAGAAAGAGAACACTAGAGGGGGCCAGCTGTGGACGCCTCCTCTCCTGCTAAATGTGAAACTGGGCCAGAAGTCAGGCGAATGACTTCCCCGAGTGTTTACCATTCAATCCAGCTTCATCCAACCACAGCTCTATTGAGAACACCCAGCTGCGAGGCTGGGGGTGGGAAGAGAAGCGGGATAGTGAAACAGCTACTCCCCTACCCTTTCAGTATAAATTTTTTTCTTTTCAGGATCTGGAATTCAGTCATTGATTAAACCATGTATCTGTTTTATAAAACAGAAAAACGAGCATTTTAATTCCTTTATAAGAAATATCTACAAGCAGCTCCAGTTCTCAGGAAGGGCACATACCCTCTGACCCCAGATTAACCTTTACAATCAGTTCTGTTGATCTTAGCTTTTGAAATATAAACAAAAAAATGACCAACATGTTGACACAGCCCTTTATATTTTCCTATAAACACATTTTTATAATCAGGAAAATAGGACTAGTCATTATATACTGCTATATCTGAATTGCTGCATTTAAAAATGGTACAAACAGCTGGAAGGAGAAAATCACCAACGTAACGGAACATGGCTGCTCAATTCATACTTGTAGATGTGGAGCTGCGTGATGGTGACTAAAAATGTGTCCAGAAGGAAGACAGTGGTTACCTGAGAGCTCTGGTGGTGGTGTGCCTAAGGCATTGGACTGCTAACCATAAGGGTGGCGGTTCAAACTCACCAGGCACTCCTGGGAAGGAAGGTTGGGCAATCTACTTCTGTAGTGATACTGCCTCAGAAACCCAAGGAGGGGTCACTAAGTCGGTTCCAACTTGACAGTAGCGAGTTTGGTTGTCTCACCCTGAGAGGGATGGGGTCTCGTGGAGTATAAATTTTCACCACCAGGCTTATAATCTGGTATTTGGGTTATAGTATTAAAGTACTTTTTTCTGGAATATTCTCTCTCAGCTTTGAGTAGTGTTTGAGTGCCTTACATTTTGTGAAAGGGAGAAAGACAATGTTTTTGGGAGTCCCAATACCCAGCCCTCTTCCCATGCTCAGCAGAAGTCAGTGGAGATCTGAACTTCTAAAAGGGGAAGTTTCTCTCTGGACCAGAGTTTGGACCTGACCACCAGGCCACAATAGTGTCCTTCTAACCTAGTGTGAACCCCTTCAGACATATGTAAGGACCATAGCCCTCGTTATTGGAGCAGTGCAGTTGACAGTGGAGCTGTCTTGCATGGATTCAAGTGCCCTGTACAAACTTTATAGCTGGTATGAGGGCAAAATTTTGTTGGTCTTCTCATAGTGTTCATTATCTATCACCTGGGATTAAATAGACCTTGAATTGGTGGTCCTCTAGCAACTGCACATCACAATCACCTGTGGCACCTGTTAAATTCCTGGATACTCCCAGAACTTAGTAATTCCCATCTTAACTATCATTTGCTCCAAGAATAGCCCAATGAAAGAATTATATATGTAGGTTTTATAAAACGAAATGCTAAAATCTGAAAATTAAGATCTGCTGCTATACATTAATGGTCTGTTGTTACCTATTTACCAGCCTCATCTTCTTTGCACAAGCTCCAAGAGGAAAACACATAGTTTTTTCTCTCTCTCAAGACTTTCCAGGTCTAGCTCATCACCTCTTGTTTCCACATGTACATATTAATAAATCACACACACCGCACATCCTTTCACAAATTCTAAATATGTTGCTGATGTCAACAATGGTTCTCAAAAGCCTTTATTTCCGTGACTTTATTAAAAAAAGATGATGTATGTATATATATGTATATATATGTGTGTGTGTGTGTGTATATATATATATATATATAAAGAAAAATAACAAAGAAAAAACAAGGACCCTATCAACTTTATTAGCTGCAGTGATTATTTGTAATTATATATTATAAATTACAGGTAATTTGTACTTGTAACAAAAAGTTTGATTTTGAAAATGTTTTATTCAAGAAGTACAGCATTTCAAATGTCTTCCAAAATAGTTTCCTAGATTCCTACAAAAGAAAGCAAATTCAATAAGAAATTTAAGTCATTAAATAAGTTTCACTAATATATACATACAGAAAGCCAAGCAATTAATATTTAGCCCTGGAATGCATACAATGTATTTTTTCTTTTTCCTCAATAAAGGCTCAATCCAGCACTGTGTATAGGCTATGAATAACAGGCAGAGAGTTCAGTGTTCACAAGAGTCGGACATCAACTGCCTCAATTTATAGCTGTGGTAGTTTGTCAACAGGGGTGTCAAATTTGAAGTCTGTAGGAAACAGATCTGGGGCTCGAGGATAGATTAGTCTGTAGGACTGTCTGATTGTAACATCAGCAACACCAGCAATATCTCCAATTTCTAAAAGATAAAAAGGAAAATATTAGGATAACTTTTACCCTATCTCCCTCCTACTAACTGCATTCTATTCTGTGACAGATATGTTGTTGTTGTTGTTATGTGCCGTTGAGTCAGACCTGACCCATAGCGACCCCTCCTTGGGTTTCCAGGGCAGTATCACTACGGAAGTAGATTGCCCCATCTTCCTTCCGGGGAGTGGCTGGTGGGTTTGAACCGCCGGCCTTCTGGTTAGCAGTCAAGTGCCTTAGCCACTACGTGACAGATATAGTAGTATATAAAATGCCAAAGAAAAAAAAAATGCAAAAAAATTGATTAAAAAAAAAAAACTGACGGAAATGCACATGAAAATGTAGAAAGCCAGAGCTAAAGTTAACAGCAATGTTAAAAGTACGCAGCACCTCAAAGGGCTGTCATTAGTATTAAAAGAATATATGTAAACATCAGAACAGTGCTAACACTGCACACTATGAGTGACAACTATTCTATTGGTTCTCATATTTAGAACTGATGGCTCCTTTTTCTTTATAGAGCTTTTTGAGGATCATGGAAGTAATCCATGAACACATTCTTGTAAGGAATTCACTTCTGTGTTTGAATGCTGACCACAGTATTTCTCCAAGAACTAAACTCTGTTAAAAACAAAACGGGACCATACTATAAATATTGTTCTACAACCTTTTTCTTACTGAACACTGAGTATTACTGAATATTTCTGAGATCAAAGAGCTTCCAGCTAGCCAATCAAGTGCCTTAATCCACTTAATCCACTATGCCACCAGAGCTTCTTAAAGGACTATATACCATAGCGTAATAGATATTTCGCATATATACGTTTGAACATACTTAAACATATATACTATGTTCACATGGGTATTTCTAAAGTCTATTATAAAATCCTAGAAGGGGATCTACATTTTCCCTTTAAAGTCATTAAATGTCACATTTTTTTCTTCTAGAATCATTGAAGGAAATCTCAAATCTCAAAAGGACTGCCACTTAACAATATTTGGTTAGTTATTATAAATCCCTAATCAAAACAATTAAAAAAAAAACAGATCCTTTAATGCAAACTCATTTTACCATGACTGCCCACCCATTGCCATAAAGTTGATTCCAACTCATGGCAACCCTATAGGACAGAGTAGAACTGCCCCATAGGGTATCTAAGGATGTAAATCTTTACAGAAGCATACAGCCTCATCTTGCTCCCACAGAGTTGCTGATGGGTTCAAACTGCTGACCTCTTACTTAGCAGCCAAATGGCTTAACTACTGTGCCATCTATGACTTCAAACCAATGAGGTTTTACTGATTTCTGGTGTGGATGCCTGCCTTCAGTGTGCTATTAGCTTACTGTAAATTTCCTCAACGTCATCCTGCATCACAATATTCTAGACACAGATACTGACGGATATCAACTGGCTGCTGGGCCAGGGTGAAAGGGCCTTAAATGTTAAGAAAACTTGCCATGTAAAGCACAAGATGCAGAGAGCATCGAGATTAATGCTTTGTGCTAATGTTTAGAATAAACTTTACAATGAGGAATGAAGTTATCTATTTGGGTGCAAATTCTCAGTATTACCAGAAGCAGCAAATTTTCTCTTAAAGATACGGGTGGAGGCCAAAGGGAATGGACAATGGCACATTTAAATAACTAATACTGGCTTCCTCTTTCTAATCATTCCTCTTTATTATTGTTTTTTATCAATATAGAAACATACAGCCTAAGCTGAACTGAAAGGCTGCTCGGAATAGGGTATTATAAAGTTTTTGTAGCCAGTAATTCAGTGACCTCATTTTTAAATCAACTGCTTTTTTCTTTATAAATCTTTTGGAGGATCACAGAAGCAGTCTATGGATACGAGCTTGTGAAGAAATTTACTTTACACTTCTGTTTGAACATGTCCCTGCAACACTAAATTTAAAAACGGCTTTAGAAGGCTGAACTACTTATACCCACTTATTTTATACTGTGCTTCTCTGAAGTGTGCTGTGCCAGGCAGTGAGAAACAAGCATACCTCCTCCTCTCAAGATTTAAAAAGTTAAGTTTTTTTTTGGAGAAGGCTATTCAAAATGGCCATGAATCTGGGGAGGGGGGAAGGAGAGGAATAAAAAATTCTAAGAGCTCAAGTGAGGGGAAAAAAATAAGTTTGTACAGAGTTACACCTCCAAGCATTTTTATTTAAGATCCTTTTAAAAGCAAAATTTACTTAATTTTTGATGCTGAGGAGGAGTAGTTAAATGTGGGTTCTGAATAGTATATGTGTCTTTTTAAAAATCACAGACAGAAATGCAATCACATACTCCAGCCTTCACAGCCACTCCCCCTTGTGAAGAATCCTACCTTTCTGGGTCCTCTTCTCAGCTGAGGCCTGTGAAGCCATGTAAATAGCTGCTGCGGCTACAGATATTGGGCTCCTCCCTGGCACCAAGTCCAGTTCCACAGCTTTACGGGCTATATGTGTAGCTGCCATCTGTACTTGTTTAGGAAGACACAGGTTTGAGCAGAACCTGGACATGAAGTCCCCAGTTGTAATCAAATCCACACTGGTTTCTAAAGCTTTCAAAATAAGTTTAAAACAGCGACCAATTTCTTTTTTAGAAATTCGTGACACGGCACATATCTCTAAAAAAAAAAAAAAATTCAAGTAATTAAAATCTATGTAAGCCATAGTGTTCAAATTCAATGTAAATTTAACTGAAAAACAGCCTAAATCCATATGGTTCATTTTCAAATCTACCATTTCTGATTATGAAAGTAATACATGTTAATTGCAAAAAAAAAACAAACAAACAAACAAACAAACAAACAAAAAAAAAACCACACACACAAAAAAACAACCCAACAACAACAACAAAAAATATTTAATCATGCCTTAACATACTACACAAAACATTGTTCCACCTCCTACTTTGGTGAGTAGCGACTGAGATCTTAAAAGCTTTGGTATACCATATGATCTGCAGCCCATACGACTATGAGACCAGAAGAACTAGCTGGTGCCTGGCTACCAATGTCAACCACTTGGAAGGGGATCTATGTAGGAGATCCTGGATA
>NW_006921739.1:8014181-8023837 GCF_000298275.1 Orycteropus afer afer
TCATGGGAGAAAGAAAGGCTGTTTATGCACAGGGAGACAGCTCAGGGGGCAGGAGTGCATGGAGGGATGGACACAGGGAAGAGGTAACTATCGTGAGGAAGTGGGAGGGGAGCTGTTGCATTGGGGTAAATTGTAGTCAATCTCATGAGACAAAGTGTATGTGAACTGCTGTATGGAAAGTGAATTTGCTCTGTAAACTTTCACCCAAATCACAGTTAAAAAAAAAAATTTAATCATGCCTTAAAGGTGAAGGAATAATCCTCTCATTGATACTTCTCAGAGTTAATTTAAAATTTCCCAGTTAAATATTTATCACACTTTAAAAAAGTTAAAAAAAAAAAAAAGTTGCACTTAGGTCTTAATCTTTCAAAATATTAACATCTATTAAGTTTCATGCAAATAAGTTTCTTCAATTACTGAAAACTTCTTTGATATATAAATATCTACTGTAATCATCAAGGAGATGAAAGAAAATACTCAGGCTAACGAATTCTACTCAAGGTACCTAATGCCATGTATACATGCAATCCCTGCTATTATAGGCTATATCTTAATGAGCTCAAGTAGCTGACTATTATTTTAAAAATTCAACAGCCAAAGCTTTCTAGAGTAAATTCAACAAAAGACTATTTAACTGTAATAAGAACAACAAAAGAATGATAAAGACCACTACCTCTTCACTTAAACCTACGAAAATATATAAAAGTAAATGTTCATTAGTTGAAGACTAATTATAATCTTAAGCTAAACTGACTTGAGGCAGTGACAGTGCATCACTGCCGCACTCACTGTATGAACAGGTTGGTGCGTACTGATGGGTAACTGGAAAGTGGAGGAAAAATGAGTCCTGTCAAAGTTGCAAACAGAGAAGTGCAAACAAGAGAAAAATGAGAGAAATTTTCACTAATTTTTTTTTAATACTTGACTCCTTCACGTGTAGAAACCTGTACTAGGAGTGGAAATTATTTTCCTACATCAAGTATACAGACTCACTACATAGAGAGGTACATGGGAAGTACAGACAACAAAGATGAACCCTTTTGCACATATAGTACGGCATTGTCAGTGAAGGCAAACATGGGTATACGGGTGGATAGATGGGTGGACAGGCTGAAATATTAGGTATATCTATGAAGTGGGGAGGGTACCCAAAAACATGTATAGGGTTGTCAGACAGTGGTCCTATAACTGTATGTATCTGATCTAAATTCCCTGGTGTATAATGGAGCTAACAAGGGGCAAGGTTGTAGTCACTGCTTGGTCACAGCCAGCTACCCAGAGGGACCGAGTAGTTGAACCTGTTGGCTTGGGACCATAGTCACGGGGGACATCAAGCTCAACTGGTATAACATACTACACAAAACACTGTTCCACCTCCTACTGTGGCAAGTAGCGACTGGGATCTTAAAAGCTTGCAAGCTGCCATCTAGATGCAATAATGGGTTTCTCCTCATTCAGAACAAAGAAGAATGAAGAAAACCAAAAATTCATGGAAACAATTAGTCCTAGCGACTGGTACACTATCCGATCTGTAGCCTATACAACTATGAGACCTGAAGAACTAGATGGTGCCCGGCTACCACTGTCATCCACTTGGAAGGGGATCTATGTAGGAGATCCTGGATAGAAAGGGAGAACAATGTGGAACAAAACTCAAAATCATTTGGGAAAAAAAAAAGGCGGGGGGGACGACCAGGTTTGTTGGTCTGATAGAGCCTGGTGGAACCACTGAGACTATGGCCCCTAGCTGCCCTTCAGGTCTGGAATTGAACCCACGTCTGTGGCTTCCAGCCAAACAATAGACAGGCATACGAGCTGAACATTCACCTTAGGCAGATACCCTCCTTGGAGAGAACAAGCATGGGAGAGAGAAGGGCTGCTTCTGCACCGGGAGACACCTCAGGAGGCAGAAGTGCATGGAGAGATGGACATAGGGAAGAGATAACTATCGGGAGGAAGTAGGAGGGGAGATGTTGCATTGTGCTAAGTTGTGGTCAATGTCATGAGACAAAGTGTATGTGAACTGCTGTATGGAAAGTGTATTTGCTCTGTAAATTTTCACCCAAATGACAAAAAAAAAAAAAAAAAAAAAAAAAAAAATACAGACTCACTGCAAGACCTTTCTGAGTTACAATACCAGGCCTTGGAAGCCTGGAAAATACAGTCAGTGAAAAGATCTTACTAGCAAAAAAACAAAGTGGGCTTACAAGGACTGAAATATTTACGTAAGAAAACAGCCTGGAAAGATCATTGTTAATAACAGTGCAGTAGGACTTTGTTGTCAAGGAACAAAATAAGCAGGTATTAGCAAATAATGCTCAGGTCAACTGCAGTATGAACAACAAAGGTATGATTTAGCTTCTTAGCATCAAAGCTGTCTAAGACGTTGGTCTATTACTTTAACATGATGTAGGTAATGCCATTTTTACCTACACAAACTAAAAACTTACCTTTAAAAGTCCTAGGAACGCCTTCTTGTCTACAGGCGATATACAGACAAGCAGAAGCTATGGCATCGTTAGCTCTTCCTTTCAGGCTCTTCTGTTCATACACTTGCTTGAATAAATTATTTGTTCGATCCTTCAAAACAGAGTAACTAATTAACTTTCAAAAAACCAAACTCACTGCTGTTGAGTCAACTGCAACTCATAGTGACCCCTCAATGGGTTTCCAAGGCAGTATCTCTACAGAAGTAGATTGCCCAGTCTTCCTTTCAAGGAGTGCCTGGTGAGTCTGAACCACCAGCCTTCTGGTTAGCAGTCAACTGCCTTACACACTACACCACCAGAGCTCATTTAATTAGTTGCAATATCAAAATTTCACATGTTTATTATGCTAAATAAGTCACGCTAGAATGGTTGAAAGGAGGTAGACAAGAACTTACAACTATATTTCGAGGGAGGTTGATCCTGTCTGCCATGGTGGTGATTTCTTTGAATGCATTCATCATTGCCCGATCAGAGCTACTCATTGTTCTCCGATTTTGGTACTTAGAATTTCCAAATTCATCAAAACTTGCAGCTCCTGTGCCCTATAAAACAAACTTTTATAACTCTATGCAAATTTTTTTTGAAAACCTGAAAACATAACTTGCGAGATCTGACTCCATAGAAAAATATTAAACTGCCCCAAAAATCTACTGTGTGCATTCCCCACCCCAAACAGAAAAAGAACCAGGCTAAGATGGTTTTAAAGAAATTTTCTACCAAGTACTTAAAGAACACACAGTTCTTACCAATTATTCAAGAATACAGAAAACGGACAACTTAACAAAATGTGTATGAAGTGAAGATGATGATACTAAAATCTCACAAAATAGAATGAAAAAAGAAATAGTCTAATTTCCTTTATGAATATAATACAAAACATTAAATATTAGAAAACATAATCCAACACTGTACTAAATAATAAACAAGACCGTTCCATAAATGCAAGAATATCTATTATTAGAAAATCTAGTAATAGAAGCTATCATATTAATAGATCTAAGGGGACAGATCATATGATCATCTGTAAAGGTGCTCAAATGGCAAGTGAACAAAATTCAAAACCCAGTTTTGATAAAACACCACAGATAGTGTTTTCTTCACATTAGAAATTTTCTCTCCCAGCCCTAAAGCGAGCACCACCACGATTAAGGAGACCTAGGGCCGACTCGACGGCAAACAACAACAACAACAACAACAACATTACCACAAAGTTGGAAGCAGGAGAGAGACATCTCCTACCATGATTGTTATGCACTGAAAAACTGCTCTACATAATAAGAGAATTCATTACAGTGGCAAAGTCTTCTAGTGCTTTTCTTGGGTATTCTGGATATATAAAGATATTATTTGCAAGTAGTGTCAATTTGTCACTTCCTTCCCAATTTTATACTTCTAGATTTTTTCCTTTCCTGATTGTATTGGCTACTTTTTCCAGTATCATGTTACATAATGGTAAAAAAATTAATAAACAGAAATCAAAAGCCTTCATATATATAAGCAACCAGACAGAACAAAATAAAATACTCCAATGACAATAGCAACAAAAAAGATACAATATCTAGGACTAAGCTTAAGAAATATGCAAAACCTCCATGAAGAAAATTTTGAAACAACTGAAGGATATATAAGACCTAAGGAAATGGAACGACATACCATGTTTTTGGATAGGAAAATTTATCAAGAAGAAGTCAATTTTCCCTAAATCAATTTTCACAGAAGTTTAACCAAAATCCCAATGAAAATAAGTGTTTTGTTTTTTTAAACTAAACAAAGTGATTTTAAAATTTATAGAAAATACCAGAGAAGAAAGTGCTAAGAAATTTATAAAATAGTGTTACTGGTATGTGAATAACTAGACCACAATAAGCATACAATACAAAGTCCAGAAATATTTCCAAATACATAGAATTAGTATATAAATGTAGCATCTTAATCCCCGCCCCCATTCTTGCCCTATAGCCATAAAACATTTTCAAAGAATACAGGAGAAGCTAGTAACAGTGGTTACCTGTTGTTGGCAGGGGAAAGGGGTTACAGTGGGAATTGAGAGTTTGGGGGTGAAGGGTGAGAATATTTACTGTATTCTTTTTACACTTTTGTATTTGAGTCATGTATTTTCTATTGAAAAAAATTAAACGTTAAAAAAAAAAAGTCACAGTATCAACTACTAGTTGGGATCTAACGTTTTAAGATGTCCTTAGCACATTTTTTCCCTAGCCTATAAGGCCAAAGCAAATGTAGAAATAACCTGCTAAAAGATATATGTGGATATAACACTGTAACTTCTTAACCTAGCCTGTACCATACTTCTCTATCTTGACATGCAATTATAGAGCACGAAAAAATTAATGAGCTGCCTTTTCATGATACGTTCTTAAAAACAGACTATGCAGTAAGTAGTACAGACTAAGTCGTAAAATAGCATATACTTCCTTGATCAGCCCTTCAGAATACTGCCACTGCTACTTTTGATTCAGATAAATAACTAAAGTTCCAGTTTGCCAGGAAGATTACCTTACCGAATAATGGCAGCTATCAGTTACTGAGAACATACTACATATGCTATGTATTGTGCTACAAACATTTTACACACATGCCCATGTAATCTTCAATATCTCTATGAAATAGTAGTATTCTCATTTTACAGATGAGGAATATAAAGCTTAAGAAAGTCATAAATTCACTTATATTAGCTATATGAGCTTCCATTGGTCTTAGGTAGTATGGAATGAAAAGAGAAGACATTCCTGACATTCAAGGAATACATCAATATTAACTCATAAAAATTGTACTACATTCAACTCAATTTTTGTGAAAAATGTGCTGTGCCCTTACAGGACCTGAGATATCTGTTGGTCTTTCCTCTAAAATGGAAGAAACGCACATGTCAACCATCACTCAAAATTATGTAATCGGCAAGTGTTATTCATAGGTCAAGATCAACTACTAGAGCAGTAGTTGATACTTTTGCAAAGTTCATAAACTCCCTGAGGACCTCAGACCTTCTGTACTTGGTATTTCTTGGCAAATGGACATATTACCTTGCCAATCATGGTAGACAAATCTCCATCACTCAGTAGAGGATTCTGAGAATCTCCAACTCGAGATGGATCTTTGGTTGCTTTGTCATTGCTGAAAGTTCTCCACTCAGATCCCACGTCAATAACTCGATCACCTAAGAATATAAGGACAGATCCAAATCATCTTGTTAAGGTAAGATTCATTTATTAACACTCTAAAGCCTAAGTTAACCCCCTGGTTCCAGGAAATCTCAAGGCGCACATCTAGGCCCCAACTTAAGTATCATGCTCAGTCATTTGTCCTAAAGTATTGCTTTAAGTTCTCAGCAGTTCAATAGTAGCAGTTTTAAAACATTACACTATGATTAACCAAATTCTAACTCTTGGAAGGAAAAGAAATTAGTCAAGATAAAGACAAATAGCAAAGTAAACCTATGCAGAAGTGCAAAGATGAAGCAATATAATGATTCAGAATCAAATTTTGTACCAAATTTACAAAAAGCATGAGAAAACCCCCCAGAAAATACTGTCCAGAATGGTTAATACAGAAAATTTATACACACACACACACACACACAAAATATTGTTGCTGTTGTTAGGTACCATCAAGTTGTCTCTGACTCATAGCGACCCAATGCACAGCAGAACGAAACACGGCCCGGTCCTGGGACAGCTCCAAGATTCTTGCTATACTTGAGCCCATCGAAGCTGCCACCAACGTGTCAATCCATTTTGTTGAGGGCCTTCCCCTATTTTGTCAACCCTCCACTTTACCAAGCATGACATCCTTCTCCAGGGAATGGTCCTGACATCATAACCAAAGTATGTGAGATGAAGTCTGGCCATTCTCGCCTCGAAGGAGCATTCTGCCTGCACTTCCTCCAGGACAAATCAGTTAGTTCTTTTACCAGCCATGGTACTTTCAGCATTCTTCACCAACACCACAGCTCAAAAGCATCAACTCTTCTTCGGTCTTCCTTATTCATTGTCCAGCTCTCACATGCATACAAGGTGACTGAAAATATCATGGCTTGTATCAGGTGCACCTTAGTCTTCAAGGAGACATCTTTGCTCTTCAGCACTTGAAAGAGGTCCTTTGCAGCCGATTTGCCCTGTGCTATACGTCGCCTGATGTCCTGACTGCTGCTTCCATTGACATCAATTGTAGAAGTAAGCAATGTGAAGTCTTTGACAATTTCAATCTTTTCTCCATTTATCGTAATGCTGCTTATAGGTGCAGTTGTAAAAATTTTTGTTTTCTTTATATTGAGATGTAATCCATACTGCAGACTGTATTCTTCAATCTTCATCATTAAGTACTCGAGTCATCCTCACTTACAGCAAGCAATATTGTGTCTTCAGCATATCGCAGGTTGTTAATGATTCTTCCTCCAATCCTGATGCCATGTTCTTCTTCATATAGTCCAGCTTCTCAGATTACTTGCTCAGCATACAGATTGAATAAGTATGGTGAAAGGATACGATTCTGACGCACTCTCTTCTTGATTTTAAACCATGCAGTCATCCCTTTTTCTGTTTGAACAACAGCCTCCTGGTCTATGTACAGGTTCCTCATGAGTACAATCAAGTGTTCTGGAATTCCCATTTTTCTCAATGTTATCTACAATTTGTTATGATCCACAAAATCAAATGCTTTTCCAGAGTTAATAAAACACAAGTAAATATCTTTCTTGTATTCTTTACTGTGAGCCAAGATCCATCTGACATGAGCAATGATGTCCTTCATTCCACGTCCTCTTCTGAACCCAGCCTGCACCTCTGGAAGTTCTCTGTTAATATACTCTGCGATCGTTTTTGAATTATCTTCAGTAAGATATTATATGCATGCATTATTAATGATATTGTTTTTTATATCCACATTTTTTTAATATATATGTTTTTTATATCCACATTCTGTGGGATTACCTTTCTTTGGAATGGGTACAAATATGGATCTCTTCCAGTCAGTTGGCCAGTAGCTGTCTTCCAAATCTCTCGGCATAACCAAATGAGCGCCTCCAGTGGGGCATCCGTTTGTTGAAACATCTCAATGGACAGTCTGTCAATTCCTGAAGCATTGTTCCCTGCCAATTCCCTAGAACTCTTCCCTGAATAGCATTGGTTCTTGAACATATGCCACCTCCTGAAATGGACGAAGATCGACCATTTCTTTTTGTACAGTGACTCTGTGTATTCCTTCCATCTTCTTTTGATGCTTCTGCATCATTCAATATTTTGCCCATAGAATCTTTCAATATTGCAACTCAAAGCTTAATTTTTTTCCTCAGTTCTTTCAGCTTGAGAAATGCCGAACATGTTCTTCCCTTTTGGTTTTCTAACTCCAGCTCTTTGCACATTTCATTATAGTAATTGGCACTGTCTGCTCCAGCTGCTCTTTGAAATCATCTGTTCAGCTCTTTTATCTTGTCATTTCTTCCATTTGCTTAAGCTACTCTTCGCTCAAGGGCAAGTTTCAGAGTCTCTTCTGATACCCATTTTGTCTTTTCTTTCTCTCTCATATTTTTAATGACCTCTTGCTTTCTTCATGGATGATGTTCTTGATGTCATCCATGACTCTGGTGTACAATGCATCAAATCTGTTCTTTAGATAGTCTCTAAATTCAAGAGGGATATATTCAAGATCATATTTTGATTCTCATGGGCTTGTTTTAATTGTCTTCAAGTTGAACTTGCATATGAGCAGTTGATGGTGTGCTCCACAATCAGCTCCTGGCCTTGTTTTGGCTGAATATATTGAGCTGTTCCATCACCTCTTGCCACAGATGTAGTCAATCTGATTCCTGTGTACTCTGGTGAAGTCCATGTGTATAGCCACCATTTGTGTTGTTGAAAAATGTATAATGAATAAGCTGTTGGTCTTGCAAAATTCTATCATGCGATTGCCAGCGTTATTTCTGTCAACAAGGCCAAATTTTCCAACTACTGGTGATTCTTCTTTGTTCCACTTTTACATTCCAATCACCAGTGATAAGCAACACATCTTGATTGCATGTTCAGTCAATTTCAGACTGCAGAAGTTGATAAAAAATCTTCAGTTTCCCCATCTTTTGCTTGTGGTGGTTGGTACATAAATTTGAGTAATAACCATATTAACTGGTCTTCCTTGTAGGCATATGGATATTATCCTATCACTAACAGTATTATCACTGTACCTCAGGACAGATCTTGAAACATCTTTTGTGATGATGAATGCCATGCAATTTCTCTTCAATTTATCATTCCCGGCATAGTAGATCATATGATTGTCTGATTCAAAGTGACCAAAACTGGCCCATTTCAGCCCACTAATGCCTTGGATATCAATCTTTATGCATTTCATTTCATTTCATTTCTGACAACTTCTAATTTTCCTAGATTCCTACCTCGTACATTCCATGTTCCAATTATTAATGGATGTTTGCAGCTGTTTCTCCTCAATTTGAGTCATACCATGTCAGCACATGGAGTCCTGAAAGACTTCATCCATATCAATGAGTGACTTCCAACCCAAGGGGCTAGTCTTCCTGCACTGTGTCAGACAATGTTTCCAAGCTATTCATAAATTTGCCCAGTAATGTATCAGACAGTATTTCTCTGCTATTCATAAGGTTTTCCCTGGCCAATTTTTGAGAAGTGGATGGCCTCCTCCTTCTTTCTAGTCTGTCTTAGTCTATAAGCTGCATTGAAACGTGTGCACCATGTACAACTCTGCTGGTGTCTGAAAAACTAGTGGCACAGCCTCAAGCCTCACGGCAATGTACAAGCCTCACAGGATGAGAAATTGACAGACAAGTTTGTCTCCCTTAGAGGGGCTCTGCAACCAACTCACTTAGTGAGAGAGCCTTGGGATTATTTTGAGTGTTTCTCAGAGAACCTGGTTCTGGAGCTCCTCAGAGCAACAAATGACTATTACTCTCTGAAGCATAACGGGCCCTCTCTCTGATGTTGTCCCATGCCAGATACCAGTATCCATGAGGAGAGTGAAAATATAGATGGGGAAATGTGTGGTTGTGTTGCTTTGATTTTGTGCTCTCCGATGCAGAGTTGAGTATCTTTACATCTTGGTTCATGGGTCCTTATCACCATTCGTCCCTGCAAGGTTTCTCCCCTGCTTTATTGGCTTTTAGCTCCAACTTCCATTTCCATA
>NW_006921739.1:8024338-8032332 GCF_000298275.1 Orycteropus afer afer
TACAGCAATTGACACACATTTTGTTTCATGACACTGTCATTCCCCACAATGTAACAGCTCTCTTCCTACTTCCTCTCCATAGTTATCTCTTCCCTGTGTCCTTCTTCCCATGCACTCCTGCCCCCTGAGCTGTCTCCCTATGCAAACATTGCCCTTCTGTTCTCCCATTATTACTCACTCCAAGGACTGTATCTACCTGATGTACATGTTCACTCCATATGCTTGTCTATTGTTTGGCTGGAAACCACAGGAGTGAGTTCGGTTATAGACTGAAGGCTAACTAGGGGGCAACAGTCTCAGGGGTCTCACCAGGCAGGCCCTATCAGACCAGCAAACCTGGTCTTTCTTTATGATTCTGAGTTTTGTTCCACATCGTTCTCCCACTCTATCCAGGATCTCCTGCACCAATCCTCCTTCGAATGGTTGACAGTGATAGCTGGGCACCATCTAGTTCTTCTGGTCTCAGGGTCATATAGGCTGAAGATTGCATGGTCTGCTAGTCCCCTGGACTAACTGTTTCCATGCATCTTTAGTTTTCTTCATTCTTCTTTGCTCTGGATGAGGAGAGACCCATCATTGCATCTAGATGGCCGCTTGCAAGCTTTTAAGACCAGAGTTGCTATTCACCAAAGTAGGATGTAGAACAATATTTTTGTGTAGTATGTTATGGCAGTTGAGCTTGACGTCCCCTGCAACCATGGTCCCGAACCTGCAGATTCAACTACTTGCTCCCTCAGGGTAGCTAGCTGTGGCCAAGAAGCCATCACAACCTTGTCCCTTGTCAGATCTACTACAAACTTAGACATTCTTACAGTGCCTACAAGTATGCATGTAGAAACATCATCTGCCAACCCTATACATGGTCATGTGCACACTCCCCTTTACCTAAATATACCTAATCATTCAGCCTTTTCACCCCTCTATTCACCTGCAGATCAAGGCTTTCCATCTCTGACAACACAGTACTATATATGCAAAAGGGTTCATCTTTGTTGTCTGTACCTCCTGTGTATCTGTCTTCCTCTTCCTCAGTGCCACCGTGTTAATCCCTCACTTTTGGTACACTGCCCTTCCCTTCACCCAAATCAATACTTCTCTCTACCAATCTATCAGTGCTCCCTTCCCTCCCTTCCCCTCCCCGTGGTAACCAACAAAGAAAGTTTCCTTCCATATATAAACTTTTCCTTGACTTTTTACAATAGTGAACTAATACAATATGTGTCCTTTTGTGATTAACTTATTTCACTCAGCATAATGTCCTCCAAGTTCATCCATGTTATGTGGTGTTTCACAGATTAGTAAAGGAGATTTAATATTGAACGCTTACAAATGCTAGTTACTGTGTCCTTTGTAAATGTTTTCATTTAATTTTCACTGCCTTATAATGAAAGGCAAATCCATTCCCATCAAATCAATTCCAACTCATAGCAACCATACAGGAAAGAGCAGAACTGTCCCATAGGTTTCAAAGTTTACAAATCTTTATGGGACTTCTGGTAAGATGGAGGAATAGCCAGACAAGCGACGCAGACCCTTTTTGACAAAGAAAAGAAAAACCAACAGACAGAGATACAGAAGATAATCCTGGAGCCCTGAGTTTTGAAAGGAACTATACAGAAGTGGATTAGGCACCAACTAGTGGAAAAAACTGAATGAAAACAATGAATACAGAGAAGGTCGGAGCTTTGGACTGTCAGATACTCTGACAGGACCAACAGTCTGAATATTTCCAAGTGGTGTTGTGACCTGAGAATTGACCTAAAGATCAACCTTGGTCACCAAGGGCTGCAGGGACGACTACATTGGTGGCCTATAACTAGAAAGGGAAACAGCAAGGAGGGAGACAACCTGAACTGTTGACTTTCTGCTGTTCGGAGGATGCAGCCATTCCAATTGTTTATAAGTGTCAGCCATTTTGAATGTTTACAAGTGGTGGCCATTTTGGATATTTAAAGGCACAAAAGGCACAGTCATTTTGAATCTTTACAAGTGACAACCATTTTGGATTTTAAAGTGATAGCATTCTCATTTGGATTCCAGGGACCTAAGAATAGGCTCTGTTTGCCAAGGTCGGCAGGGACATACAAGAGGCTGACAACAGGAAAGGAGACAGGTAGTGAGTGTATAAGTGCTGTCAACTAGTGAATAGAGGAGCACAACACAGTACCCTGCTTGCATAGATAACATACAAACAAAACAAAGAAAATGAAATTCATGGGCAAGTCACTCCAACATACAATCATCAATTAAATATAAACACAAAAACGTCACAATGTCTTGGAAACAACAGAGCATCACAGTCCACACAAAGAAACAAGATAAACCAGGAGAAACAGGGGACCAGGATACAGACCCAAAACACATCCCTGAGGGAAGATGCAGCATTGGAACTCCCTGATAAAGAATTCAAAAGAATTATATTTAGGTATCTTAAACGAATTGAGAGATCAAGGAAAACACTGACAATATTCAGGAAAACACAGAGAAAACCCTACAACAATTCTGAAAGACAACACAAGAACAAAATGACAAAATAAATGAAAAATCAGAAATAATACAAAATCTACATATAGAAACCCAGAAGATTAATATTAAATTTTTAGAAACAGATGAGACATTGAATGCCCAAAAGAGTAGAACTGAATCAATAGAAGACAGAATTAGTGAGACTGAAGGCAAATACCTGAACACTTCTTTGGAAAGGGCTCAATCTGAAAAAAGATCAAAACAAAATGAAGAAAGCCTAAGGTTCATGTGGGATACCATCAAAAGGAATAACCTACACATAATTGGAATTCCAGAACAGGAAGAGACAAATAAAACCACAGAGAAAAATTGTCAAAGATGTGTTGGATGAGAATTTTCCTGGTATGATGAAAGATTAACACAGCTAGAACTGAAATTCACACTTGAGTCCAGAGTCTGTTTTATACAACACTTCTAAGATAGGAACTTTTTCATCTAAGTATAAAAAAGTGGAAGGCAAAAACCAGACCACTTTCTTCTTTGCCTACATACAATAAGCACAGGAGAAAGGAATGGCAGAAATAAGCTATTACAGCCATTAAAATAAATTATAAAATATAACTACACAATCAACTAACATAATGGTTAAAAACATGGATGCTGACATTTGTCCTTTAATCCTGGACATATGTGTGCCTTCACTTCCCAACTTTAAAATTCTCCAATAATATGTTTTAAATATTGTAAAGATTAAATAAGCTAGAACATGTACAGTGCACATGAAGTGCTTAAAAGGTAGCTCAAAGTGAGTGTTCAATATTAGCTATTACTACCATGAAAATTAAAAAACGGATAGTAGATATTCTAACAGATTCTCCTTTTTCTTGGTGGGGGGATAAGGAGATGCACCAGTTTTAAAACATCAATCTCCATATTTGGTGTTAAAAGTATCAGAGTACTCTGCTGTAGGTATCTGATTTGCTGTAGGTAGCACAGCAAAGAAAGTAAGGAAGGGAATAGAAGGAAGGAACTCAATATAGACCTTTCTATACCATTTAACCACTACTTGTCTGTCAGTTTGTCATACTGTGGTGGCCTGCATGCTGCTGTAAGGCTAGAGGCTATGCCACCAGTATTTCAAATACCAGCAGGGTCACCTGTGGCGGGTAAGTTTCAGTGGAACTTCCACACTAAGACAGAATCAGAAGAAGGAAGGGGCCACCCACTTCTCAAAGAACTGGCCAGTGAAAACCGTATCAATAGCAGTGAAATACTGTCTGATACATACTGGAAAACAACGAATAGCCCTGAAACATTGTCTGATATAGTGCCAGAACATAAGGATTTCAGGTTGGAAGGCATTCAAAATGCAAGTAGGGAAGAGCTGCCTCCTCAAGCAGAGTTTACCTTAATGGATGGAGTAATGCTTCTGGGACCTCCATTTGCTGATATAGGGCACGACTCAAAATGGGAAGAAAGAGCTGCAACTATCCATTAATAATCAGAATGTGCAATGTACGAAGTATGAATGCAGGATAACTGGAAGTGTCAAAAATGAAATGGAAGGCATAAAGATTGATACCCTAGGCATCAGTGAGCTGAAATGGACTGGTTTTAGCCATTCTGAATCAGACAATCATATGATCTACTATGCCAGGAGTCAAACTCAAGAGGAATGGTGTGGCATTCATCATCACAAAGATATGTTTCAAGATCTATCCTGCAGTTAAATGCTGTCAGTGATAGGATAATATCCATACGCCTACAAGGAAGACCAGTTAATACTAGCATTATTCAAATTTACGAACCAATCATTAAAGACAAAGATGAGGATATTGAAGATTTCTTACCAATTTCTGCAGTATGAAATTGACCAAACATGCAATCAAGATGTGTTGATTATTACTGGTGATTAAGATGCAAAAGTTAGAAACAAAGAAGAATCAACAGTAGTTGGAAAATATGGCCTTGATGATAGAAATTATGTCAGAGATCGAATGACAGAACTTTGCAAGATCAATGACTTATTCATTGCAAATCCCATTTTTCAACAACAAAAATAGCAGCTATACATCTGGATCCGGCCAGATGGAATACACAGGAATCAGATAGACTACATCTGTGGCAAGAGACGATGGAGAAGCTCAGTATCTTCAGCCAAAACAAGACCAGGAGCTGACTGTGGAACAGATTGTTAATTGTTCCTATGCAATACAAGTTGAAGCTGAAGACAATTAAAACAAGTCCATGAAAGCCAAAATATGACCTCCTAAATTTAGAGACGATCTGAAGAACAGATTTGATGTATTGAACACCAATGTCCAAAAAAACCAGACGAATTGTGGGATAATATCAAGAACATCAAACATGAAGAAAGCAAAAGGTCACTGAAAAGACAAAAAAGGAAGAAAAGGAAGAAAAAAACGGCTGTCAGGAGATTCTAAAACTTGCTCTTGAATGGAGAATAGCTAAAGCAAATAGAAGAAATGACAAGATAAAAGAGATGAACAGAAGACTTCAATAAGCTGCCCGAGAAGACAATTATTGTAATGAAAGGTGCAAAGACTTGGAGTTAGAAAACCAAAAAGGGAAGAACATGCTTGGCATTTCTCAAGCTGAAAGAATGGAAGAAAAAATGCAAGCCTCAAGTTGGATTCTATGGGCAAAAAACTGAATGATGCAGAAAGCATCAAGAGAAGATGGAAGGAATACATAGTCACCGTACCAAAAAGAATTGGTCGATGTTCCTTTATTTCAGGAGGTGGCATATGATTAAGAGCCAACAGTATTGAAGGAAGAAGTCAAAGGTGCACTCAAGGAACTGATGAAAAACAAGGCTCCAGGAACTGATGGAATATCCACTGAGATGTTTCAACAAATGGATGCCACACTGGAAGCACTTAGTCATCTATGCCAAAAAATTTGGAAGATACTACCGTACCAACTGACTGAAGAGACCATATTTGCACCCATCGTAAAGAAAGGTGATCCAACAGAATGTGGAAATTTAATTATACAATACCATTAATATCACACACAAGTAAAATTTTGCTGAAGATTATTCAAAAACGTTTGCAGAAGTATATTGGCAGGGAACTTCCAGAAATGCAAGCTGGATTCAGAAGAGAACATGGAATGAGGGGTATCATTGCTGATGTCAGATGGATCTTGGCTAAAAGCAAAGAATACCACAAAGATGTTTACTTGTGTTTTATTCACTATGCAAAAGCATTAGACTGTGTGGATCATAACAAATTATGGGTAACATTGAGAAAAATGGGAATTCCAGAACACTTAATTATGCTTATGAGGAACTGTACATAGACCAGGAGGCCACTGTTTGAATAGAACAAGGGGATACTGCATGGTTTAAAATCAGGAAGGGTGAGTGATGACTGTATCCTTTCATCATACTTTCTCAATCTGTATGCTGAGCACATAATCCAGAAGATGGATTATATGAAGAACACAGCCTCAGGACTGGAAGAAGACTCCTTACAACCTGTGATATATAGATGACCCAACCCTGCTCACTGAAAGTGAAGATGACTTGAAGCACTTACTGATGATTAGACTACAGTATGCAGTATAGTCACCTCAACATAAAGAAAATTAAATTCCTCACAACTGGACCAATAAGCATCATCATGATAAACAGGGAAAAGATTGAAGTTGTCAAATATTTCATATTACTTGGATTCACAATCAACACCCATGGAAGCAGCAGTCAAGAAATCAGGCGTCATATTGCACTGGGCAAATCAGCTGCGAAAGACCTCTTTAACGTGCTGAAGAGCAAAGATGTCTCTTTGAAGACTAAGGTCTTCCTAATCCAAACCATGGGATTTTCAATTGTTTCATATGCATGTGAAAGCTGGACAATGAATAAGGAAGACTGAAAAAGAGTTGGTGCTTTTGATTTGTGGTATTGGAGAAGAATACTGAAAATACCATGGACTGCCAGATGAATGAACAAATTTTCCTAGAAGAAGTAGAGCTGGAATGCTCCTGGGAAGCAAGAATGGTCAGACTTCATCTTCCCTACTTTGGTCATGTTGTCAGAAAGGACCATTCCCTGAAGAAGGATATCATGGTTGGTAAAGTAGAGGGTCAGTGAAGAAGGGGAAGGCCCTCAATGAGACGGACTGACACAGTGGCTGCAACAATGGGCTCAAGTATAGTAAGGATAGTGAGGATGATGCATGACTGGGCAGTGTTTTGTTTTGTTGTATAGAGGGTCGCCATGAGTCAGAGCTGACTCAACAGCACCTAACAATATTGTCTAAAGAAGCCTTGATGGCACTGTGGTTATAGCACTGGGCGGCTGACCAAAAGGTAGGTGGCTCAAACTCATTATCATCTGGACTACCATGTGTCCATGTTATAAGGGGATTGGTACTAGGCATACTGCCTCCACTGCCATTCCTTTCATGCAATGAGAAAGACCAAGGAAAACGGAAGCAAGGAGACAGTTATAAGGCAATTTCATTATATCACATAGCCGGTATCCCAAAATAAGGAGTTAAAGGTTAAATAGACACTGGACCAAACTTTAGACAAAGTCTGATCCCTTTAATGTTGTTGTTGTTGTTATGTGCCGTCGAGTCGGCCCCGACACATAGCGACCCCTCTTTGGGTTTCCAAGGCAGTATCACTACGGAAGTAGGATTGCCCAACCTTCCTTCCGAGGAGTGGCTAGTGGGTTTGAACCGACAGCCTTCTGGTTAGCAGTCAAGTGCTTTAGCCACTATGCTACCAGAGCTCCTGATCCCTTTAATAGTATTTACTAACTCACATAGTAACACAGTATGCCCATGTCTTTATGTTGTCAAAGGGGGGAAAGTGAGTATGATTGTCCTATTCAGCAAAACAAAAATACAAACACTCCCAGAACAAAAACTAATGTGGTTTTCAAACCTGGAGTTACGTGTGAAATTAGAAATGCTAAGATAATAATAGTAATAATAATAATAAATTTTTAAAAAGATGTTAACATTAAGATGTAATATTTTTATTAACACAACATATGAAGAGAACAGTCAAATAAAAAGGCCGTATCTTTTAAGTTTCTCTAGAAATCTGAAGCTAAACCGTTAGTTCAACAAAATGCTTCACTTCATTGTGTTTTTAATTTTGGCCTCAAAGTAACTTACATCAGTATTTTTAACTGCTTGCTTTATACAGCCTTAACAAATGCTAAACGGATTTAAAACAAACAATCTGTCTTAAAATGGTATAAATAGAAAACTCAGCACTGGGTAGTGATGTAATTTTTCCACGTACATGAGGATGATCTAAATGACTCATTCAAGAATCTCTGGTTTGTGTTAAGAGCTATTCCCTTTTTATATTTAACTGCTTATATAAGAAATAAAAATTCCAAAATAACACAAACAGCACACCACAAACCTGCAACTAAACCAGCAGATTAAATGCATGAATAAGAAACAGGGCAAGAGTTCCGGCAAGACGGCGGACTAGGCAGAAAGACTGCACAGACCCTCTTCAACAAAGAAAAGGGAAACCAA
>NW_006921739.1:8054255-8074771 GCF_000298275.1 Orycteropus afer afer
TGAGACAAAGTATATGTGAACTGCTGTATGAAAAGTGAATTTACTCTGTAAATCTTCACCCAAATCCTAAAAAAAAAAAAAATCTGACAATTCCATTTTTAAGTATTTATCTACAAAAGTCTAATACAGTAATGTTCACAGCAGCATTACTCATAGTAGCCAAAATGTGAAAACAAGCCAAATACCCTCCATTGGAAAATGTATAAAATGCAATGTTGTTGTTGAGTTGGGTGCCATTAAGTGTGCTCTGACTCACAGCGACCTCATGGACAACAGAACAATACACTGCCTGGTCCTGTGCCAGTCTCACAATCCTTGCTATACCTGAACCCATCACTACACACAGCCACTGTGTCAATCCATCTCACTGAAGGTCTACCCCTTCTTTGTGACCCTCCAATTACCAAGCATGATATCCTTCTCCAAGGAATGATCCCTTTGACAACATGACCAAAGTAGGTGAAATGAAGTCTGGCCATTCTCACTCCCAAGGAGCATTCTGGCTGCATTTCTTCCAGGACAGATTTATTCATTCTTCTGGCAGTCCATGGTACTTTCAGTATTCTTCACCAACACCACAACTCAAAAGCATCAACTCTCCTTCTGTGTTCCTTATTCATTGTACAGCTATCGCATGCATATGAGGTGACTGAAAATACCATGGCTTGGGTTAGGTGCACCTTAGTCTTCAAGGAGACATATTTGCTCTTCAGGACCTTAAAGAGATCTTTAGCAGCAGATTTGCCCAGTGGAATACATCATATGATGTCTTGACTGCTGCTTCCATTCGTGTTGATTGTGGAACCAAGTAATATGAAATCTTTAACAACTTCAATCTTTTCTCCATTTATTGTGATTTTGCTTATTGGTCCAGTTGTGAGGATTTTTTTATGTTGAGATGTAATCCATACTGAAGACTAAAGTCTTTAACCTTCATCAACAAGTGCTTCAAATCATCCTCACTTTCAGCAAGCAATGTTGTGTCATTTGCGTATCACAGGTTGTAATGAGTCTTCCTACAATCCTGATGCCACATTCTACTTCATATAGCCCAGTTTCTGGGATTATTTGTTCAGCATACAGATTGAATAAGTATGGGGAAAGGATACAACCCTGATACACTCTCTTTCTGATTTTAAACCATGCAGTATCCTCTTGTTCTGTTCAAATGACAGACTCTTGGTCTATGAACAAGTTCCTCATGAGTACAATTAAGTGTTCTGGAATTTCCATTCTTCTCAATATTATCCATAATTTGTTATGATCCACACAAATGAATGCCTTTTCACAGTCAATAAAACACAAGTAAACATCTTTGTGGTATTCTTTGCTTTCAGCCAAGATCCATCTGACATCAGCAATGATATCTCTTGTTCCATGTCCTCTTCTGAATCCAGCTTGCATTTCTGGAAGTCAATATACTACTGCAACCATTTTTGAAATATCTTCAGCAAGATTTTACTTGCATGTCATATTAATGATATTGTTCATTAACTTCCACATTCTATGGGATAACCTTTCTTTGGAATGGGTACAAATATGGATTGTTTCCAGTCAGTTGGCCAGGTAGCTGTCTTCTAAATTTACTGGCACAGACAAGTGAGCGCCTCCAGTGTGGCATCCATTTATTGAAACATCCCAATGGATATTCTGTCAATTCCTGAAGCCTTGTTCTATGCCAAGTCTTCCAGTGCAGTTTCAACTTCTTCCTTCAATACCTTTGGTTCTTGATCATATGCCACCTCCTGAAATGGATGAACACCAACCAATTCTTTTTGGTACAGTGAATGTGTATCCCCCCTTCCACCTTCTTTTGATATTTCCTGTATCATTCAATATTTTGCCCATAGAATCTTTCAATATTGCAACTCAAGGCTTGAATATTTTCTTCCATTCTTTCAGCTTGAGAAATGCTGAGTGTGTTCTTCCCTTTTGGTTTTCTAACTCCAGGTCTTTGCACAATTCATTATAATTGACTTTGTCTTCTCAATCTGCTTTTTGCTATCTTCTATTCAGCTCTTTTATCTTGTCATTTCTTCCATTTACTTTAGCTACCCACCGTTCAAGGGCAAATTTCAGAGTCTCTTGTGACATTCACTTTGGTCTTTTCTTCCCTTCCTGTCTTTTGAATGACCTTTTGCTTTCTTCATGGATAATGTTCTTGATGTCATCCCACAATTTCTCTGGTTTTTGGTCACTGGGGTTCAATGCATCAAATCTATTCTTTAGATGGTCTCTAAATTCAGGAGGGATACAATCAAGGTCATGGACTTGTTTTTATCATCTTCAACTTCAACTTGAAGTTGCATACGAGCAACTGATGGTCTGTTCCATAGGCAGCTCCTGGCCTTGTTTTGGCTGAAGGAGACTGAGCTTCTCCATCGCCTCTTGCCACAAATGTAGTTGATCTGATTCCTATGCACTCCATCTGACAAAATCCACTGTTTTTGTTGTTGAGAAAAGATATTTGCAACGAGTAAGTCATTGGTCTTGCAAAACTCTATCATGCGATGTCCAACGTTATTTCTATCACCAAGGCCGTATCTTCCAATTACCAGTGATTCTTCTTTGTTTCCATCTTTTGTATTCCAATCACCAGTGATAATCAACACATCTTGATTGCATGTTCAATCAATTTCAGACTGCAGAAGTTGGTAAAAATCTTCAATTTTCTTGTCTTTGGTAGTTGGTGTGTAAATTTGAATAGTAGTAGTAGTAACTAGTCTTCCTTGTAAGCGTGTGAATATTAGCCTATCACTGACAGCACTGTTACTTTAGGATAGATCTTCAAACATTCTTTGTGATGAATGAATGCCACGCCATTCCTCTTCAATTTGTCATTTCTGGCATAGCAGATCATATGGTCGTCTGATTCAAAATGACCAAAACCAGTCCAATTCAGCTAATGCCTAGGATATTGATCTTTATGCATGCCTTCTAATTTCATTTTTGACAACTTCCAATTTTCTTGCGTTCATACTTCGTACATTCCATGTTCTGATTATTAATGGATGTTTGCAGTTGTTTCTTCCCATTTTGAGTTGTGCCATGTCAGCAAATGGAGGTCCTGAAAGTTTTACTCCACCCACGTCATTAAGGTCCACTCTACTGTGATGAGGGAGCTCTTCCTCAGTCATATTTTGAGTGCCTTATGACCTGAGGGGCTCATCTTCCAGTACTGTATTAGATGTTTCAAGGCTATTCATAAAGCTTTCCACTACTATGTCAGACAGTGTTTCACTGCTATTCATAAGGTTTTCACTGGCCAATTCTTTAAGAAGTGAGTGGATGGCCTCTTCCTTCTGCATCTATCTTAGTCTGGAGGCTCCACTAAAACCTGTCCACCATGGGTGACCCTGCTGTTTTTTGAAATCCTGGTGGCATAGCAACACACAAGCTGCCATAGTACAACAAACTAACAGACAAGTGGTGGATAAAATGCAATACTACTCAGAAAATAAGCTATTGTCACATGCAGTAATATGAATGCATTTCAGAACCACTATTTTAAGCCAAAAAGGTCACAAAAATGTACGTACCACATGATTCCATTTATATGAAGTTCAAAAACAGGCAAAATAATCTATGCAGACAGAAATCAGTATACTGGATGCTGCTAGTGGTTGGTAACTGACTGGAAAGAGATGTAAGGCAATTTCTAAGGTGATAAAAAATGGTCTCTATAGCTCGATTAGGGCATTGATTACATTGGTATGTGCAAAATTCAAACTATACATTTCTCTATAATTATACCTCAATACATTAAAAAAAAAATTCACTCCTATCAAAATACTGTTGATTTTGAATTAAACAATACCAAATCTACATAGTTTTTTTGGGGAAGGACTGAACAATTTTTATCACTCTTCTTGGCTAGGGGAATAGTGTCTTTCCTCAAGGCATTTTTTAGATTTCAAAGTATATGTATGTCACATTTAAGATTAGATCTATGTATTTTTTTTTCCTCTGGTAAAAATCTCATTTTCTAACTATTAATTGCTATATAATATTTCATATACTTATATTCAACCCTTTTAAGAATATTAATTTTTAAAATTGGATTTGAATATTCTAGATATTAATAACCTCATTAACAACCTGCAATATGCATATGACAACCTTGTTTGCTGAAAGTGAAAAGGACTTGAAGCACTTACAGATGGCAATCAAAGCCTTCAGTATGGATTATACCTCAACATAAAGAAAACAAAAATCTTCACAACAGGGCCAAAAAACAACATCATGATAAACAGAAAAAAGACTGAAGTTGTCACTGATTTCATTTTACTTGACCTACAATCAATGCCCATGGAAGCAGCACTCAAGAAATCAAACAATATATTGCATTTGACAACTCTGCTCCCAAAGAGCTCTTCAAAGTGTTAAAGAGCAAAGATGTCATTTTGAAAGCTAAGGTGATATTTTCCAGTCATCTTAGATCAAAGAACTGATGCATCTGAATTATGGTGTTGGCAAAGAATACCGAACATATCAAGGACTGCCAGAAGAATGAACAGATTGTCTTGGAAGAAGTACAGCGAGACTGCTTCTTGGAAGTGAGGATAGCGAGATTTCATCTCATGTACTTCGGACATGTTAAAAGAGGGCCCAATACGTGGAGAAGCATATCATGCTTGGTAAAGTAAAGAGATACGGAAAAAACATAAGACCCTCAACAAGATGGACTGACACAGTGGCTACAACAATGGGCTCAAATATGGCAACGGTTATGAGAATGGCGTAGGACCTTGCAATGTTGTGTTCTATTGTACACAGGGTCACTATGAATTGGAACTGACTTGCCAGCACCCAACAACAACATTCTAGATATAAAACCCCAAAAGAACTTGTTCCCTTCCCAATGCTTAATCCTTTCATGACTCGTGGAACATGTGTTAGCTATCAACATTTCAGCCTCGGAGGTGTCTTGAGAATGTGCTATCCTAGTACGTGCTGCCACCTGGTGGAAACCTGTATAACTGCATGAATCTGAAGAAACATGCCTCACTACACCAATCCCACCACCAATGTCAATTTGGGACATATAATTCTATCAAATTACTAAAAATTTCCCACCCTTGATTTCAAGATGCTTTCCATTAATGAAAGCACGTTATCAACAAAAAATTCAGAGCAGAAAATAATTTTGTCACAAAAGGATTAACTTTCATTTCTATTTTATATCTGTAGCTTCTATAAAAATTCAGTAACTTTCTCAGGAAGTATCACTTCCTTCCTTTTTGTTCTCACCATACCTGGAAGATATGTAAATAGCTTTTACCACACTGTGTTGTATTAATTTGCCCTCCTTTCTTCCATACCCAATCCACAGAGTTACACTAGGGCTTGCTTTTAGTGTCATACTAACCAGCACAGGCCTTAATGGAGAGGTAGAGTAGGAAGACCAAAGGCTTTTTCAATTCCACAGACCTGGATCTAAATAGCTCTGTCACTTACTAGCTATAAAATCTTCAGCAAATTTACCTACACACAATTTGAGCCTCAGGTTCCCCTCTATAAAATGGAAAAAATTTCAAAGAGCAGTTGTGTTAAATCAGTAATTCTCTGATGCTCAGGAGAGGGTAGTACCTAAATTAAAAGTTCTAAACTAGGCAAGAAGGATACTGTAGCTGGGAATTAAGATATGCCAAAGCAAGGATTTGAAAATGAATAAAAATACTCTACTTTAGAAACACAGCTTGACCATACTAAACTAAATCTGGATTTTTTCCCCTTTAGGAAGCACTGTAACCCAATAATCTTTAAAACACCATGAGAGCAATAAATATGTCAGACCCATAGCAATCCCTCAAACATATGCTGTAACCGACATGCTAGTAAAGAGCAGTATTTCAAACTTATAATCACCCTAATTTTCTACAAGGTTAGATGTCGCGGCCGGCACGACAATTCTAGAACAGGGGGTAAGAGAATGAGTTAAAAATGAAAGAAAAGTTAAAGGATGGGAACGGGAGGGACACTCAGAGCCATTGCAAAGCAGTGCCAATTTTATTATGATTATTCTCAAACTTATATAGTTTAGATTGGCTTCCACATATTCTGGGTTCAATCAAAGGTTCTGCCTCTTTTGCACCTGCTGTTTCTCTAAACAACACAAGGGAGAAAATGGCTGATGGTGTTCTAAGAGCAGGGCTCAACCTTCAGGGACACTTAAGAGCATCAACCCACAAGACTTAGGGCCCATCAGTCCTAGTCCTTATGGGGACACTGAAAGTATCAACCTATTTATGGGAGCCGTTGCTCAATTAGTCACTCACCATGTCCCAACAGTCCTTTAAGACTTAGGGCTCTCCACAGTTAGAAAAAAAAAAAAAAGACACTTGTATATCCACAGAAATATGTATCAGTAAAATCTCATACTAAAATGATACTACTTCATATAGTATCTCCTTTGATTCTTAACAATTTTGAGATGTATAGTAGGTGTTTTTTGAGGGTAAACGGGACTAATTTTACAGATGAAGAAACTTAAGCCCAGAGAAATTATATAATTTGAGTATAGTTACATATTTTGTTAAATAGTAGAGTCAATCCTTGAGTCTAGGGCCATTAAATCCTAGCTATATCAGAAGCTATGCAGACACATAACTAATAAGTCTGTTCCACAGGAGTTTACAGTCTAAATTTGGAGACATGGAAAATATGAAAGATGAAAAATCTAAAAGTATAAAAGATCTCAAACTGTGATAAACTGTAAAATTTATAGTATATATTTGTGTTTCTCAATACATTAGCAACATATTACTTGCACTAGAATTTCTGGGAGTAGGACTCAGAATCTTCTTTTAAACGTTCTCCAGCATATTCTTTTTTTTTCCTTTAATTTTACTGTGATTTGGGTGAAAGTTTACAGAGCAAATTCATCTTCCATACATCAGTTCACATACACTTTGTCTCATGACATTGACTACAGTCTCTCACAATGCAACGGCTCCCCTCCCACTTCCTCCCCAGAGCCACCTCTTCTCTGTGTCCTTCCCTGCCATGCACTCCTGCCCCCCAAGCTGTCTCCCTGTGCATACACTGCCTTTCTATTCTCCCATGATTGATCTCTCCAAGGAATGTATCTACCTAATGTAAATGTTCAGTTCATATGCCTATCTGTTGTTTGGCTAGAAACCACAGGAGTGGGTTCAAATCCAGACCTGAAGGGTAGCTAAAGGCCAAAATCTCAGGGGTTCCACTAGGCTCTATCAGACTAGCAAACCTGGTCTTTTTTTCTTCTTTTATGATTTTGAGTTTTGTTCCACATTGTTCTCCCACTCTGTCCAGATCTCCTACATAGATCCCCCTCCTAGTGGTTGACAGTGGTAGCTGGGCACCATCTAGTTCTGGTCTCATAGTCATATAGGCTGAGAATCACATGATGTACCAGTCCCCTTGGACTAATTGTTTCCATGCATCTTTGGTTTTCTTCATTCTTCTTTGCTCTGGACAAGGAGCAACCAATCGTTGCATCTAGATGGCCGCTTGCAAGCTTTTAAGATCCCAGTCAACGAAATAGGATGTGGAACAATGTTTTTGTGTAGTATGTTATGTCAACTGAGTTCGATGTCCCCTGCGACCATGGTCCTGAGCCCACAGGTCCAACTGCTTGCGCCCTTTGGGTAGCTGGCTGTGGCCAAGAAGTGACTATAATCTTGTCCCTTGTCAGCTCTCCTGTATACCTGGAAATTCTTGCAGAACATATAAATACACTTACAGAAGCATTGTCTGCCCACCCTATACATGGTCATGGGCACATTCCCCCCTGCATAGACATACCTAATCATTCAGCCTGTCTACCCATCTATCCATCCATAGATCAATGCTTGCCATCACTGACAACATCTCCAGCTGATGCTTAATGCACACTCATGCATTCCTGTTTCAGATTCACTGGTATTAACAATACCCTGAATTAGTTTAGGAGGAAGAGGTCTCAGTGGATTCTTTCTCTCCTTTAAATCTATCTAAACAACTTTCTGGTATTTTCCTTATGCTGCTCTTAAGAAGAAGGAGAGAATTCAGATGTAAACAGAAAACAAAAAGTAGTTTTATCTAGAAATGACACTACCAGTTTTACACACTCATGGTGAGATTCTAATTTATAAAAATCATAACTAATCCAATTTCATGGTCATCAGCTATTATAATAGCTTATAACTTAATAATCTGCTGGCTAAAAATCAATGTACAAGCAATGTACAAGGTCAAATGTAGGAACAAATTGACAATCTAAATATGACTACATTGCTACATTGTGTCCAAATTGAAAAGTGACACAATCACACTATTGGGGGAGTGGCATGATGATAATAATGCAGTTAGAACCTATGGTTTCATGATAGGAATGTCAAAGCTTGGTTTTAAAATCGGCCCTGTTAATGGTGGACACATTACATTAAGCATTTGTTAAAAAAAACTCATATAAAACCCTCATCTAAACTATGGACTTAGTTATAATAATGTATCAATATTGGTTTATCACTTGTAACAAATGTATCACAGAAATGCAAGATATTAACAGGAAAAATAATGGATGTGGGGCAGGGGTCCTTATAGGAGCTCTCTATACTTTCTGTATAATTTTTATAAACCCACTCCAAAAAATTAAGGCTACTTAAAAATAAATAAATAAATAAATAAACCTGGTCCTGTTTGAAAATTCACTACCAATATCCTAAAGATCACTGATAAAATAACTCTTTGTATGTCTAAAATTTAAAAAATTTTATGATTCAAATAAAAGGAAACCAATTAAATAAACAATGGTTACATGTTGAACAGTATTAAATATAGCTACAAAACAGCCTACATATTACATATGCATTTAAATATTGGAGGGGGACATTAAATGTGTGGCAAATCATATTTAATAAATATAGTTGCAACAAACACTAGTCTACTGGTAAATGCTGCATAGACAGGTGAGAAGATTAGGTGTGGGTAGATGAACAGGAATACAACCATGACCAAGGATAGATTTTGCTGAAGATATTCTTACATATGTATTTGTGCCACAAAAATATCCGTATACCTTGTAGAAGTAACAGGGGACAAGGTTGGAGTAGCTTCTCAGTGACAACCAAATATCTTGAGAGAGAGAGTCACTGGGTATACGGGCTCAAGGATCATGGTTTCAGGGGAAATCAAGCTCAACTAGCACAATATAGTACATAAAATCTTGTTCTATATCCTACTTTGGTGAGCAGCAACTGGGGTCTTAAAAGCTTTTAAGTGGCCATATAAGATGCAACTATTGGTTTCCCCTCATCTGCAGCAAAGAAGAGTGAAGAAAATCAAAGTCAACTTGGGAACAATTAGTGCAAGGATTGATGGACCACAGGGACTTCAGCCTTTATGACCCTGAGACCAAAAGAACTAAATGGTGCCTGGCTACCAACACCATCCACTTGGAAAGGGATCACAACTGGAGATCCTGGATAGAGTGGGAGGAAAAACGTAGAACAAAATTCAAAACCACAAAAAGGACCAGAATTACTGCTCAGATAGAGACTGGAGGACCTCCTAAGACTATGGTCCCAGATTATTCTTTGAGTCTGGAACTGGACTCACTTCTGTGGATTAGCTCTAAGCTAAACAGCAGAAGGCCTATAAGCAGAACACCTACCCTAGGGAGATGCATCCGTTAGATCAATCAACCATGAGACATCAGAAGGGCAGTATTTGCATAGAGGGAAAGCTGGACAGACAGGGATGCACAGATAAGAAGGGCACAGGAAAGGGGTAGTAGTCACAGGGGTGAGATGGGAGGAGAACTGTTTATTGTTGGGATTATAATCGGTGATACGAAACTAAATGTGCATGAACTATTGAGTAAAATGAATCTGCTTTGTAAATCTGCACATAAATCACAATAAAAAACTTTTAAAGCAATTACTCGTAGGATGTTTCCTTGAATATTTTTGTGGTGTCATTTTGTTATTTTTTAAAAAGTGCTAGTATTTAGTTGAAAAAAATCATTATTCATTTATATTTTATATATTAGATTAACAAAAGTATACGAGAAGGATTGATTTTACTGAACAGTGAAAAGTGATTAAAGCAAGGAGTTTTAGAACTAAAAAAAACAGATAGTTGCAACAATCTCTCTTACCCACATATTCTTCTGCAACGTGACCTGTCACTCTAACATTAAAATGGAGCCTCTCTGTCTCTCTCCCTATCTTTCCAATCTAGGTGGGTCCTATAACTACTTAAAAACGGAATACAGCGTGATCCTGTGCTAATTCTAGGCATAGCCCTTAACTACACTGTTCCAGTGGAGAATCCCTAGAGGATGAAACCCCCTGTGGTGAGGCCTAGGAGCACAGAAATACAGGTTTTATGAAAAAAAGTCATCATGAATGTGGATCATTCAGGTCTAGGCAATGCCATATGGAAAGAAACAACTGCCCAGATGAGTCTTTCCCAAATTCTTGACCATAAAATCCTGAGCAAAATAAAATGTTTTAAAGCTACTAGGTGTTGGGGTACTATGCAATGAAATCTTAACCAAAGTAGCAATTGATTTCTGGAAGTGGGGTGCTGTTGTAAGAAAAATTTAAAACACAAAGCACTGGTTTAAGGACTGAGTGGTGGGTCTCAAGGAGACTGTAAGTGAAAGCTTGTTGGACAGTGAGGAAATTTTATTAGAGGATAGAAGAAAGGCAATCTATACCTAATAGTTATATATATGCATAAGATAAATACATATTTTTGTATTACGAATTATTTCTTTAAACCATGTACCAAGATCATTAGAAAATATATGATGTTATTTCCTGAATTCAAGTCTCTATGATCAACATCTCAAATATGCAATGTCCTTGGAGGAATGCAGGATATTTGTCTAGCTTGATTTTTTCCCATCCCCCTAGCACAATGCATTAAGCTAGTAACACAGAGTATATGCCAGCAAGATGATACAAATCTAGTTACATATCACATATAATACAATCTTAATTTGCTATTAATATAAACCAAAAACCAAATCCACTGCCATTGAGTCGACTCCGACGCATAATGACCCCCACTGGGTTTCCGCGGTGGTATATCTTTATAGTAGTAATTGCCTGGTCTTCCTTCTGTGCAGTGGCTGGTGGGTTTCAACCGCCAACCTTCTGATTAGCATTCAAATGCCTTAGGCACTACGCCACTAGAACTCCTTATATAAATATAATAGTCTTGTATTAATAGCATGGAGCTCTGGTGGCACAATGCCTAAGTCATTTGACTGATAACCAGAAAGCTGGCAATTGAAACCCAACAGCCACTGCACAGAAGGAAGGCCAGGCAATCTACTTCCGTAAAGATTTACCGCCTTGGAAATCCAATGGGGGTCGTTGTGAGTCAGAATCGACTTGATGGCAGTGTATTTGTTTTTTTTAGTTTATTATATTTACACTTATTAATACTTTTTTTTTTAATTTAGGCTCATGGAGTGATGTTCAATTAAGCTATTTTCATCTTAACAATCTCTTGATGATATTATCAGCAAAAGAGAATTCTGTTATCAGATTCTTGTCATGTGTCCTTGTTTGGTCATGGAATGGATTCTTCATTTGGAGGATGTCCTAATACACATTTTACCACAAATACCTGTGAATATGTCTACTGTATACTCTAAAACAAGTGTGTCATATTTTGTATTAGAATAACCAATACTATAAAAATATATTGCTATAAATTAAAGTTTGATCATATTTAATTTCCAGGCATTAAAATTTAGCCTAGTAACTTCAGCAACAATGTATCTCCTTGAAGACTAAGATGCGCCTAACCCAAGCCACGGTATTTCAATCGTATCATATTCATGTGACAGCTAGACAATGAATAACGAAGACCAGAGAAGAGTTGATGCTTTTGAGTTGTGGTGTTGGCAAAGAATGGTGAAAGTACCATGGACTGCCAGAAGAACTAACAAATCTGTCCTGGAAGAAGTACAGCTGGAATGTTCCTTGGAAGCGAGAATGGCCAGACTTCATCTCACCTACTTTGGTCATGTTGTAAGAAGGGACCATTCTCCGGAGAAGGATATGATATATCATACTTGGTAAAGTGGAGGGTCAATGAAGAAGAGGAATGATCTCAACAAGACAGACTGACACACTGGCTGCAGTGATGTGCTCAGGTATAGCAAGGATTGTGAGGTCGGCACAGGACTGGGCAGTGTCTCATTCTGTTGTACAGAGGGTTGCTATGAGTTGGAGCCAACTTAATGGCACCTAACAACAACAACTTTTCAATTATTTTCCTCGGTTGGGGGATATTATGATGAGCGCTTAGTCTAGTAATGGCACTGTTAATCATCCTTTTACCAAAGCTATAATATCATTGCATAATAAACACAATGCTTCGCCATCTGATTCAATAACAAAATTAATTCCCACTCCACTATGCCTTAAGAGCCTGGCATTCAAAGTCACTTTTCTGTTTTGACATGATGGGTATATACTTGTAATAAAATGCCAAAGCACGGTGATGTGTGGCACTTGAAATGCTGTCAAGGTTTATAGCTACAACACTGATCTGTACTGTGCTGCGTAGAGGTACAAAGTGATTAGAGTGCCACATAAGGTCTCTGTTGCAACTACTAAACTCTGCCCTTGTAGCATGAAAGCAGCCATGGATAACACATAAATAAATGTGTGACTGTGTTCTAGTAAAACTATTTATGGACACTTACATCTGCATCTGATATAAGTTTCACGTGTCCTAAAATAATAATATTCTTTTATTTCAACCATTAAAAAAGTAAAAAATCATTCTTAGCACACAGGCCACATAAAATCAGATGGTAGCATAACTTGCCAACCCTAGGCTGAACTCATTTTATTATGAAAGGCCAGAAATCTGGCTCCTGCAAAGACAATGGAGCCAGACTGTCAGATTACCTAAACCTCAGTTTTCTTATCTGTAAAATGAAGTTAATGTCAGTATTTACCAAACAGGTTAAAGTGAATGAATATGTAAATCATTTAGAACAGTTTCTGTTGTTGTTAGCTGCTGTCCAGCCAGCCCTTGACTCATAGCGACCCTACGCTTTACGGAGTAGAATGACTCCATAGGGTTTTCGTGGCTGTACTCTTTACGGAAGCAGTTCACCAGTCCTTTTCTCCTGTGGAGTCACAGATGGGTTCAAACTGCCAATCTTTCAGTTAGCAGCCAATTACATACCACTTCTGACTGCAAACCCCAACTCCCAAACAGTACCTAACTCAACCAAAAACCAAACTCACTGCCATCGAGTTGATTTCAACTCAATAGCAACCCCTTTCGGGTTTCTGAGGCAGTAAATCTTTACAGAAGTAGATTGCCCCATATTCCCTCCACAAAGTGGCTGGTGGGTTTGAACCACCAACCTTCCAGTTACCAGTCAAATGCCTTAGACACTGTACCACCAGAGCTTCAAACACTGCTTAGCATATAGTTAACTGTATTAGCTGTTAATATTGCTTACTGAGTAGAATAAATTCCTAATGGATTTCAAATCCTATTAGCAATTCTGTATGTTTTAGAATACCCACTAAAGGTCTGACACAAGCAACCTACATGGATGCTATCTCAGATGTCCTCCAGGTAAGACACTTCCACAGTACAAAACCACATCACCACCAATGTTTCTGTTATACTTCCCACAATCCTACTGTTGTTGTTATTTGCCGTCGAGTCGGCCCCGACTCATAGCGACCCCTCCTTGGGTTTCCGAGGCAGTATCACTACGGAAGTAGGATTGCCCAACCTTCCTTCCGAGGAGTGGCTGGTGGATTTGAACCGCCAGCCTTCTGGTTAGCAGTCAAGTGCCTTAGCCACTATGCTACCAGAATCCTACTAGCATTCTCATTTCTAAATAACTCAAACCGCTAGCTATTACCCCTACTCTTGGGCTGGCTACAATCTCCAGCATAATATTTCTGAACAGATCATTTCTATTCTATAGTTTTGCTGCACAGCTAGATTAGGAAGCAAGAATAAATAAAAGTGAAATTTTAAGAAGTGGTATTATTAACAGTAACCTTATACCAGGAATCCTATTGGCACAGTTAAGTGCTCTGCTCCTAACCAAAAGGTCAGTGGTTCAAACCCACCAGCTGCTCTGTGGGAAAGATGTGACAATCTGCATGTGTAAAGATTTACAGTCTTAGAAACCCCAGGGGGTAGTTCTACTCTGTCCTATAGGGCTCCTATGAGTCAGAACTGACTTGACAACAACAGGTAATTTTATAATAGAAATTTTAAAAGTGTGATTCCATAGAAACAAATGAAAATTATAACAAATAATTTTTTATGGCTAAAAGGTCTCAGATGAGAGTACAGATCTATCATTATTCCTCTAGAATAAATCATGTTTATCTACTTTTCAAAGTACACAAAACCCACAAAAACTGAGTTACACTTAGATTGCTTATTTCATATGCCTGAGTGTCACTCTGTCTGTCCCTCACCAAGTCAAATATTTAAGACTAAGGACACAGAATGATACAGAGGAAGTTTTCTGCTCTTTTGAATCAGCTGATTCAACTTCAGTTTTTAAATGTTTGTTCCCATCCCAAATTATGAAATACACGCATTTGTATATATAGTAAAAAGTAAACTCTGGATGATATGTTTTACTCTTGTTTGTTTCCTAATTCTTTTTGTTTGCATTACAGTAAATATAAATTACTTGTGTAAAAATGTGTTAATTAAAAAATCGTTTGGAAAATATGCAAAAGTGACGTATCAAACTAGTGACTTTAGTTAAAATCAAAACAACTGCTTACCCACAACCAGGCCACATTCAGGACATATCATATCACCAGCTCTGTAGTCCTCCACTAAAATTGCATCAGGATGGTTTGGACATGTGACTCTTGGAAGAGCATCCAAACTAAATTGAAAAAAAAAACCGTAAAACAAAAAACCATATTTTTATATCCTCTCAATCAATATATAACAAAGTTACCATGAGGGAGAAGGAGGAGGGAAGGATTTTAAACACTTTTCCAATACTATACATTTATAACTTAATGATTTAAGCTTAATTTTCAAAGCAGGCATCCCAGTTAGGCTGTTCACATTCTAGCTAGTAACTAGCAGGAAGATTCCACTGGAATTATTTTTATTCATGAAGGTTTTGATTTCTAGGTATACAAGGCTTTCAAAACTTAAATAAAAAACTAAAGTGTTCCTTCTTTTAACATGTAACCTACCGTTGTTACGTGCCGTCGAACCTACTAAGTTTTGAAAAATCTTGGTTAGTTCAATAATGACTATAATAACTTATGGCATTTATATACAATCATGCAGCCCTTTGTCACTCATTTCTCTGATTGGAAAATAAATCTCTAGTCTGTATTTTTCTACTTGTTACCTTAGTAATATACATGTAGTCCCTGGGTTACTAACATCTGACTTACAGACAACTCCTACTTGCCCTTTAATGTTATGTAAATTTGCCCTTAATTAGAAGCAAATAAATCTACTTGAAACAAATTCTTCAGCAACAAATTCTTTATCATAGTCATCTTCACTTGCTGCATGTACAGCTTTTATATCATTGAAAAGACTTTGAGAGTTTTCTTGCACTAAAGGAAGACTAAATAAGAACCATATGCAGCTAGCTGCTCTGACCAACTTACCTACAAATTATTTATTTTATTTTGAATAAAGCATCCATGGGAAGACACAATTGCCTTAAATGATCTAACAGAACTGGTTTAAAAAGCAACAACAGAAAATCTAAAAACAAAAAAATTTAACAGAGATTTAGTAGTTATGTAAATGATTATGCTGTGGCCATCATAAATATATATCCAAAAGACAAAATTCAAATATACGTAAATAGGTATCTGTCCCTTTGCATAAACATTCCTGTGCTGACAGATATAATTCAAAATGTTAACTCTTAAATAACTTCAAAAATGACACCCATAGGAAAATAATCCATATTCCCCAAAATTTATATATTCAAGTTAACCAAAACAAGTTTTGACTCTTCTCATTGGAAAAGTAAGGGATTACTTTATATCCATGCTTATGCCATAAATTACCATTAATCAAAAAACCAAACTCATTGCCATCAAGTCTATTCTGACTCACAGGGAACTTCACTGGGTTTCTGAGGTGATAAATTCTTTTTTTAAAATTTTTATTACAATTTGGGTGAAAGTTCAGAGCATATTCATTTTCCATACAGTTCATACAAATTTTGTCTCAGACACTGACTGCAATTCCCGACAATGTAACAGCTCTCCTCCCACTCCCTCCCAAGTAGTTGCCTCTTCCCTGTGTGCTTCCCTCCTACGCACTCCCACCTGAGCTGGCCCCCATGCAAAAACTGCCCTTCTGTTCTCCCATGACTGATCCCTCCAAGGAGTGTTATGTCTGTCTATTATTTGGCTGGAAGCCACATGAGTGAGCTCAATTACAGACCTGAAAGGTGGCTAGGGGCTTCTTCAGGCTCCATGAGACCAGCAAACCTGGTCTTTTTCCATGATTCTGAGTCTTGTTCCACATTTTTCTCCTATTCTATCCAGGATCTCCTGCATCAATCCCCCTCCTAGTGGTTAACAGTGGCAGCTGGGCACCATCTGATACCATGGTCATATAGGCTGAGGATCGCATGATCTACCAATCCCTTGGACTAATTGTTCCCATGCGCCTTTCCGAGGTGGTAAATCTTTATGGAAGTAGATTGCCCCATTTTCCTTGTGCAGAGTGGCTGGTGGATTTGAACCACCAACCTTCTGGTTAGCAGTAAAATGTCTTGGGCACTGCGTCACCAGAGCTCCTTATATTACCGTTAGGAAATGTTTTAATAAATTATGACATACATAAAATATTAAACAGTATAAATTATTAAAAACTACATGGAAACAAAGGAAAATGTTAGCAGAGTAATAAAAATTACAAATTAATAAAACAGGTAGTAAAACACAGCCTATAAAGAAAAGGACTGATGTTAGTAAAAAGAAATATATGGCGTTAGAAGTCAGAATGTGGTACTCAGGGAAGGGGAGATGACTGAGAACACAAGGGAGGTTTGTGGAGTGCTAGTGATGCTTGATTTCTGGACTTGGGTGGTAGCTATGTACATGCAATGCACTCACTATGCACTTAAACTGTGTGTCTACATTGGGCACTTCTTGGGGCACAAGAGAGAAGAACACATACATGTAAGTCTGTTAAAGCACAGAATCTCTAGGGAAAAACTAAGAAACTAGTAACAATGACTGCTTTGGGGGAGAAGTAGATGGCTGGGAACAAGGGAAGGAGGGCTTCTCACTGTATACTCCTTTGTGCTTTTATTATACACTACTTGTATGTGTTATCTGTCCAAAACCAAAATGGAATCAAGCTAAAGTAGTCAACTTCTAACTAAATCACTCATCAGAGTAAGATAAAAAAAGAGGAACCACACAGGACATAGGGTGATAGAAGTGAGAGAAATAATAGGGAAGGAATGGAGAAATTATTAGTAACATTAAAACAATTCAGACTATTTAACATGCCAAATAGTCCCAAACCTAAATTTATAGCCACCGGTCAGCCAAGACAAATGAAATTCTCTATGCCCTGTGATTTACTGGATGCCTACTATGTGTCCTGCTCTCTATATACATTATTAATCTTCGCAACAACCTTGCCAAAATAGGGATTATCTCCATTTTAAAAATTATGGTCAGAATAACTTGCCTGAGGTCATGGAACTATTAAGTGGTGAATCTTAGATACGAACTCAGAACACTTGTGCTCTTCTTGGTGAGAACACCTGGCAATTCCATAGCCTAGCAACTATGTATCTTCTTCAAGGGGAAAAAGTGTTGAAAGAAGAAATACTAACATTTGCCTTTCTTTATTACTAGAAGAGAAATTTCAAGAGATGGATTAGTGCAAGGATATGTGAAACTTAAGAGTTTGATATGTCTAAAAAAATTTATAGCACCTTTTTTTTTTTTTTTTAAACGTGAAGAAAATAAAGCTGCATGAACGTAAATAGATTCCTTGGGTAAAGTATCAAGTGACTTTACTATACTCGATACCATTTTTTACAAATAAATTTCACGTGGTAATACAGTATATGAAAAACTGTATCCAGATATTTACGAAATACATTTACCTCCAAGTACTAATGTCAAAAAAGAATGTAAGTCGTATTTTGGCGACTTTGGGAAGGTAAAGTTTTCCATTTAGATAGCAGAAAGGGAAGTATGATTTCTGGCCTGACAGAACCACACCCAGATAGAATGATTGAGCATTCAATCATAGAACTAGAATCAGTAAACAAGGGTGTCATTAGTATTAAGAGTTATTTCCAAACACCTGAACTGGCTATTAACTAAAGCTGCTCCCCTCACTCTAACTTTTTTTTTGTTTTTTAAACAGTGACATAAAATGGCAAGTTTTAGCAGACACTAGAAAGAGTCTGCATTTCTCCTCCAGCTTACTGTTTTGATCTATGGCTTTTATTAGGAACTCAATTTCACAGAAAAATTATAATAGGGTTGCCTTCCATAAGTGCTGTAAAAATTAATTTGAAACTTTCAATACATTTTGAGTTCACTAGAGGCCAACTGTGTGGTAACAGCAAACAGTTTATTAGATTCTTCTCCACTCTGTTCTAATACTAACTTTTGAGGTCAACACTGGCATAACTCAGTTTACACTTACATAAATATACTAGTATCTACCTCATAGGAAATGAGAGATATAATTAGGGTCCGCAAGCATTTTTTAGGTCACAAGATTAAAGACTGTCTCTGAAGGCACTGCATACATTCCCCGTAGATATGGATACATTTTTAAAAAGTGTGTTAGAGTGATTTCTCAGCATATATAAGTAATTTTCTGCAGGCAGAAAATAATTTTCTTCAGGACTAGCAGAAGGTGGCATTTGTAAAGAAATCTTTTAAAAGGGAACTAATAAACTTTTCAGAAATGCCCTCGCTTCCACTTCGAAGTGTTGCTGGGATGGTAACCAGCTTCCAGCCGGTTTACCTAACCCTGATGTTACCAACTCTTCAGCTGTCAGATCAATAGACACCAGGAAATAATCCTTTCCCGCTCTTTGTAAAAGAGGACTCGCGGCCCCTCCGGCTGGGTGAGCCGTAGCTGGGAAAACATGCGTAGAAAAAACTGACAAGAAAAAGGACGGATGAAATATGGAAAACAGGCGAAGCCAGCGGCTGGAGACACAGGGGTCCAAAGAGCGTGGTGCCTGGGTAAGAATACAAAGGAAAGTCTTGGGAAGACCTAGGACGCTGGGGCTGTAACGCAGACGGCTCGGTACCCCCTGCGACATCCAGACAGTACTGCTGTCTGGAAGCGTCTTTGTCCTGGCCTGCCAGCCAGTCCCGTCGCGACTCCCTCGTATCTCCGGCTCGCTTCGCCGACACGGCAGTTCCTGTGGCGGCCTAGAGAACCCGGCACTCGCCGCCCGCCCATCAGCAAGCCGGGCTCAACGGGACATACTAACCGGCTGGTAGACGCCATCTTTACGGTCACTACGGCTTCCGAAACAACAGCAGCAGCGACAACAGGAAGAGATTGTGGCGACAAGACGCTTGGAAATGGGCTTTTATAGGCAAATCATCCACACTGTCATAGTAGGGCGCGGCTACGGGTCGCGTAATAGGCCAAAAATGTTGAGCCCGTCTGTCACAAGCTTTGCGTTTTCTTTATTTTCGTTTTCTGAACTTTGCTGCATTGTTACGTAAGTCGGCAAAACTGCCGAGAAAAACTCTCAAAGGAACCCAGCCGAACGGCTACACCAGAACTACCCTCAATCTTGCTTAAAACACGAGGAAAATTCCGGCTTCTGGGCGGGGACCAAGAATCCTATATCCTCCATTGACCTTCCCCTCTCCCTAGAGTGAGTTAGTTTAGTTAAAGTGCTATTCTGCTTGCCGCAAGGGGTGATTATTTCTGACCAAGGAATTTGGAGTAAAGAGAGAAATTCACTTAGGTTAAACAGAACAGGTGTCAAATCAGGCTTTCATCAGCCAACATGCTGTGTCTTCTTAGTCAAGTTCCCTAGCCCAAACGTACAAAGGGTGATAATAATCTATCTACCTTGCATACCCTTTTGGAGTTGGCAGGAGATTAAACAAAGCATTTGAGGGCAGTCTGGTGCGTTTAAGTCAGGGACATATGGGCCCTGCCCTGACTGCAATTTTGGCTGATAGCTGAAGTATAGAGAATTTGGCAGAACTTTTAGATACGGCCAAAGGTCCCTAGATTTATTCATTAGCCAACCTAATGTCTGAATAGTAATAATACCACCACCACTTTCCTGAGAAAGTGACCCTTGACCCTCTGGAAACTGCATGGGATAGGGTGCTCCGTGGTTTCTGTGGTGAGGAGGACTTGGAATACAGTGGTTACTTTGCTCATTTGAGAATGGGACTTAATGGCACTGAGCGCGCATTGTTTTGAGAAGGTGAGGGAGACTATTCCTTAGAAAGAAAAGGGTGAGAAGGGCAGGAGTTCTGCAACTGAAATCTCTATGGGGTTTGTTGTTGTTATGTGCC
>NW_006921739.1:8080536-8098702 GCF_000298275.1 Orycteropus afer afer
CATGGCTCAACTTTCAGCCAAACAATAGACAGGCCTATAAGGTCTATAAGAGAGGTACACACTCTTTAGAACAATCAGCCATATGAGATCAAAGGGGCAATGTTTATCCAGGGATAAAGTTCAGAAGGCAGGAAGGGACAGGAAAGAAGGACAAATGAAACGGTAAACACAGAGGAGGTAGGAAGAGTGCTGTTACATTGTGGGGATTGCAATCAATGTCACAAAATAAAATGTGTATAAATTGTTGAAGGGAAAACTAATTTGCTTTGTAAACTTTCACCCAAATCACAATAAAAGGTTAAAAAAAATCCCTCATGCCCATTTACAGTTAAACCCAATCCATCTTCAGACTCAGGAACTGCTTTCTGTCTCTATAGATATGCCCTTCCCGGACACTTCATATAAGTGATTGTCTTTTGTATCTGGCTTCTTTCACATAGCATACTGTTTTGGAAGTTCCTTAGATTTATCTTGTGAGTTCACTTTTGGAGATACACTGATGTGTGTGTCTGTTATTAAAGTGTGTGTATGGCAATGTTGGCAAAGACGGCATTTTCCTGACTTAAGGGAGCTTCGACAAGTTCTTCATATATATATATATATATATAAATTATAAGACATTTTACTGGACTAGGAACAATGGAGGATTCCAAACAATCTACAACCAGGTCTGATTGGACTCCATCTGAGTTGGAATGAGACCACAAGAACATCAGAGCAATCTCCCGTGCCTGGTTGATAAAAGGCCTATGTACAACTTCCAGAAACCTTAGAGGTGTTTCAGATTTGAAACTTTTTTTATCGTGTAAGAAAATGTTCAAAAACCTTCAAAGTTAGAATAATATAATGAATCTCCATATGCTTATCATTCCAGATTGAATTATTATCAAGATTTCGCTATGTTTCTTTCATGTATCCTTTCCTTCTCTTATTTTTTTCTTTAGCGAAAATATTTTAAAGCAAATACTAGACAACACTTCAACCTATACATAACTTAGTGTGCATTCCTAAAAGTTAAGGTCCTTTTAAACATTTTTTACATAACATTATAATTGTTGTTAGTTGCTGATAAGTCAGCTCCAACTCATGGTGGCCTTATATGTAACAGAAAAAAATGTTGCCCAGTCCTGTCATCTTCATAATATTGTTGATAGGTTTGAGTCCATTGTTGGGACCATTATAATGAACTTAGGAAGGCTGGGCAATCTACGTCCATAGTGATAACTTCCTTGGAAACCCAAGGAGGGGTCGCTATGAGTCGGATCCGACTCCACGGCAATGGGTGTTTTGTTTTATTTATTTATTTTTTTATTGCCAAAAATATCTTTTTGGTTGGTGATGATGCTGGGCCTGCTGCTTGGTGGTCTGATTTCACCCAGGTAGAAGAATTAAGGCCCTTCTGAACCAAGGCAGTACACATCCTCCAGTAGCAACAAGCTCTGGAAGCCTATTTCATGCAGAGACATCCCTGTCCTCTACTTAACCCTCCCCCAAAGTAATATAAGGGTGCCTAGTTTGTAGGGCCCAGAGGCAAATGGACTTGGAGGACAGCAGAGCCTCACAGAAATGGGAGATCAATTTTGACCACTCCTCATTTGAAATTTAGCTTTATTATGTTCTGAACTAACTACCACCACCACCACCACCCCCAGTAGAATAAATATCTAGCATGTAGGTTTTGCAGTGCAGGTTTCCAGGAGTTTATTCTTAAAAATAAAAGAAACCCCTACACTCCTAACTCTGTGTAGTAGAAGTTTGGTGGCAGAGACCCTAAAAGGGAGAAGGGAAGGCCCCTTTTGGGCCTATAGGAACCAACCATCTGAGTTCTTTGAAGCAGGCCTGAGGTTCTTAGGCATCAGGAGCACTGCAAGGACCTCACACTCATTATCTTATTTACCCCTTGATTATCTTGCCAGGTAAGTATTACTTCTCTCCCTCTAAAGCCTTAGAGAAGTTGAGTAGGTAGATTGTGCAGGATTATAAATTAATAGTAGCATATAGGTAGAATTCAAAGCCAGGAATTACTGACCAAAATGTTCAGACATCTATATATACATACGCCTAGCAATTCAAAAGCAATAGGTTTGGATTTTGGTTTACACATATATAAAAGCCAAAACCAAATTCACTGCCCTCAAGTCAGACCCAACTCATAACGACCCGTCCTTGGGTTTCCAAGGCGGTATCACTACCCATTGCCCAATGTTCCTTCCAAGGAGTGGCTGGTGGGTTTGAACCTCCAGCCTTTTGGTTAGCAGTAAAATGACTTAGGCACTATGCCACCAGAGCTGCTATGTAACCATTATTACAAGAGTATATCTTTTGGTCCAAATTACTGTGCTCTGAGAAGTATAGATTATAATTGTAGAAGTATTCCCTATTTTTGTTGTTGTTGTTGTTTCTTTAATAAGTGCTACAAAGCTTCATTTACATTTAGGTAGAAGTTGTAGTAAAAACCTAATAATCATGGTATTAAATAAACAGCAAACATTCATATAATGCTTATCATGTACCAAATAACTATTTTAAGGCTTTACATATATTAACTAATTTAATCTTCTCACAAATCTGAATTGGGTACGTTATGCAGACATTTTATAGATGGAAAAATTGAGACACAGACTGGTTAAATAATTTGCCTGAAGTCACACAGCTAGTAAATTATAGCACTGGCATTTGAACCAAGGCAATTTGGCTCCAGAATCCATGCTGTATGCCTCCTAATAGCAACTCAATACACTGAATTCAGGTATATAGACTTTAAGATGGGGAATGAGTTCAACAAGCAGTGTACCTGCAGCTTGATTTCATGGGGCAGCTGTGATTGAAAATACTCTGGCTAACTCTCTGCACAAGGGCACTTTTGTGTCTCAGACCATGTGTACCTGAACTGAAATGCGCCTGGCTTAAAGCCCATTGCTAAATGTTCTTGCCTAAGTGATCCTGAATTTAACTTTTCCAGTTCATTTTTTATTGATTCATTTGAAATCTTTGGCTCCTCGGTGTTGGCAGTTTGTCCTCCCTTTGAGAATATGTCCAGCTTTTCACTGGGAAAAGCCAGTAGCTTCTCAAAGTGCTAGGAAACCAAATATAGACTTAAAGCATTAATAAACTAAAAATAGAAAATATTGTTACCAATTATATCCTTAAAAAATCAGGGAGGAAGATAGTGAGAAATTAATTCACTTCTTAATCCAGTTTATTATGTTCAGTAGCTATAGTTTTCTTTAAACTTTTAAATTAATCCAAGAAGAACAAATAACAACAATAAAAACCCAACCTTCTAAAGGGTTCACATTAATAGCTATGACTTTTAATATTATTTTTTTCAAAAAAGAGAATTTTGCATTAAGTATGTGACATCAAAAGTTTTGCCACAGTATTTAGTGCTGTTTTGCTATATGTATTGAGGCTAATATATTTTTTTTCCAAAATAATTGTTTTCATTTTATAATAAAAACATGGGGAAATTGAATTATATATATGGCTATAATTTCCTAAAAGTACTTTCAAGTACTTTTATTTTAGTCTACACTAGGTTTGTCTCTAAAGTCCTACCAGTAATTTTCAAGTGCCCTGATGACTTATTGGGGGAAATGAGAAGATGGAACATATTCACATTCATGTGACCTGTTAGTTGATTCTTTCTTAAAATCTTAACATTAGATTTTTGTTGTTTCCAAATCACATTAAAAGCCTTATTGTGTAGAATGAGTCCCTATTTTCAAATAATCTTATATTATTTAAAGCTTAAATTAAAACTCTGCAAGTATTCATTATAAAGCATGACCATGTGATGAGAGTAAAAAATTGCTTCTCTCATTACTGGCATACATTGCTCATGGTATTATAAATTAATATACCTTTTAGAAAGCAATTTGACAATAATGCAAGAAATATTTAGATGTTAAAGCCTCTTGAGCCAGTAATCCCACTTCTGAGAAGTAGACAAAGGGAGTAATCCAAATTATGGGAAACTATGTTCATGAAGGGAGCTCTGGTAATGTAGTGCCTAAGGCACTTGACTGCTAACCAGAAGGCTGGTTGTTCAAACTCAATGGCCACTCCTCAGAAGAAAGGTGGGCAATCTACTTCCATAGTGATACTGCCTCGGAATCCCAAGGAGGGGTCGCTATGAGTTGGGTCCAACTCCATGGCACATGACAACAACAACAACATGTTCATGAAGACGTCCATTGCAATATTATTTATAAGATTAGGAGAAAGATAAATGTTCCATCACTCTCTATCTGACCAGTAATTTTGGACATTTTTGTGTTTTGGAATTTTGTTCCACATTTTCCCTCCCACTCAATCCAGGATCTCCAGTTTTGATCCCTTTCTATGTGCTTGGCATTGTTAGCCAAGCTTCTGGTCTCGGGGTCATGAAGGCTGGTAGAACCTCCGAGATTGTGGCCCCAGGTTACCCATAGGGCCTAGAAATGGACTCACTTCCATGGATTGGCTCTCAGTCCAACAGTAGAAAGATCTACATGCAGAACGCCTACCCCAGGGCGATACACCCACCTACTCTAGGTAGATGTATTCCTTAGATCAATCAGCCATGAGACACCGGAGGGGCAGCATTCACATAGAGGGAAAGCTGGACAGACAGGAATGCAATTAAGAAGGGCACAGGGACTGGGTAGTCACACGGAGGAGAGGGGAGGAGAATTTCTTATGGTTAGGCATGGTAATTAGGGGTAAAATCAAATGTGCATGAACTGTTGAATGTAAAACAAATTTGCTTTGTATATTTGCACCCAAAGCAAAAAAGTGAAATAAAATGGAAAAAAAAAAAGATAAATATTAAAAATGAAACAGCAATTTTAATTATAATATTAGAAAAGAGGAAGCAATTTTTATGTTTAAAATGTGGGAATGATATACAGATGGTTGCAAAAGTTTTGGTGCAATTTAAGTGTTAAAACCAATCCATGTACCAAGGACATTTCTAAGTATTGCTTTACTAGGGCCAATTCTGTTACTTTGGGTGTTTGAAAGTAAACTACAGTGAATTCACTGAGGACAGACACATCCTATTATTTTTCTTTGGACCTTTGTGAGTAGTCCTTTTATGCATGGCACAGTGGTTAAGAGTTCAACTGCTAACCAGAAGGTCAGAAGTTCAAACCCATGAGATGCAATACAGGAGAAAGATGAGGCAGTCTGCTTCCCTGAAGATTTACAATCTAAGAAACCCTGTGGGGAAGTTCTCTCTGTGTTACAAGGTCACTATGAGTCATAACTGACTTGAAGGCAACGGGTTTGGTTTTCTATGGTTACCCAATAAATGTTGGCTCATGTGATTTGTTAGTGGATTAGATAAAAGAATATACTTTAAAATATTATTCAGACTCTTCATAATTATTATTTGCCAAATTAGGGAAGAATACCAAGATGGTTTTCCCATCTTGGCTAGCTTTTTTTCTTTTCCCTTTGTGCTTTCTCTCTTCTACAAAATGTTCTGTTATATGTGCTAATGCTCACATTTTTTTGACCTTGCATGCCCAGGATTTTGCTCTTTCACATTAACAAGGTGAAAGGATCTAGTCTCATACATTCATGAAGTAAAGCAATTTCACTTATTACTGTTTTTATCCTAGGTCTTAGCCAAAATGGGCAGCATCTGTTCAGGCCCTTGTGTTCAGACACAAGAGTCCTTGTTATCATTACTGTAATTATTATCATCTCAGCATTAATTACCAATGACTCACTACTATAACAAGTCTCTTTAATGGTATTTTAAATGACAATGAGATAAGTAATTCTCAAATATGGCTTGGTGGAGGTGATATTTGGCTCATCATCAATTAATTATACAGGCTAATTTTGTTGGAGTGGGTTTTTTCAAGTTAACTTGAATGCAGTTTTTCTATTTAAACCACAAAAAAATCAATGGGTTAACCATCTTCTACTGATTGTAATGACTTTATTGCATTTGCATCAAGATGCAGTATAAAAATATCATAAATGTCCATGTCAATTTTTGCATCCATCTGTTTTAACCCCAAGATTTTAGGAGCTTTGGTAGCATAGTGCTTAAGGCACTTGACAGCTAACCAGAAGGCAGACGGTTCAAACCCACCACTCCTTGAAAGGAAGGTTGGGCAATCTACTTCCATAGTGATACCACCTGGGAAATCCAAGGAGGGGTTGCTATGAGTCAGGTCTGAGTTGACAGCACGTAACAACAACAACAAAGCAAAATTTGTATCACTTATCAAATGCTCATCTTTACTCTTTCCATTTTGTTAAGCTCTAACCGTGGTCTTACATTATTGTTTATTTTGTGAATGAGGAATTGGTTATATCTTCCTGCCTTCTTTTCTGTTATGTGAAGATAATTGTTTAAAAAACTACTCCCACAAACCCAAGGTCAATAGCTTGGTTCTACAATAGAGGTCCTGAGAATTTCCCACTAACCTAAATACTCAAAAATGTCTCCATCTAAAATAACTAGACTTCTTTAGTTCTTTCAAATTCTCATAAAATTGTTGCAGAGTAAGGTGCTATGAACTGTACTTCAAGTTAATGAGAATTTAGTTATATCTTGCTTCCAGATAACTAATTTCACTATGATAGCTCATACCTTTGAATACTTTCATTTGTAATACAAAAGAATTTGGATCTATTAATATGGAAATATGTTTTCCATATTAATAGATTATGAAATAGGGAAAGAGAAAGGTTATGTGTCTCTTTATGATATTTTTGTACCTCTGTCAAACTTTGTAGACAGCTACTCCTGTTTCCTGAACAAGAAGCTATGCCAGAAAACCATCAGTACCGGGGCGTTGGTGCTATATCCACACTAGCTATCATTCAATTCTTCCAACCTGCCAAGCTCCTTCCCACATCACTGCCTTGTCCCAGATGATGGCATCGTTTACAGTTTAGGTCACACTGCCATTTCGAATTGTATAAGCACAGGCCTGCCAGTCTGGAACTTATATATATATATATATTTTAAATTTCAGGGGACTCAAATTATTTACAATTGTTAGCACAGACTGTATTAACATTTTTATATGGCCCAATATCTCATTTACATAATTCAAATTCATATAAAATACATTCATATTGTTTCCACGAATATTTACCAATTATATATTTTCATTTACATAAACAGATCATATTCAACACTCTGTTAGTTTTTTATTACTAAGATTGAGATAAACTTCAATCTTTGACTAAGTGCCATATTTACTGGTTGCTAGTTGCCAGTTAACTCCAACTCATGATGACCTTTTGTACAACAGAATGAATTTGTTATTTCCAGTTTTTTACTGCTACAAACAATGCTGTCATAAACATCCTTTTTACCTATGAATGAACTTATTTGTGTATAAGGAGCAAATACCTAGCAACAGAATTGGGGTATCAAATGGCATGTTCTTATCACATTTTGACATTGCTGTTGTTGTGTGCTGTTGAGTCAATTCCAACTCACAGCAACCTTATATGACACAGTGGGACTGCCCCATAGGGTTTCTTAGGCTGAAATCTTTACGGAAGCAGATCACCAGGTCTTATTTCCCACAGAGCTATTAGGTAGGTCACATTTTGATAGATATTGTTAAACTGCCCTCCAGAAATGTACCAATTTATACTCTAAATAATAGTGTTCCTACAAAGTGCCCATTTCCCCAGTTTGGATAGCAGAGGCTGAAACTTCTCTATCATTTTAGAGCAAGAATCAGACCCTCATTAGAAATATCACTTTACTAGGCAACAAGGAGATGAAAGTACTATTTCTGACTTTCAAATAGTAAATTCCAAGCCTTTGTGCATGTGTGTGCATGTGCATATGTATATATGTACAACATGGCTTAAATATGTCTTGCAGATCATTACGCTATTGAATCTGATTGTCTTGGAACTAGGGATGCAGCTTTGAGTCTGTTTCCTGAGACTGGTTCATGGGTCAGGTGTGGGTTACACATTATTGATTAGCTGAAGCCCTCATCAAATGGGGTGTTTCAGGAGCCTGGCTATAGTACCTCTGAGACAAGCTAATTATCTCTACAGTTTTAGGAAGAATCTTTGGCACTTTAGGAAATCATTAATAAGTAAATGAAAGGAGCCAAGGGAGACTGGAAGTTAAATAAATAAATAGAACAAAGCACAATGGTGTTCTGAGAACCAAATTCAATTTGCAGAGATTTATTTATTTATTACCAAATATTTATGGAGTGCCTATTATGTGCCATACTCTGCTTTATGTACTGGGGATATAGCAGCGAACAGAACAGTAAAATGTCTCTGGCCTCATGAAGCTTACGTGAGAAGGGGAGACATTGTTGTTAGGTGCCATCGAGTCAGCCCTGATTCATAGTGACCCTATATACAACAGAACAAAACCCTGCCTGGTTGTGCACCATCCTCACAATCCTTGCTGTAGTTGAGCTCATCATTGCAGCCACTGTGTCAATTCATCTTGTTGAGGGTCTTCTCCTTTTTTGCTGACTCTCCACTTCACCAAGCTTTTCCATTTAATAGATTATGAAATAGGAATGGTCCCTTCTGATAACATGACCAAAGTAGGTGAGAGGAAGCCTGGCCATTCTCACTTCCAAGGAGCATTTGGCTGCATTTCTTCCAAGGCAGATTCGTTCATTCTTCTGCCAAACTACAATTCAAATACATTAGTTCTTCTCCAGTCTTCCTTATTCATTGTCCAGCTCTCACATGCATATGAAGCGATTGACAATGCCATGGCTTGGATCAGGCACACCTTAGTCTTTAAAACGACATCTTTGCTCTTTAACACTTTAAGGAGGTCTTTTGCAGCAGATTTGCCCAGGGCAATGTGACATCTGATTTCTTGACTGCTGTTTCCATGTGTGTTGATTGTGGATCCAAGTAATATGAAATCTTTGACAACTTCAATCTTTTCTCCATTTATTGTGATGCTGCTTATTGAACCAGTTGTCAGGATTTTCATTTTCTCTATGTTGAGATATAATCCATACTGCAGACTGTTGGAGTAGAGATAGACAATTAAAAGAGAAAAACAGACTGTAAATTAGATGGCTAAACAAGTCAGAGAAAGGGGATGGGGATAGCAAAGGTTTACAATTTTAAATTTTCAGAGAAGTTCTCCTGAGGTGACATTTGAGCAAAGATGGTGGGGCAGTGAGCCAGGTAGATGTTGTTGTTAGGTGCTGTCAAGTTGATTTCAACTCATAGTGACCGCATATGATGAAGCAGAACTGCCAGATAGGGTTTTCTTGGCTTAATGTTTATGGAAGCAGAATGTCAGGCCTTCCTTAAATCATATGGATTCTGAGGGGTAAAGTATTCCAGGAAGAGGGAAATGCAAGTGCAAAGGCCCTAATCTGGAGCCTGCTTGGTATTCAGGGATCAACTGGAAGGTCAGTGTGGCCAGAGTCCATGAAGAGAAGGGAAGACAAGTAGGAGATGAGGTTAGAGAAGAACTGGGGTCAGGCCATGTAAGAGACTCTAGGTCATACTGACTAGTTTGGCTTTTATTGAATGAGATGGAAAGCACCTGAAGGGTTTTTGAGCAGAGAAGTAACAGGCTGTATCTTTACTTTTATAATTATAACTCCTGAGGGTGGAGCAGGGACACTAGTGTTTTAGAAGGGCATTCAGAGAGAAGAATTTTAAAAAAACCAAATAGTCCTAATGAGTTTGTATGTTTTCATGCATATATGGGTCAGCAGAATGCTTCAAAATAATTATAAAAGTAATGTTATATTATAATAGGCCATCTCATGAATTTCTACAAAAATTGAGTTTCTAAATTATGATATTTAGATGACATGAATCATATTTTAGGTAAAATATGATGTTTATGCTTATTTAAAAATGTTTTTATTGTGGTAAATATATATGCAACAAGTTGTTCGTCATTTCAGCATTCTTCACATATGCAATTCAGTGACATTAGTTATGTTTTCCATGTTGTTCAACCAAAGTTTATTCTTTTAATGGTGAAATTATTTTAATGAAAATGATAAGCGTTTATAAGAATAATACTTCAGACAGGATGACCACTCCTCATGATAAAAGGATGAAATTATTTCATTATCTTAACCATGAGATTTTGCCCAGATGAAAAATTTTAAACATTATAAGAAAAAAAAAGTGCTGTATCTAAATGTAAAGAAAATAGTAGCAGTTGTATAATACAATGAAGCTAATATTGATTAGGAAATCCAATTATTTCCACAATGTATTCTGATCCATCCCAAGATAGCTATTTGTCAGCAGGTGAACTTCCTATTTAATTGGCATGACTGAGTAATTAGGTATATTCTCAGAGCAGCAATAAAGTGAAATTCTCATGTCTCAATAACGTGGCTGAGGGTTTTGTTTTGTTTTACTCTTGGGTTTATCCAGTGAAGATCAGGAGACTTGTTTTATCTGGTAATAATATTTTATTTAAACTATTTGGTAATTATGTGGCTATGTAATTGTTTAAGGATAATGGAAAACATCATGAATTTGACAAAGATTTGCGATAATGTTCTTTTTCTTAAATTACATCCTTGCTCTAGGCCCACACTATCATTTTCCTGGGCTTTTGTGATTGGCCTCTTTCTTTGCCTTCAGGCCTTTTCCTCAGGCCAATTTATTTTCTAGAAGAAAAGGTTGACCTTTGTATCATATTATCTATATCAGTTAATAATGCATCTGGCTGCAAGTAACAGAAAACTCCATTACTGTGGCTTAAACAAATAGGAGTTAATTGATCTCATTCATTGTAAAGTCTAGGGGTAGAGTCAGGTGGTTTTGGCTAGTTGCAAGGGAAGATGAGAAATTGGGCATTTTGACTTTTAACCTCTGTAGTAATAGGAGCTCTAATGGTGTAGTGGTTGAAGTATTTGGCTGCTAACCACCAGCTACTTCATGGAAGAAAGATAAGGCAGTCTGCTTCTGTGAAGATTTATAGCTTTGGAAACCCCAGTGGGGGTCACTTTGAGTTGGAATCAACTTCATACCAGTGAGTTTGGTTTTTTTGGTTTGAGTAGTGGAAATAGTGGAAGGAGAAGGTGGATATAATTAGCTTTTGGATAGCGATACTCCCTCTCTCCCAAAAAAATATTCAAAATTTCATCATCATTTACTATGTGAAGTCCATATCATTTATTATGTTGTAGAATGGTTTCTGACCTAACTTTGGGATTTGTAGACAACTTACCTACATTCTTCCTAATTCACCTCAGTTAAGCACTCTTTTTTAATTCTTTAAATTGTATTTTGTTGTTGTTGAGAATATACACAGGAAAACATACACCAATTCAATATTTTCTACTTGTACAATTTAGTAACACTGATTACATTCTTGAGTTGTAAAACCATTCTCACCCTCCTTTGCCTAGTTGTTCCTTTCCCATTAACATAAACCCATAAACCCAAACATTGCCCATAAAGTTCCTATCTAAACTTCCCACATGGATAGTTCTTAAAAGAGCATAATGACTCAAGGCATAACTTTTTTACTAGTTAAGCTAAACTACTGTTCATCTAAGAAGACTTCAGGGGATATTTTTGGTTTAAGTTTTGAAGATTATCTCAGGGCAACAGTTTCAGGGGTTCACGTACCCTCTATAGCTCCAGAAAATCTAGAGTTCATAAGAATTTGAAATTCTGTTCTGTATTTTCCCCCTTTTGATCAGGATTCTTCTATGGAATATTTGATCACAATGCTAACTAATGGTAGCCAGGTACCATCCAGTACTTCCATTCTCATAGCAAAGGAGGCACTTGTTCATGAATGCAATTAGCCACTCATTCCATACCCTCCTGCTATTCCTGAGTCTCCTTTCTCTGTTTCTCCAGGTGAACAGAGATCAATTGTTGTGCCTTGGAAGACTACTTGCCAGCTTTTAAGACTTGAGGCACTATGCAACAAACTAGGAGGTAGAACTGAAGTGCTAAATTAACTGACATATCCCATGAAACCATGACTCTAAACCTCCAAAGCAAGGAACCAAATCATGTGAAGTGTTTGTTTGTACATAAGCAGCCTCAGCAGCTACTGTTTTAGTTGTTGTTGTAAAAATATGTCTCACACAACTTTTGCTAATTTAACTTTTTATAGGTGTATAACTTATTGACAGCAATTAGAATAATCGGCTTTGCAACGCTACTTTTAATCAATGTGGTTTTTCTATCACCATTAAACCCACTTTTCCCCCACCCTCTGCTCCTGGCACCCACTAATAAACTTGGTTCTCTATACATTTGCCTTTTCTTATCTTTTTTATGTAAGTGAAGTTATACAATATGTGTCCTTTTTTACTTATTTCACTCAGCATAATGTCTCCCAGCTTCATTCATACTGTAGCATGTGTCAAAACTTCATTTATTCTACTGGTTGAGTAGTATTATATTGTATGTATGCCCCACATTTTCTTTATCCATTCATCTGTTGATGGGCTTTTAGGGTGTTTCCACCTTTTGGCTATTGTGAAAAGTGCTGCAATGAACATTGGTGTGCACAGCTCTTTTTGATTCTCTTCTTCCAAGTCTTTTGGGTATACACCAAGGAGTAGAACTGCTGGGTCATATCATAGTTCTATTTTGGTTTTTTGAGGAACTGCCATGCTATTTTCAACAGCAGCTGTACATTTTGCATTCCCACCCTCAATGGATAAGGGTTTCAATTTCCTCACATCCTAACCAACATTTGTTATTTTCTGTTGTGTTGGTTTATATATTTATTTTTTAACTTTTTATTGCAGTTTGGGTAAAAGTTTAGAAAGCAAATTAGATTTCCACTCAACAATTTATGCATCTTTTGTTTCGTGACATTGTTGCAATCCTCACAATGTAGTGGCACTCTTCCCACTTCTTCTCGTGCTTCCCATTTTCATTTGTCCCTCTTTCCTGCCTCCTCATATACTTGATTGTTCTGAGGAGTGTGTTCCTCCCTGGTGTCATTGTTCACGTTATAGGCCCATCTGTTTTTTGGATGAAAGTTGATTCCAACTAATGGCTACCCTTATGAGCATTTTGATCAAAGATTCCAGAGAAGAATCCTGATATAAGGGGGGAAAATGCAAAATAGAATTTCAAATTCTTATGAACTCTAGATTTTCTGTGTGGGTTCAGTTCCAGGCTTGAAGGGTAACGAAGGGCTACCATCTCGAGGGTTCCACCAATCTGTATCAGACCAGTAAGTCTGGTCTTTATGATTTTGAGTTTTTTTCTGCATTTACCCCCCACCTCTGCCCAGGACCTTCTATTTGTGATCCTGATCAGAATGGTCAGTAATGGTGTCCAGGCACCATCTAATTATTCTGGTCTCCAGGTAGTGGAGGCTGAGGTTCACATGGTCCATTAATCCTTTGGACTGAATGTTTCCTTGAAATATTTTATTTGCTTTACTCTTTGTCCAACACAGGGAGAGACCAATAGTTGCATCTTAGACAGCCACTCGCAAGCTTTTAAGACCCCAGTTGTGACTCACCAAAGTAGGATGGAGAACATTGTTGTTGTGGACTATGTTATGCTAATTGACCTAGATATCCCCTGAGACTATAGTCTTAAGTCCCCAAACCCAATGATTCATTTCCTCAAGGTATTTGGTTGTAGCTAAGAAGATTTCATTAATTTTGCCCCCTGTATGCTCTACTATATACATGGATATGTTTGTAATACAAATGTATATGTAGAAATATCTGCTTCTAAAACTGTATATACTCATGGGTGTAGTCTTCAAGTTATTATGTCTTCTTTCTAGTAAGTGATTGATTTTCCTTCCTTCTTTTTTTTTTTTCAATTTTGGTATCTCTTTGTGGTTTTGATTTTCACCTTTCTGATAGCTAATGATGCTGAGGATATTTTCATGTGTTTGGTGGCCATTTGAATGTCCTCTTTGGTGAAATGTCTATTTAAATCCTCTGTACATTTTATGATTGGGTTATTTGCTTTTTGTTGTTAGGTTGTCAACGTTTTATGTATGTTTTGGTTATTAGATTCTTGTTGGATATATGGTTTCCAAAGATATTCTCCCAGTCAGGAGATAATTTTGGCAAAGTCCTTTGATGAACAACAGTTTTTAATTTTTATGAAGTCCTATTTATTTGTCTTTTGTAGTTTGTGGTTTTGTTATTAGATAATCCAGTGTTGAAAGTTAGGTCTGACAGCATTGTCTCTGCTTGTTGCTCCAAGAATTTTTTTGTTTTAGTTTGCACATTTAGGTTCTTAATCCATTTTGAAGTTGTTTTCATGTACAGTGTGAGGCAAGAATCCTGTTTCATTCTTCTGCATGTGGGAATCCAATTTTCCCAACACTATGTATTAAAGAGACCTTTTTCTCCCATCAAATGGACTTAGCTCCCTTGTAAAAAAATCAGTTGACCATAGATGTGTGGGTTTATCTCTGGAGTCTCACTTCTATTTCATTGGCCTATGTAGTGTAGCAAATTACCTGGTATGGCTTTTCTAGTCATAAAAGTCTTTGTAAGCTCCGTGGTGGAATTTGCTGTGAGCTTGTATGTTGCTTGCTTGTGACCACCTGGGTCCACTTGAGTGGAAATGAGGGAAGGCAACTGAGGAGCTCCTGATTGTAAAAGTTATCCACCTGGGGTATTTCTGTTGGGCGCAATATAAAGCAATGTTCTGGGAGGTTCCTGCTCTCTCTCAGGTGCTTAGAATTCTAGTGTTATGATTGGTTGGTTTGGTCACTCTGCCAGGCTCAAAAGGGGGCCTCCTAGAGGCAGAAGTCTCTCTCTGACTGCTGGCCAAGGAAGGACGTGCTCTTGAGAGACATGCGCTGCTGGGAAAGGGATGCAAGAGACACGCATTGCTGAATGAGACACCGAGGGACACCCACTGCTGGTAGAGAGATTGTGAAAAACTGTTGGCTGAGAGACTGTGGGCTGGGAGAGGGACTGAGCATTTTTCCTGAACTACAACTGTAGTCTGGGGTTCCCTAATAAACCCTGTGATCTATGAGTTCTGTGTGGCCACTGCAGCGAATTATCACTCAGGAGAGAGGTGATGGGTGCTTTGGGAGGAATGGTTGGTGAAAGAGCTGGAGGGAGGCAGCATATCTGGCCTTGCAGGAATAGGCCTTAGGTTACTGATAGTGATTCTGTCTTCCTTTTGTGGGGTTAGAGGAGGTCAGGAGATGTGGCCTCCTTGCCCCTTTTACAGTCTATGTGTCTATTATATTGTTACCAAGTTGTTTTAACTACTGTAGCTGCACAGTATATTTTAAAATCAGGAAGTGTGAGTCTTCCTACTTTGTCCTCTTTCAGCATTTTTTTTTAGCTATTCAGGGCCTCTTGCCTTTCCATATAAACTTGATGATTCTGTAACAAAGGCTGTTGGATTTTGATTGGGATTAAGCTGACTCCATAGATCACTCCGGGTGGTACTGACATCTTAAAAATATTAAGTCTTCCAGTCCATGAATATGGAATATTTTTCCATTTATTTAAATTTTCTTTAATCTCATCCAGCAGTGTTTTATTGTTTTCATTGTATAACTCCCTCATATCCCTGGTAAGATTTATTCCCATTTTATTCTCTCAGATGCTATTGTAAATGGAATGTTTCCCTAATTTCCCTTTCAGATTTCTCATTGCTGGTGTACAGAAATCCAGCTAATTTTTGTTTGTTCACCTTTTAGCCTGAAACTTTCTTCTATTAATTCTAGATGTTTTCTTGTGGAGTCTTTGGGATTTTCTATATATAGGATTATGTCCTCTGTGAATAGAAATAATTTTACTTATTCCTTTCGAATCTAGCTACATTTTCTTTTTCTTGACTTACTGCTTTGGCTAGGACTTCTAATAAAATATTGAATAGAAGTGGTGAGAGCAGGCACCCTTGTCTTATTTTCAATTTCAAGGGAAAACTCCCCATCTTTTTCCATTAAGTATAACGTTGGCTTTTGGCTTTTCACATGTGCCCTGAATCATATTGAGGAATTTTCTCTCTATGTCAGTCTTCATTAGGGCTTTCATCAAGAAAGGGTGTTGGATTTTATCAAATGCTTTTTCCTGCATCCATAGAGATGATCATGTGGTTCTTTTTCTTTGTTCTATTGATATGGTGTGTTATACTGACAGATTTTCCTAATGTTGAACCATACCTGATTCCTGAAATAAATTTCACTTGGTCATGGTATATGACTCTTTTATTATGCTGTTGGTTTCTCTTCAACGGTACTTTGTTGAGGATTTTTGGACCTACATTCATAAGAGATATAAGCCTGTATCTTTTCTTTTTTTGTGGCATATTTATCTGATTTGGGTAGCAGGGTTATGTTTGCTTCATAGAATGAATTAAGTAGTATTCCTTTCATCGCTCTCTTGGAAGAGTTTAAACAATACAGGTGTCCTTCTTTAAATGTTTGGCAGAATCCTCCAGTGAAGCCATTTGGTCCGGACTTTTTTTGGGGGAGGTTTTTGATCTCTGATTCCATCTTATCATTTGTTATTATATCTGTTGAGAATTTCCCCTTGAGTCAGTTTGGGTAGGTTGTTGCTTCTAATAATTTGTCCATTTCATCTCGTTATTCAGTTGTTGCCATACATAATATGTTGTCACAATTCTCTTTTATTTCTATCAGGTAAGTTATTGAATTAAGCTCTCTTGAACACTAGGAAATGACATAAGCTAAAAGAGAGAGAGAATATGGCTCACTTGAGAAACTGAAATGAGTCTGTGTTACTAGATCCATACATCCCTACAGGGATAATGGATTGCAGGGAACAGGAAAGAGAACTGTTAGGAAGTTGAATAGCTATCTAGTTGAGAAATGATAGTATCTGTACCAGAGTGGTGGCAGTTAGAGCAGAGGAAGTGATAGATTTAAGAGATACATGGAATAATATATAGAGGACTTGGATGTGAGGATAAAGGTTTGGAAAAATGTTAAAAATTACTTCTAGGTTTCTGGCTTGAGCAACTAACTGGATTGGTGGCACCACTCACTGAGTTAGTCCAACCTGGATTGGTTTTGTCTGTGAAACATCCATGAAGAGATAAATGGGGTACTGGGATATGTGGGTCTAAAATTCAATAGGAAGGGCTAGGCTGTACATACACATTTAGTTGTGCAGTGCAGTGAATTATTTATTATGGTCCTTTTAGCCATTGTCCTCCATTTTGCAATGTATTGTAAACCCTAGCCTTTATGCTTATGATTATGTTCTCATTTTGAAGTGAGTTGTCTGTTATGTTAATGAAGCAGGATTAGGGTACTATGTATCTTGAGTCTTGCCTTAGCAGAGTGTGTGACTCAAGTCACCATCCTTTGATTACTTTGAGGGTACATATTTGAATGCTCTGTAAACGTTTTCTCTCTTGCTCTGGATGCTGCATATCTTTCATCATCATCTCACCCCTGGTTCTTGGTGCTTGATACAGTAATCATGTGAGTGAGGAGAACCCTCCAGACTGATGCCTGACCCATTGATTTGGGACTTGCCAGCCTCCACGATCATGAGCTATTTTCTTGGCAGCTCATAAATTCTGTGAAACATTATGGTGAAATATGGAAACCTAAGATGGGACAGCCACAGGGTTCCAGGAGAGGAAAGGAAACTCAGGCACACCCAAAGCAGCAGGATGGGAGAGCAGGAGAACGGGGATTAAAAGCCCGGACAGAGGAGCAGTCAGCCGCAGGGATTAGGTGAGGGGAGGGAAACCAGGCACGCCAAAAGCACCAGGGCGGGAGTGCGGGAGAAAGGGGATTAAAAGGCCCAGGAACCTGGACAGAGGAGCAGTCAGTCACAGGGACCCAGGTAAGGGTGGTATGAGAGGTTTCCAACAGGGAGACAAACTTGTCTGTCGGTTTGTCCTACCGTGGTGACGTTTGATATGAGTTTTGAGGCTGAGCCACTGGGGTTTCAAACCCAGCAGGATGCACACGGTACACAGGTATCAGCTCAGCTTACCGACTGAGACACTAGGAAGAAGGAAAAGGCTGTCCACTCCTCAGAGAATTGGTCAACAAAGAACAGCAAATGAATAGCAAAGAAACACTGATACATTACAGCGCAACTTTATGAATAGTCCAGTTAGGTTAGAAGGCTCTCAAAATAGGACTGGGAAAGAGCTGCATCATCTGAGTAAACTCAGCCTTACTCATATGGATAAGGTAAAGCTTTTGAGACCTCCATTTTCTGATGTGGCACCACTCAAATTGAAGAGAAACAGTTGCAGACATCCATTA
>NW_006921739.1:8101522-8102119 GCF_000298275.1 Orycteropus afer afer
AAATTATTCATGCAATTGGTGTTAGGAGTAGGGTTCGTTTAAATGGCTCCAGACTCACGGAAGCAAAGGAGAAAGAAGAAAGGGGTAAGGGGAGTGAAAATTTGATTCTTAGACGGTTACTTTGGTTGTTGTTACTTGTAATGGTCCTCGCTGCAAGCTTAGGCGTTCACACACCTTCCTGCACTTCAGACCAGCTAGACCCTTCTCTTCCCACTGACCAGCCAGAGGCCCAAAGCTATATGCATAGAGTGAAAAGATAGTCAAGGCGTGGAGGAGAAGATGAAACTGGAATAAAAGAGTTAAGTGTTGTGGGTTATATGTTTATCTGAATGTACTATAAGTATTGAATGTTTCTTTTACTGAGTATTAAGTTAGAAATGAATATTGAGTATAGGTAACAGATGGTCTGTAACTCCACCTTCAGCCAATATTTGATTATGTATGCTAAAAGGGGAACTAGAATTTGCCCAGAAGAAACACAGGATTTTGTTTCAAGTCAGTAGCCTTGTGTATAGAGTATTGGGGGCTTAGGTTGAAAACTTGAGCCACACACAAAAAATTTGCATTTGGAAAGATATGCAGACTGCCCCCCCCCCC
>NW_006921739.1:8102618-8103809 GCF_000298275.1 Orycteropus afer afer
AAAAAAAAAAAAAAAAGACTGTTTTGCTTTTTTAATTTTGAGGAAGAGGATTGTCTTTTGGTGCAACCAACAGGAAAAAGTCATGGTCCACGAGAAAGAACTCTTCTAGGACTGGAAATTAAAGGGAGCTTGTGAGAGACAGATTAGTATCCCTGTGGGGACCACCTGAGTCCACTTGATGAGTGGAAGTGGGGGAGGTGCAGCAATGAAGAAAATGGCTGAGTTTAGTACCCGTTGATCTAACCCATAGAGGCTAGGGATGAGAAAGGAAGGGTTGACTGAAGTGCATGACGTTGTGTGGACTCCTGAGCTTACAGTTTACAGGCAGTGCCTGTTGACCTATCCTGGAACCTAGGGATGAGAGAGATAGACAAGGGTCTGGGTGAAATGCAGGAAGATGTGTGAACTCCCAAGATTGCAGTGAGGACCCACTAACCCAGGTTGGATGGCTAGGGATGAGCTCACCAGAACCCAACTGAATGAAAAGAAAGATGTTTGACACTGTGAGCTGATGTAAATTGTTGCAGTTCGATGGCTTGATCTGGACTGGTCTTTGCTTATGAATGGAGATGCTCAAAGTCCCAACTGGAACAGAAAATTCTTCAGATCAAGGAACCTGCTTATCTCTTCAGAGTACTGGTTTGATAGGGATGCACAATTCAGAAATTGGCTATCTAAAATGAGGGTGGGGAGAAGGGTGAAAGATAAAGGCATGAAGTAGCTGGCTTAAACGCTTTCATGGGTATGCTTATATTTAAAATGATTGGGATGGGGAAGTTAATCTTTCAAGAATGAAAGGGACAATGGCTAGAAGAGCCAGGGGGTGGCCTGAGATACAGGGAATTACTTGGTATGGCTCTGCTAGCTATAGTCTTTGTAACCCCCACTAAATGACTAGGTAAGTCTATGCAAATGTGAAGTGCTTGTGGCCCACCAATGGAATTGGATAGCTTGTTTATAATGTAAATAAGGTACATGGCACCCTTGTGGGTGTAGGACTGTGCAACTAAGGTGTATGGAATCATAACGTGGGGATTGGTCAGTTTTGCCATTCCACTAGGCTGAAAATGAGCCATCCCAGGGGAGGAAATGTGGATCTCATGGCTATCAAGAAAGAATCAGGAGTGTAGTGCATCCTTCAATCTATATGCTGAGCAAATAATCCGAGAAGCTGGACTATATGAAGAAAAA
>NW_006921739.1:8104544-8105907 GCF_000298275.1 Orycteropus afer afer
GAGGCCTTCAACGAGATGGATTGATACGGTAGCTGCGATGATGGGATCAAGTATAGCGGGGATTGTGGGGCTGGCGCAGGATCGGGCGGTGTTTCGTTCTGCTGTGCATGGGGTCGCTATGAGTCGGAAACGACTCGACGGCACTTAACAACAACAACAACAGTGCATCCTTGGGCCTGAGATCCCTGTGCAGGACCACCTTGGCAGACAGACAAAAGAGAAACGGTGGCAACAGAGGCAGCAGAATGAACAGATCTGCATGAGACAGAGTGGCAGGCTTGTCAGCTCATGGAGTGAGAAAACTGACTGATTTCAGGCAGGAGGCTTGCTCGCCGAGTGGGTTGCACCTATTGACAGAGCTGAAAGAGCCTTATAATACTTGTCTGAGCAGGGGACAGGCCAGGCTGAGAAGCCAAGTGCCAAATAGAGGTGTGCCTGTGGGCATGGCTGTGTAGAGGCTGTCCTGATTGAAGAATTGTATCCTGAGAACTCCTGAACCTGAATTGTAACCTGTTACTTTCTTAATAAATCCGTAATAATGAGTATTGTCTATGAGTTTTGTTTATTGTCTATGAGTTTTGCCATTGCAATGAACTGGCAAAATATTGAGCAATGCAGGAAACATCAAAAGAAGTTGGAAGGAATACACAAAGTCACTGTACGAAAAATAATTGGTCGACATTTTACATGCTGGTGACTTACTACAAAAAGGGCATGGGGGAAGGCATCTTCTGACCTCCTCTAACTTCAAGAGAGGGAGAGAGAATCAAGATCAACATTCACAGCCCAAGGCTGATTCCTCTGAGGTAGAGGTCAGACATGCTGCCAGCCTCCAACCTTTAAACCAATTCTGATACCAACCGTTCCTCCCATGGTGCTCTACTTCTCTGCTGGGTTTGCCAGTTCATTGCAATGGCAAAACTCATAGACAATAAACAATATTCATTAATATTTCAACTCAAGGCTTTAATTTTTCCTTCAGTTTTTTCAGCTTGAGAAATGCTGAGTGTGTTCTTTCCTTCTGATTTTTTAACTCCAGGTCTTTGCACATTTTATTATAATACTTAACTTTGTCTTTCTTGTAAAGAAAACAAAAATCCTCACAACATCATGACAAATGGAGAAAGACTGAACTTGCCAAGGATTTCATTCTACTTGGATCCACAATCAACACTCATGGAAAGTGCAGTCAAGAAATCAAATGTCGTATTGCACTGGGCAAATTGCTGCAAAGGACCTCTTTAAAGAGTTAAGAACAAAGACGTCACTGCAAAGGTGTGCTTGCCCCAAGCCATGATTTTCTATAGTCTCATATGCATGTGAAAGGTGGACAATGAATAAGGAACACCAAAAAAGAACTGAC
>NW_006921739.1:8106867-8112851 GCF_000298275.1 Orycteropus afer afer
GAAACCCAAGGAGGGGTCGCTATGAGTCGGGGCCGACTCGACGGCAAACAACAGCAACAGTACCACTCTGATAGGAATACACCACAAATGGGATGGCCTTAATAAACAGGAGCTTATTCTCTTACAGTTCAGGAGGCTAGAAGTCTGAGTTCAAAGTGCCAGGCTCTAGGGGCTACGTGAAAGTCCCTCGACCTTGGGCTTCAGCTCTGTCTCTTGCTCCTGGCCCACTGAGGCTAGAGGCATCTCTTTACTCAGGCAGCTACTGGCTGCTGAGGCTAACAAGCCCAAGGTCAACAAATAAAATATTATCAAAGCACATGGCAGGCCATTAATTCAAGTCCATTGTAAGTCCCAGGGTCAGCAGAGCATGGCAGGCTGCTGAACAATGACATGGCTACATGTAGGGTCCAAGCATGCCATAGGCTAGAGACTATCCCCAAGGCTTCTCCTTATACACAGACCACATCCCAAAGGCAGCTACTCAGCTGCTTGTGGTAGATTCCATGATGGAGCTAATTGCCAGTCTCATCATGGGGAGTAACTACCACCAGCTCCCCAGCCATTCAACCAGGCCCAGCCAAGTTGACATATAAATTTAACTACCACACTTCTCTTTATTTTTTCTTAAACAGACTCCAGCCAGTATTAATTTCTTTCACATTACCAAAATTGCTGCTATCAAGATTACAATGACCTCCACAAAGTTTGTTCTCATCTTAGTTAATCCATTAGCATCATTTGACATAGTTAACCATCCACTCCACCTTAAAAAAAAAAAAAGGTTCTCATCTGATAGCCAAAATGCCATATCCCTTTGCCTTTTTCTTACTTTACTGGGCTCTCTGCAGGTACCTCCTCAACTTCTCCACACTTTAATGTTAGAGTGCCCTAGAGCTTAAGTCTCTAGTCCTCTTCTTGTTAACTATATTCACAAATTTGGTACTCTTAGCCAGTCTCATCTCTTTAAAGATCAATATGCCAGAGAATATTAATTTATGTCCAGCTGGAGCCTCTTTCCTAAACTCCATACTTGACTATCCAGCTGCTTACCCAATATCTCCCCCTGAAAGTGGAACAGACATCTCAAAGTTAATATGCACAAAACTGGTTCTCCATGTTCCTCTAAGTCTGCTCCTCCAGGAGACTTCTCAATTTCAATGATAGTCAATCTTTCTAGATGCTCAGGCTAAAAACTACACTTATTCTTGATTCCTTACTGCTTCTTATAACCCATAGAAACAGTGTTAGCAAATTCTGTTGGCTCTGTGCTCAAAATATAGCCATAATCTGATGAATTCTTACCCTTTTACTGCCCTCACTGGAATCTCTTACCTGAATTATTGCAATAAATCTACCTGGATCTTGCAGCCCCTACACTCTATTCTCAGCATAGCAGCCAGAGTGAAACTTTCAAACAATGTAAGAACCTTAATAACTTGAATGTGCTCTCAACAGCAGAAAACAGAAAAGAAGTTTGGAGACTATGTTTGAGAAACTAAATACCCAAACTTCAACAAAGGAAGAGACTAGAAACTTTAGCCTAGATAAGTGTAAAAGCACAGATGTGATTTAAATATTTTAGGACCAAATAGTTTGAGCAGCAGCAGCAGCAGCAGCAATAACAGTCCTCATCAGGAGAACCTGTCCAAGACATCAAGCTAGGTGTAAGCCAGGTATATCAACCAGAGCCTATGCTGATCTGCTGTTCCATAAATTTCAGGTTCCTGCATCCTTCTCTGTCCAATCTCTTTGAGATCCCCACTGAAGCAATTACTCTGTCTCTAACTATAGTTAGGCCTGGATATCCAGTTGGGCATCTGAAAGACTCAGGTCTGAGTTTGGCCTCTAAGATCTCAGGGACATTAGGTCAGGCTGTAAAATTTTCCTTGGTCAGATATTGCACTATTCATTTACAGACCCCATAATTAAAATCCATTCTCTCCTCCTTCTCAAGTCATGCCTCTTTGTCCCGAACAAGTAGAAAGGACAATGCCCTCTGTCCCTTGAATCACCCAGACACTCTATAAACCACTCCTAGGCCCAAATGACCAAACCATGGAAGCCCTCATCCCAGTGGGCAGACAGGAATTCTAGAACCCCTAAGGTTGGGGCTGACATGCTAGACTTCAGTGATTACATTACCAGATCCCAATATTACAGAACACTCTGTCTACTATGAAAACAGTATGTGTTGATGAGATTCATTCATGTAACTCTATCCAGCTATTGTTTGTATAGCTATATTGTGTGGAGCTATAGCATAGGGGAACATAGAATTACTTCTGGTTAAAGTTGGTGATATCAGTTTATAGTTTTTAGAACCTGCCTAATTTGCAATCTGCTTCAGTAGTGCTTGGCAGCCCTAGTGCATGCCTGGAGATGCAAACCCAGTGTTGAGTCTTCCCTACCTTTTTTTTTTTGCCAGGTGGGTGAGATAAGACAATGGGGCAAGTATTTCAAGACAGCAGAAGTGTCTTGGCTGAAGTGATGAACAATGAAATCTAAGCTAGACAAGGAAAACATAACCCAAACCCCACCCAACCCATTGCCATCAAGTCAATTTCAACTCACAGAGACCCTGTAGTACAAAGTACAACTACCCCATAGAGTTTCCAAGGCTGTATATATTTTATGGAAGCACACTGTACAGAAAGACCACATCTTTCTGTAGAGTGGCTTGTGGGGTTGAACCTGATCTTTTGGTTAGCAGCCTAGTGCTTTAACCACTCTGCCACCAGGGCTCTTAAGCTGAACAAGGAAGGGTGAAGATATGAAGGTCTGAGGAATAGGGGAATCTGTGGATTATAGCATAGTGCCTAAGGCATTTGACTGCTAAGCAGAAGGCTGGCAGTTCAAACCCACCAGCCACTCTTCGGAAGGAAGGTTGGGCAATCTACTTCTGTACTGATACCGCCTTGGAAACCCAAGGAAGGTTCGCTATGAGTTGGATCCAACTCAGTGGCATTACATCTGGTTTTTTGGTTTTTGGATTACGTTGTTGTTGTTATTATGTGCCGTTGAGTCAGACCCGACTCATAGCGACCCCTCCTTGGGTTTCCGAGGCAGTATCACTACGGAAGTAGATTGCCCCATCTTCCTTCTGAGGAGTGGCTGGTGGGTTTGAACCACCAGCCTTCTGGTTAGCAGTCAAGTGCTTTAGGCACAATGCTATCAGAGCTCCTTTTTGGATTATACCAATGTTTATCAAACTTTAATGGTTAAGAATCACTTGGGAAGGGCCCTGATCCTGCAATTCTCCAATAGGTCTGGGGTGAAAACCAGAATCTGTATTTTCAACAGTGATTCTCATTGATTCTGATATGAGTGCCTTTGACATTTTTTTCTTTTTTCTTTTTTTTAATAGTGGATTTGAAATTCTAGTGAGTTTAAAAGAAGTGAGATTTTGAGAGAAGCTGAGAGGGGCAGGGAATGAGCGACAAGAGCAAGGGCTGGAAGGATAGGTGGTTACAGTATGAGCTGACTTTTTAACCCTAAAGGTAAACAACCTGGAATGATGAAAGGTTTAAGGTATGCTCAAAGGAGTGGGTAGATGAAGTGGAGGAGGCTGCTGAGCATCATGAGAGGGGAGGAGGTCAAGGTATGGAAAATTTAGGTAAACCATGTGGAGCTTGAAGTCTCCTCAAATGATGCTTCTACTTGCGAAAGAGAACCCAACATTAGCAAAGTAAAGCCACTGGTAAATGAAAGGGTAGACAAAGCAAAGACGTAGGGCAGAGGTGGGGTTTAGAAGTTTTTACAAAATGGTGAAGTGAAATTGGTTAACATTAAATTGAGTGTTTATTGTTGGCCATGTTTTACATATATTAGTCCATTTAATCCTGATAAACAACCATATGAAGTTGGTGCTATGTTTATGTTCCTTTTATGATGAGGGAAACAAGGATTGACAGGCACCTCAAAGTTCTTATCTCCTGTAGTATAATGATCTTCTAAAAATGGTAATGGAAGGTGTTTAAATATGTATCAGCTGAAAAAAATATCAGGACCCTTGAATACTGTTAAGAGCAGGGTTAACTTCTTTAGAAAAACAATGGAAAATTTGTTTGAATTCCATTTGTAGTGAAATACTTGTTTTTCAATATCCAGCAGGTGGCAGCACTAAATAACAATGCTGTATGAGTCATCTAATAAAATTAATGCAGTCTTCATACATCAAAACTTCTGGTTTTTCCATGCTTTGATGATTTCTTCAGCAGCATCCAGTGTACTATCTTTCTGTAAATTAATATAATAATCATTGTTACATATCAAAATAAATTCAAGATGAAGCAAAGATTTAAATAAAAAAATACCGCAATACTAATAAGTGAAGATTTAAGTGAGTATCTGTTTTAAGGAGAAAAAAAGTTTTCAAAGTGAAAATGGAAAGGCAGAGCCACCAAAAAGGAAACAATCAAATTAATATATACTTACAGAAACAAGCCAAAAAGTACAGAGAGCTTACCTTGAAAAATAATACTTATCTGCTCCACCCCTCCCAAGCTCTGGTAAGCATATTGCCTAAGGCACTCGACTGCTAACCAGAAGTCTGGCAGTTCAAACCCACCAATCACTCCTCAGAAGGAAGATGGGGCGATCTACTTTTGTAGTGATACTGCCTCGGAAACCGAGGCATCACTATGAGTTAGGTCCGACTCGAGGGCACATAACAACAACAACAACCACCCCTCCCAACTCTTCCGATACACCTTCCATCCCCCAAGACAACCTTCTATTGGCAATTTCTGATTTTAGTTCTAGTGGTTACCACCCAAATCTAATATGCTTATGCATCTCTTTCTTTCTTTATAAACTTCAGACACTATCCACCATTCTTTGCTCTAAATAAGGAAAATTTATTTAATTCACACTACCTTGTCCCCTCCTATCAAGTTTTGGTTATACTAGTATCAATAATAATTTATTTCTCTTTTGAATAAGGATGAAATGAATGTTGTTGTTGTTAGGTGCTGTCAAGTTGGTTCTGATTCATAGTGACCTAATAAACAACAGAATGAAATGTTGTCCAGTTCTGTGCCATCCTCACAATCAGGGCTATGTTGGAGTTCACTGTTGCAGTCATTGTGTCAATCCATCTCATGGAGGGTTGTGTTAGGCTGGGTTCTCTAGAGAAGCAAAACCAGTGAAACTTTATATATCTATCTCTCTCTATATCTATGTATCAAGAAAATGGCTCACATGGTTGTAGAGGCTGACAAATCCCCAGTCCATGGGTCAGATACCAGGCAGAGGCTTCTCCTGACTTACATAGATAAATCCAAGCTTGGCATGTCATATGGTGGGCTGTTGGCTCATGGGTTGTGAAGGCTGACAAATTAAAGATTAACAGGTAAGACAGCAGGCTGCTGGCTCACAGACTTGGAGGCCAATGAATCCCAAGATCAGCAGGTAAGAGAGTAGGTTGCTGGCGCAGAGGCTGCAGAGGCTGATGATTCCCAAGATCAGCAGGCAATATGGCAGTCTATTGGCTCAAGTCCCAAGAACTGGAAGTCAGATGATGATAAGCCAGATGCAGGGTCCAGAGTGAGCAAAAAAGCTATGAGCTTTTGCCAGAATGTCTGCATAAATTGGATACAGAGCACACCCCGAGAAAACTCCCCGTATGACTGATTGGCTGATCACATCAGATCACATCATGGAAGTGATTACATCACAAAATGGAAGATAACTACATCATAACAAAACTGCCAAATCATATTATACATTATTATATAACACCATTATAAAACTGCCAAACTATATCATCACATTAACTACCAAACTAATGAGAATCATAGACCAGCTTAGTTGACATATAACCCTAACCACCAAAGAGTCTTTCTCCTTTTTGCTGACCCTCTACTTTATCAAGCATGATGTTCTCCTCCAGGGACTGTTGCTCCTTATAACATGTCAAAAGCATGTCATATGGAAGATGGCAGAATAGGCAGACAGCTACACAGACCCTCTTCAACAAAGAAAAG
>NW_006921739.1:8116896-8119846 GCF_000298275.1 Orycteropus afer afer
CTCCCGGTGACTAAGCACAAGCCTGCCCGTGCCAGCACTAATGGCAAAGTCTATTTACAACAGAACAAAACACTGCCCTGGCCTGCCCCATCCACACAGTCCTTGTTATGTTTGATCCCCTCAGTGCAGCCACTATGTCAATCCATCTCATAGAGGATCTTTCCCTTTTTTGCTCACCCTCCACTTTATAAAGCATGACATCTCTCTTCAAGGAATGGTCCCTCCTGACAACATGACCAAGGTAGGTGAGATGAACTCTGGCCATTGTTGCTTCTAAGAAGCATTATGGCTGTGCTTCTTCCAGGACAGATTTGTTCATTCTTCAGGTGGCCCATGGTATTTTCAGTATTCTTCATCAACACCACAATTCAAAGGCATCAATTCCTGTTCCATCAATAGAATAGATCATCAACTGTTTATATGAAAGTTCAAGTTGAAGCTGAAGACAATTAAAAGAAGTCCATGAGAGCCAAAATATGACCTTGATTATATCCCTCCTGAATTTAGAGACCATCTAAAGAATAGATTTGATATACTGAACAATGACCAAAAATCAGAAGAACTGTGGGGTGGGATGATATCAAAAATATCATCCATGAAGAAAGCAAAAGGTCATTAAAAAGACAGGAAAGGAAGAAAAGACCAAAGTGGATGTCAGAAGAGACTTTGAAACTTGACCTTGAGCAGAGAGTAGCTAAAGCAAGTGGAAGAATTGACAGGATAAAAGAGCTGAACAGAAGATTTCAAAGGGCAGCTCAAGAAGACAAAATCAATTATTATAAGGAAATGTGCAAAGACCTGGAGTTAGAAAACTAAAAGGGAAGAACATACTCAGCATCTCTCAAGCTGAAAGAACTGAGGAAAAAAGTTAAGTTTCGAATTGCAGTACTGGAAAGATTCCATGGGCAGTACGTTGAATGATGCAGGAAACATCAGAAAAAGATGGAAGGAATACAGAGAATCACTATACTGAAAGAACTGGTAGATCATCATCCACTCCAGGAGGTGGCATATGATCAAGAACCAATGGTACTGAAGGAAGAAGTCGAAGCCACACTGAAGGAACTGGCGAAAAACAAGGCTCCAGGAGTTGACAGAACCTACTGAGATGTTTCAACAAACAGATGAGGTGCTGTAAGCACTCACTCTGCTATGCCAAGAGGTTTGGAAGACAGCCACCCGGCCAACTGACTGGAAGAGATCCATATTTGTAATCATTCCAAAAAAAAAAAAAAAAAAAAGTGAAGCTTTTCTCCATTTATTGTGATGTTGCTTATTGGTCCAATTGTGAGGATTTTTGTTTTCTTTATGTGGAGGTATAATCCATACTGAAGATTTTCATAGATCAGAAGACTTAATATTAAGATATCAATACTACCCAAAGAGATCTACAGATCTAATACAATCACTGTTAATAGAACAGCTTTTTTTGCAGAATCAGTCTTGGATCTTTATCAGTAAGTGCTTCAAATCCTCTTCACTTTCAGCAATATGTCATCTGCATATTGGACTTTGTTAATGAGTCTTTCTCTAATTCTGATGCCACACTCTTCATAAATTGAGCTTCTTGGATTTTGCGCAGCATACAGATTGAATAAGTAATGGTGAGAGGATACAACCCTGATGCACACCTTTTCTGATTTTAAACCATGTATTATCTCCTTGTTCTGTTCAAATGACTGCCTCTTGGTTTGTATACAGGTTCTGCATGAGCACAATTAAGTGTTCTGGAATTCCCATTCTTTGTAATGTTATACAACACCAAGAGCATGAGGAAAAGGAAAAATAGATAAATTTGACTTCACCAAAATAAAGTGATTTCACGCATCAAAGGGCATTATTAAGAAAGTGAAACAACAACATACAGAATGGGAGAAAATATTTGTAAATCATCTATCTGATAAGAGTTTAATATCCTGAGTATATAAAGAACTCCTACAACTCAAAAGGACAAGCAACCCAATTTAAAAGATGGATAAAGGACTTGAGTACATCTCTCTCCAAAGAAAATACACAAATAGCCAATAAGCACATGAAAAAATATTGAACCTCATTAGACATTAGGGAAGTACAAATCAAAATCACAATGAGATACCATTTCACTCCCACTAAGATGGTTAGTATCAAAAAATAAAAAAATAACAAGTATTGGTGAGGCTGTGGAGAAATTAGAACCAACGTAAAATGGTCTGCCCTTGTGAAAAGAGTTTGGCATTTCCTCATACTATACACACAATTACCATATGACCCAGCAATTCCACTCCTAGGGTAGAATCGAAAGCAGGAACACAGATACTTGTGTAACAATGCTGACTGCAGCACTATTCACAAAAGCCAATGGGTAGAAACAACCAGTGTCCATCAACAGATGAATGAATAAACAAAATGTAATATATTTCGTTAAGAATGATTAACCCTGACATATACCTTGTAATATATCCTTACAATGGAGTATTATTCAGCCATAAAGAGAAATGACGTTCTGATACATGCCACAACATGGACAAACCTTAAAAACCTTATACTAAGTGAAATAAGCAAGATACAGACAGACACATATTATATGATTCCACTTAATATGAAATATCTAGAATATACACAGACAAAAGTGTATAGAGACAAAAGTAGATTAGTGGCTACCAGGGCAGAGGGATAGTACTTGGGTTCTGTTTGAATGTGAAAAAGTTCTGGAAATATATAGTGCTGATAGTTGTACAACAGTGTGCACGTAATTAATAGCATTGCATTGCCTACTTAAAAATGGTTAAAATGGCAAATTTTATGCTTAAAAAAGAAGTTTCAGATGAGAATGTTCACCAGAAAAATAGTTCCATAGAATAAAAAAAATTGTGGTATTTTTCATGCAAAATGTTAAAGATAGGATTAAAAAAAAGCTCAAGGAATTAAAAAGATGAAATGGAAACTGCCTGAGCTTGAGTAAGAAATCGTA
>NW_006921739.1:8120481-8128141 GCF_000298275.1 Orycteropus afer afer
ACTAAAATCATAATGAAATACTGTTTTATCTATTAGAATTGAAATAACTAAAAAATTCCATAAATACTCCCATACATTGAGAGCTGGAGAATAATTTGTAGTAAGTACTGTAATTAATTTGGGACTCCAACAAAATGTAAATGCACATATGCTTTTGCCCAACAAATCACTTCTAGGCATTGCTCCTGTGATTTACTTGCACATTCTGAATGACTGTGTTCAAGGATTTTCACTGAAGTACTGTGTGCAGTAGCAAAAGATTGTAAACAACCAAAATAATTAACAGTAGGGGGCTACTTAAATAATTATGGCTTATTCACATCAATAAAAGAATGAAGCAGCTCTACACTGGGTAATAAATCATAATCTAAAAGCAAGGAGCAGAATAGTTTACATAGAATGCTATTATTTGTATAAGAAGGGAAAAATATATACAGATAGATACATGCTTACAAATGGCTAGACTATCTCCCAGAGATAGATACTAAACTCTTGAGTGTTGCTTTTGGAAAAACTGAGTAGCTATGGAGACAGGTGGGAGACTGACTGACATTTTCTAAAAAATTCTAAATGTACACCTATGTTCATTGCAGCACAATTCACTATAGCAAAGAGATAGAAACAACCTAAACACCCATCAACGGATGAGTGGATAACCAAATTATGGTACATTCACACAATGGAATACTATGCTACATTAAAGAACAATGAAGGATACGAGAATCACCTCACAGTGTGGATGAGCCCGGAGGATATTATGCTGAGTGAAATAAGTCAATCACAGAAGGACAAATATTGTATGAGTCCATTACTGTAAAAAGACAAGGAAGGGGATAATTTCAGGCTAGTTGGGGGCCACATGCTGAGGTGGGTAAGGGGAGGGTGGTATGGAAAGAGTCTGTGACCACCATGATAACATTAGGGAAAGGAAGGACACCAAATTGTGTACATAAGATATAGATGTCAGAGGATAATACCAGTATATCCACAATACTGCATTACTATTAACACTAAACACCAGGCTACAGATAAACACACAAACATCTGAGAAGATCAGATGGGGGTCAGTGAACAGGATTATACTCTAGACCAAGGATAGATTCAGTTGAGGCTAATCTTGCATAGATACCAGTGATACAAAATACCCACAATCCTTACAGAAACAACAGAAGACAGACGTAGAGCAATCCCTCACAGCCAGCCAGACACTATGGGAGAGAGATCCAATGGATCTACCGACTCAGAACAATAGTACTGGGGGACACCAAACTCTATTGGCACAATAAAATACATAAAAATCTTGTGCCATAAACTACACGGGTGAGGAGCGACTAGGGTCTTAAAAGCTTTCAAGCAGCCATCTAAGATGCAGCTAATGGCCTTCTAGCATCAGAAGCGAAGAAGAGTGTAATAACTAACTAACTAACTAAATAAAATAATAATAATAATAAAAAAAATCCAAGGACATTTGGAAGCAGTTGGCCCTAGGACATGATGGACATCGAGACCAGAAGAACTAGATGGTGCCAGGCTACCAATGGCAACCACTTGGCAAAGGATCAAAACTGGAGATACTGGATACAGTGGGAGGAAAAACGTGGAACAAAATCCAAAAACACAATAATGGCCAGAATTACTGTTGGATGGACTCTGGTGGAATCCCCAATACTATGTCCCTGTGATACACTTCAGGCCTACAATAAAACTCACTCCCAGAGGCTGGCTTTTAGCCCAATAGTACATAAGATATACACGCAGACCACTCAAGCCAGGATGACACATCCACATATTCTATGGAGATGCATCCCTTGGAGCAATCGACCACAGGGCACCAGAGGGGCAACATTCGCATGGAGGAAATGCAGGACACACACGAGTGCATAATTATGAGGGGCATGGGGGAGGGCGGGGTCATTGGGCAGGGAGGGAAGGAGAGGGGGTTAGGATTGGGGATGGTAACTGGGGAGTGAAACCAAATGAACACGAAATTTTGAATGTAAAACAAACTCTGATCTGTAAACTTGCACCTAAAGCAAAAAAAAAAAAAAAAGTCCCAGTAGAAAAATTTTAAGAACTTTTTTTTTCCCTGAATGATTTCATAAATTACGAAATTGTTTACTCTAAATATTTTGGTGTGTATTCTCCACAAACAAGGATATTCTCCTACATAACCACAATATAAACAACAAATATGGTTTGTTAGCATTGATATATTATTTCATCTAATCCTCAGAACCAATTCAAGTTTCAACAATTGTCCCAATAATGTCTTTTATAGCAAATAAATACACAAAGGCCAGAATCATTCAAATTCATCAATCTATCAATAAAACAATCCAGGCCATTTCTCTTTCAAGGCTGTTTGCCATTTTCTCACAATTGGATTCAGGCTGTGTATCTTTGACATACACATATCACAGAAGAGATGCTGTGTTATCCTTGAGTCCTATCAGGTGGCACATGATTTCAATCTGTGCAATTACTATTGATGTTCACTTTGATTACTTAAAGTCTGCCTGCCAGGTTTCTGTAAGGTTGTACTTTTTTCCTTGATAAATAATAAATATTTCATGGCAGGCATTGTGATACAATGAAAATTTTCCACTTCTCATCAGATTTTCATTTATTTATCCATATCAGTAAGGACTTATGGATTCCTATTGTCATTCAGTGGGTTAACCAAACCAAACCACACTGCCATCGAGTTGATTCCGACTCATAGCAACACCCTTTGGGTTTCCGAGGCAGTAAATCTTTATGCAAGTAGAATGCTCAGTCTTCCTTCCATGGAATGGCTGGTGGGTTTGAATTGCCAACCTTCTGGTTAGCAGTCAAATGCCTTAGGCACTATGCCACCAGAGCTCCTTATTCAGTAGGTTATAACTGACTTAACATTTGTTGTTATTATTATTTATTTTGATGCTTTTATTGTCCCAAATTTGGTCACTAGGAACCCCTTGAAGCTGACTTCTGTTTCCTCTGGTATATCCCCATGATTCTTAAAGCACTTCCTTACCTTTTAGAGTAACAAGATGACCAGACTCATCTTGTCATTCCATTGGAAATCAGCCATTTCCAATGAGTTCTTGTTCCTTTTTGTGGAGAACAATATTTAGAAACCAAGATTTGGGTGTTAGGAGTTGGCTAAGTTTCCTAGAACTTCCATAATAGCCCTTTGCTCAGGTCCACCTAATAATGGCCTTTGGACTAAAACATTTTGGTAAAGATGGAAGAGAAAGAAAAATAATAAGAAAAGGAAACTTAATTTTTACCATTTCCTCTTCTGTTTTGGCCCTCTAGTGCTACTCTCACAAAAAATACCACAAGTGGATGGCTTTAACAAACAGGGATTTATTCTCTTATGGTGCAGGAGACTAGAAGTCCAAGTTCAAAGTTCTAAGCTCTAGGGCCTGGGTCAAGACTCCTTGACCTTGGGCTTCAGGTCTGTCTCTTGCTCCTGAGGCTGACAACCCCAAGATTGATAAGTAAAATGGCACAGTCCCAAAATTATCAAGCAACATGGCAGGCCACTAGTTCAAGTCCAGAAACAGTCTCAAGATTGGCAGATAACAATGCAGGCCACTGAGGTAAAGACTTGGCCAAATGCAGGATCCAGATGTGCCAAGAAGCTGAGAAACCTTTCTCAAATCTGCTTCTTATATACAGGAAGCAGACCACATCCCTGTGATGGTTATGTTTTTATGTCAACTTGGCTAGACCTGGTTGAGTGGCTGGGCAGCTGGATGTAGTATTCTTCATGATGAGACTGGCAATCAACTCCATGGTGGAATCTACTGGGAGCAGTTGAGTACCTGCTTTTGGTTATGTGGTCTGTTTCCTGTATATAAGGAGAAGCTTTGAGAATGGTCTCTAGCCTATGGCACGCTTGGACCCTGCACGTAGCCGTGTTGTTGCTCAGCAGCCTTCTATGCTCTGCCGACCTTGGGACTTACAATGGACTTAAGTTAATGGCCTGCTGTGTGGTTTGGTAACATCGGGACTGTGCCTTTTGACTTGTCAACCTTGGGGTTTCTCAGCCTCAGCAGCCAGTAGCTGTCTGAGTGAAGAAATGCCTCTCACTCCAGTGGGCCAGGAGCAGGAGGCAGAGCTGGACCCTGAGGTTGAGGGGCTTTCACCCAGCCCCTAGAGCTTGGCACTTTGAACTTGGACTTAAAGCCTCCAAATTTTAAGAACTCCTGTTTGTTAAGGCCATCCCATTTGTGGTATATTTCTTGTCAGAGTAGTACCAGGTAACCAGAACCATCCCTAAGGCAGCTACTCAGCTGCTCCAGTAGATTCCACCACGGAGTTGATGACCAGACTCATCATGGGGAGTAACTACATCCAGCTGCCCAGCCAAGGTGATACATAATCTTAAGTACCACATCTTCCACTTCTTTCTAATTTTATACCAAAGAACACAGCCTTCAGCCGACTTGATGGCACCTAACAATATTCATGAACACAAGATGTCTTTCTATTTATTTAAATTTCTTTCAGCTTTTTTGTAGCTTTCAGTGTACAAGTCTTTCACCTTCTTCATTAAATTTATACATAGGTGCTATATTCTTTCAGATTGTCTTATAAATCAACTGTTTCCTTCATTTCCTTTCAGATAGTCATTGCAGTGTATAGAAACCAACTAATTGATCTCGTACCCTCTAATTCTGCTGAATTTGGTTAGTAGCTCTAGTCCTTTTATGTGGAAATTTTGAGATTTTCTAGGTATAGAATCATGTTGTCTGCAAATAGAGGAATAGAGATAGTTTTACTTATTTTCCAGTTTGGATGCCTTTTACTTCTTTCCTGCTAGTTGCTCTAGCTTGATCTTCCAAAAAATGTTGGGTAGCAGTGGTGAGGGTGGGCATCCTTGTCTTCCTCCTGATTTTAGGGGGAACATTTTCAGTCTTTGACAGAGCGGAGCAGTGCCAGGGAACCAGGTAAGGGGAAGGACCCAGGCCCCACCCCCAATAGGCAGGAAAGCGGAGGAAAGAGAACTCAGGGGGACGACAGAGAGAGCAGCACCAGGGATCCAGGTAAGGGGAGGGTGGAGAGGTTTTGAACAACTGAGGGAGACACACTTGTCTGTCAGTTTGTCATACTGTGGTGGTTTGCGTATTGCTATGAGACTTGAGAATGTGCCATCAGTGTTTCAAATGTCAGCAGGGGTTCACATGGTGCACAGGTTTCTATGCAGCTCACAGACTGAGACAGACGAGGAAATAGGAACAGACCATCCACTTCTCACAGAACTGGCCAGGGAAAACCTTATGAATAGCGGAGAAACACTGTCTGATACATTACCGTGCAACTTTATGAATAGCCCGGGAACATTATCTGATACAGTGCAGGAAAACGAGTCCCTTAGGTCAGAAGGCTCTCAAAATATGACTGGGAAAGAGCTGCATCATCAAAGTAGAACCAACTTTACTGATATGGATAAAGTAAAGCTTTCAAGACCTCCATTTACTGATCTGGCATGGCTCAAATTGAGAAATAGCTGCAAACATCCATTAATAATAGGAAAATGGAATGTACGAAGTATGAATCTAGGAAAACGAAGTTGTCAAAAATGAAATGGAATGCATAAAGGTTGATATCCTAGGCATTGTTGTTGTTATTGCTGTTTGCCATCAAGTCGGCCCCAACTCATAGCTGAAATGACAGGTTTTGGTCATTTTCAATCAGACAACCATATGATCTAATATGCTGGTAATGACAATTTGAAGAAGAATGGTGTGGCATTCATTATCACAAAGGATGTTTCAAGATCTGTCCTGAAGTACAGTGCTGTCAGTGATAGGATAATATCCATATGCCTACAAGGAAGACCAGTTAATATGACTATTTTTCAAATTTATGCACCAACCACCAAAGCCAAAGATGAGGATATTGAAGATTTTTATCAACTTCTGCAGTCTGAAATTGACCGAATGTGCAATCAAGATGTGTTATCACTGGTGACTGGAATGCAAAAGTTGGAAACAAAGAATCACCAGTAGTTGGAAAATTTGGCCTTGGTGACAGAAATAACATTGGAGATCGCATGATAGAATTTTGCAAGACCAATGACTTATTCATTGCAAACACATTTTTTCAACAACACAAATGGCAGCTATACACATGGACTTCACCACATAAACTACACAGGAATCAGACTGACTACATCTGTGGCAAGAGACGATATCTTCAGCCAAAACAAGGCCAGAAGTTGATTGTGTAACAGACCATCAACTGCTCATATGCAAGTTCAACTTGAAGCTGAAGACAAAACAAGTCCATGAGAGCCAAAATATGATCTTCAATATATCTCTCCTAAATTTAGAGACCATCTAAAGAACAGATTTGATGCACTGAACACCAATGACTGAACACAAGAAGAATTGTGGGATGACATAAAAAACGTCATCCATGAAGAAAGCAAGAGGTCACTAAAAAGATGGGAAAAGAAGACCAAAATGGATGTCAGAAGAAACTCTGAAACTTGCCCTTGAGCGGAGAGTAGCTAAAGCAAATGGAAGAAATGACAAGATAAAAGAGATGAATAGAAGATTTCAAAATGCAGCTTGAGAAGACAAAGCCAATTACTATAATGAAATGTGCAAAGACCTGGAGTTAGAAAACCAAAAGGGAGGAACACGCTCGGCATTTCTCAAGCTGAAAGAACTGAGGAAAACATTTAAGTCTCGAGTTGCAATACTGAAAGATTCTATAGGCAAAATATTGAATGATGCAGGAAGCATCAAAAGAAGATGGAAAGAATACACAGAGTCACTGTTCCAAAAACAACTGGTTGATGTTCATCCATTTCAGGATCAGGAGATTTGGAAGACTGCTACCTGGCCAACTGACTGGAAGAGATCCATATTTGTACCCATTCCAAAGAAAGGTGGTCCCACAGAATGTGGAAATTATTGAACAGTATCATTAATATTGCATGCAAGTAAAATCATACTAAAAATAAGTAAAAAATCGTTGCAGCAGTGTATTGACAGAGAACTTCCAGAGGTGCAAACTGGATTCAGAAGAGGACGTGGAACAAGGGATATCATTGCTGATGTCAGATGGATCTCAAAGCAAGGAATATCAGAAAGATGTTTACTTGTGTTTTATTGACTATGCAAAGGCATTCAATTGTGTGGATCATAACAAATTATGGGTAACATTGAGAAGAACAGGAATTCCAGGACACTTAATTGTACTCATGAGGAACCTGTGCATAGACCAGGGGGGCAGTTCTTTGAACACAAAAAGGGCACACTGCACGGTTTAAAATTAAGAAGGAAGTGTGTCAGGGTTATATCCTTTCACCATACTTATTCAATCTATATGTTAAGCAAATAATCTGAGAAGGTGGACTATATGAAGAAGAACATGGCATCAAGATTGGAGGAAGAATCACTAACAACCTGTGATATGTTGATGACCCAACTCTGTTTGTGAGTATGACTTGAAGCACTTACTGGTGAAGATTGAAGAATACAGTCTGCAGTATGGATTACATCTTAATATAAAGAGAACAAAAATCCTCACAACTGGACCTATAAGCAGTATCACAACAAATGGAGAAAAGATTGAAGTTGTCAAAGACTTCACATTGTTTGGTTCTACAATCAATGCCAATGGAAGCAGCAGTCAGGACATCAGATGATGTATAGCA
>NW_006921739.1:8147658-8155897 GCF_000298275.1 Orycteropus afer afer
AATTAAGAAAAAAAGAAAAGAAAAAAAAATGGGCAAGGGACATGAACAGACACTTCACTAAAGAACATATACAGGCAGCCAACAAACACATGAGGAAATGCTCACGATCATTAGTCATTAGAGAGATACAAATCAAAACAATGAAATTTCATCTCACCCCAGCAATAATAGCAAAGTTCAACAAGAAAGAAATTAACAAATGCTGGCAAGATTGTGGAGAGATGCCAACTCTCATACACAGCTGGAGAGGCTGCAAAATTGTACAACCATTATGGAAAATGCCATGGTGTTTCCTTAAAAAACTGAAAACAGAAATACCATTTGATCCAGCAATTTCATTACTAGGAATATATCCTAAAGAGGTGAGAGACAGGACACGAACAGACATATGCACACCCATGTTCATCACAGCACAGTTCGCAAAGAGATGGAAACAACGTAAATGCCCATCAACAGATGAATGTATAACCAAACTAAGGTACAATCACACCATGTAATACTATGCAACATTAAAGAATAATGAAGAATACATGAATCATGTCATAATGTGGATTAATTTGTAGAATATTATGCTGAATGAAATAATGTCAGTTACAGAAGGACAAATATTGTATGAGCTCATTATTGTGAAAAGTCAAGGAAAGGTTTACTTAGGGAAGGAAATTGACTTTATTGGTTATTGGGGATGGAAGGGAAAGGGAGGAAAAATTTCAGACTAGTTGGGGGTTACATGTTGATTTGCATGAGGGGAGGGACAGTATGGAAGGAGTCTGTGACCAGCATGATGACACTGGGGAAAGGAAGGACACTGAAACGTGCACACAAGATACCAACAAAAGAGGCAAATACTATTACATGCACAATACTGCATTACCACTAACAGCAAACACCAGGCTACAGATAAATGTATAGACAGGTAAGAAGATCAAGTGGAGGTAAGCGAAGAGGAATATACCCTATTCTAAGGGTAGATTTAGCTGAAGATAATCTTGCATATGCACTTCTGCTACAAAATTAGCCACATACATTATAGAAGCATCAGAAGACAGAGTAACTTCTCAGAGACAATCAAACACCTTGAGAGAGAGAATCACTGGGTCTGTGGACTCAGGACCATAGTCTTGGGGGACATTATGCTCAATTGGCACAACATAGTACATAAAAATCTTGTTCTACAACCTACTTTGGTGAGTAGTGACTGGGGTCTCAAAAGCTTTCAAGTGGCCATCTAAGATGCAACTCCTCTCATCTGAGCAAAGAAGAGTAAAGAAAATCAAAGTCATCTGGAAACAATTAGTCCAAAGATAAGATGGAACACAAGGACCTCAGCCTTCACAACCCCGAGATCAGAAGAACCAGAAGATGGTGCCCAGCTACCAATGCCAAATGCATGGAAAAGGATCAAAACTGGACATACTGAATAGAGTGGGAGAAAAACTGTAGAACAAAATTTTACAACACAAGAATGACCAGAATTACTGGTCAGATAGAAACTGGTGGAATCCCTGACACTCTGGCCTCAGGTTGCCCTTTGGTCCTAGAAGTGGACTTATTTCCATGGATTGGCTCTCAGCCCAACAGCAGAAATACCTACATACAGAACGTCTACCCCAGGGCTATGGACCCACCTACTGTAGGGAGATGCACCCCTTAGATCAATCAGTTATGAGACATGAGAGGGGCAGCATTCACATAGAGGGAAGGCTGGACAGACAGGAATGTGTAGATAAAAAGGGCACAGGGAGGGGGTAGTCACAGGGAGGGGAGGGGAGGAGAGTTTTTTTGTGGTTGGGGATGGTAATCAGGACCATGAAATCAAATGAGCATGACCTGTTGAATGTAAAACAAATTTGCTTCATAAATTTGCACCCAAAGCACACTTTTTTTTAAAAGAATTAAAAGGTATATATATAAAGTGTTAAAGAGCAAAGATATCACTTTAAAAACTAAGGTGCACCTAACACAAACCATGGTATTTCAATCACCTCATATGCAAAAGCTGGACAATAAATAAGGAAGATGAAATAAGAATAGATGCCTTTGAAATGTGGTGTTGGTGAAGAATACTGAAAGTACCATGGACTGTCAGAAGAATGAACAAATCTGTCCTGGAAGAAGTACAGCAGAATGCTCCTCAGAAGCAAGAATAGCTAGCCTTTGTCTCACTGACTTTGGTGATGTTTTCAGAAGGGACCAGTTCCTGGAGAAGGCTATCATGCTTGGCAAAGTGGAGCGTCAGCGAAAAAGGAGAAGACCCTCAACCAGATGGACTGATAGAGTGGCTGTGATGGGATCAAGCACAGTAAGAATTCTGAGGATGACGCAGGATCAGGTAGTGTTTCGTTCTGTTGTGCACTGGATCACAATGAGTCAGAGGTGACTCGGCTGCACCTAACAACAACAGCAACAACAACAACAACAACATTTCAAGTAACTAAACTTTTACATTGTTAGGTTGCTAATATTCATATTATATTCTGGACAAGTCTTCTAAAGTTTGCCCAATAGACTGTCTCTAAAAGTTGAAAATAAAGTTTACTTTATATGACTAAGTTTAGGTAAGTGAGTTGGCACAGAGTGTGTCTTGATCACAGTAAGACTGTTTTTAGTAAGAATAAAAACTTAAAAACATGTTCTAAAAACTTTTTTTATTACAGGTCTGCCAGTGAATTGTCTCAGCTTCATTTTTATTTTCCTGGCTATACAACTCTAGGTTGAATATATATATATATATGTTGTTGTATTGTTGTTAGGTGCCTTGGACTCAGCTTTGACTCACAGTGACCCCATGTACAAGAACAAAACACTGCCTGGTCCTGTGCCATCCTCACAATCCTTGCTATGCTTGAGCCCATCACTGTGCCAATTCATCTCATTGAGGGTCTTCCCCTTCCCCGCTGACCTTCTACTTTACCAAGCATGATATCCTTCTTCCAGGAGTGGTCCCTTCTGACAACATGGCCAAAGTGGGTGTGATGAAGTCTGGCCATTGTGGCTTCCAAGGAGCATTTTGGCTGCACTTCTTCCAGGATAGACATTTGTTTTTCTGGCATTTTCAGTATTCTACTGGTATTTTCAGTATTCTTTTGTCAACACCACAATTCAAAGGCACGAAAGATGGGGCAATCTACCTCCCTAGTGATATCGCCTTGGAAACCCAAGGAAGGGTCGCTATGAGTTGGGTAGACTCCAGGGCACATATCAACAACACAAGAAGTCTTCTTTGGTCTTCCTAATTCATTATTCAGCTTTCACATGCATATGAGGCAACTGAAAATACAATGGCTTGGTTTAGGCTCACATTACTTTTTAACACTTTAAAGAAGTCTTTTGCAGCAGCTTTTCCCAGTGCAATACAATGTCTGATTTCCTGACTGCAGCTTCCATGGGTGTTGACTATGGATCCAAGTAAAATGATATCCCTGACAACTTCAATCTTTTCTCCATTTATTGTGATGTTGCTTATTAGTCCAGTCATGAGGATTTTCGTATTCTTTTACGTTGAGGTCTAATCCATATTGAAGACTGCAGTCTTTGATTTTCATCAGTAAGTGCTTCAAGTCATCTTCACTTCCAGTAAGCAAGGTTGTGTCATCTGCATACCGCAGGTTGTTAATTAGTCTTCTTCCAATCCTGATGCCGCATTCTTCTTATGGTCCAGCTCCTGGGATTATTTGCTCAGCATACAGATTGAAAAGTATGGTGAAAGGATACAACACTGATTTTAACCATGTAGTATCCCCTTGCTCTGTTTGAACGACAGCCTCCTGGTCTATGTACAGGTTCCTCATGGGCACAATTGAGTGCTCTGGAATTCCCATTCTTCACAATGTTATCCATTGCTTGTCATGATCCACACAATCGAATGCCTTTGCATAGTCAATGAAACACAGGTAGACATCTGGTGTTCTTTGCTTTCAGCTAAGATCTACCTGACATCAGCAATGATATTAATCATTCCATGTCCTCTTCTGAATCCAGCTTGCATTTCAGAAAGTTCCCTGTCAATACACTGCTGCAACTGTTTTTGAATTATCTTCAGCAAGATTTTACTTACATATGATATTAATGATATTGCTTGATAATTTCCACATTCTGTTGGATCACCTTTCTTTGTAATGGGTACACATATTGATCTCTGTCAGTTGGGCAGGTAGCTATCTTCCAAATTTCTTGGCATAAATAAGGAAGCACCTCCAGTGCTGCATCCCTTTGCTGAAACATCTCCATGGGTATTCTATCAATTCCTGAAGCCTTAATTTTTTGCCAGTTCTTTCAGTGCAGCCTGGACTTCTTCCTTTAACACCATCGGTTCTTGATCTTGATCTGAAATAGTCGGACATCAACCAATATTTTTGATACAGGGACTTTGTATATTACTTCCATCTTTTGATGCTTCCTGCATTGTTCAATATTTTGCCCATAGAATCCTTCAATATTGCAACTTGAGGGTTGAATTTTTTCTTCAGTTCTTTCAGCTTGTGAAACACCGAGCATGTTCTTACCTTTTGGTTTTCTTACTTTAGGCCTCTGCACATTCATTATAATACTGTCTTCTCAAGCTGCCCTTTGAAATCTTCTGTTTAGTTCTTTTATTTCAGTGTTTCTTACATTCATTTTAAGTACTTTACATTCAAGAGCAAGTTTCAGGGTCTCTTCTAACATTCATTTCTCCCTTTCTTGTCTTTTTAATGACAGTTTGCTTTCTTCACATATGATGTTCTTGATGTCATCCTACAACTTGTCTGGTCTTTGGTCACTGGTGTTCAATGTGTCAAATCTATTCTTCAGATGGTCTCTAAATTCAGGTGGGATAAAAATCAAGATTGTATTTTGGCTCTCGTGGACTTGTTTTAATTTTCTTTAGCTTCAACATGAACTTGCATATGAGCAACTGAAAGTCTGTTCCACAGTCAGCTCCTGGCCTTGTTTTGACTGATGATACTGAAATTCTCTACTGCCTTTTTGCACAGATGTAGTCGATCTAATTTTTGTGTATTCCATTTGGGGAGGTCTACATGTATCGCCACTGTTTATGTTGTTGAAAAAAGGTATTGCAATGAATAAGTTGTTGGTCTTGCAAAATTCTATCATGTGATCTCTGCCATCATTTCTATCACTAAGGCCACAATTTCCAAATACTGATGATACATCACTTGTAAGACATCACTCCATTGTATTCTGGCCTCCACTGCTGTATCAAGAACTGAGTTATCATTTGCATCTCTGTCTTATGTAGGCTGTGTGTAGTTTTCTTTGGCTACTTTTAAGATTTCTTCTTTTATCTTTTGACTATGATATGCCTAGCATGGTTTTCTTTGTATCAGTCTTGTTAGGAACTTTATTAGATCTGTAAGCTGACGTTTTTCACTAAAAATGGGAAAATAAAATTTTCCCGTCACATTCCCCCTCTTTCTGGTATTCCAATTATATGCATGTTTAAACCACTTGATACTGGCTCATAGATCTCCAAGGCTCTATTAATTCTGCAAAACTGATACTTCTCTTTTTTTAATTTGGATAATTTCTATGGATCTGTATTAAAATCAACCTTTTTTCTGATATATTCAATCATCTGTTAAGTCACACATATTTTTCATATCAGATGTTACAATTTTAAATTCTAGAATTCTATTTGGTTCACTTTTATAGTTTTAATCCCTCTGTTGTTCACTCATTTGTGACCATATTTTCCTTTACTCTCTTGAACATATTTATAATAGATGCCTTAAAGTCTTTGTGTGTTGATCTCTATATCTAAGTCACCATGGAGTCTATTTTTTTTCTTTATTATATATAACATTTTCTTGTTTCTTTGTATGTCTAGTCATTTTTTTTATTATATTTTAGTGTGATTGCTACATGGTAAGAAACCTGGATTATGTTGTCTTCTTTCAAAGAGTATTGAATTTTGTTTTGGTAGGCATTTAAAATCATGGCAGCAAAATTTGAAAATTGCATGTGAGCACTTCATTCCTAACCATAGAAAAAAGCTGGTGCTTTATAAATGAGAAGGAAGGATATTATAAATTTATTTTGAGTAGAACAGGGACTTACTTTAATGAAGCAAAACCGCACAAATTTCTCAAACTGTAATTTGGCCTCTGAGTTACAAAATGCTGAAACAGGAATGGCTGACAGTTTCTGCAAAATAAATATGGATTTATATGAGGAAAACTATTTACACTTCAAATATTAATTTTAAGATCAAAAAGGTTAGAAAATACACAGATGCTTTTAAATATTCATAGCAATTTTCAAAATGAAAAATGTTTTTAAATCCCCCACATAACCACCAGTGGAATATCATATAACAGAACTACAGTTAACATTTTTCAAAGCATTTCAGCAGGTTTCCTTCATAAATCAACTATAAACTACAACATAGTATTGCAAAATGCAATAAACATTACCTTATTTTTAGTCATCCATTTCACAAATTTATAGTCGTAAGGTTCACTGCTCTTCATCTCAGAGAGGTCTGCATCTAAAACATCAGTAAAAATTAGATAGCTTATACATTATATCTGAGGCAAGATGTATTTGATTTAAGTCTACTAATATTCAAATATTTTCTCCTGATTTAAACCAAGTTAGTTTAGATTATTCTAAGTAGATATTCACAGAATCTGCTGGAGTCTCATATTACGTAGTATGGTAGAAAGTGAAGAATTCACAGATTAATATTCTAAGGGAGTACTTAAACATTGGGTTGTTCACGCTTGTGTATACAACTCTTAGCATGGGAAGAAAGTAAGAAAAGAGAAGGGAAAAGGAGTGAAGACTAAGGTGTGTCTGACCCAATCCATGGTCTTTTCAGTAGCTTTATATGGATGTGAGAGCTGGACAATGAATAAGGAAGACTGCAGAAGAATTGATGGATTTGAATTGTGGTATTGTTGAGAAATCTTCAATGTACTATGGACTGCTAGAAGAACAAACAAGTCTGTCTTGGAGACAGTATGGCTGGGATGTTCCTTAGAAGCGAGAATTGCTAACTTCATCTCTCATTTGGTCACGTTGTCAGAAGGGACCAGTCCATGAAGAAGGATATTATGCTGCGTAAAGTAGAAGGTTGGTGAAAAGGGGAAAACCCTCAGTGAGATGGACTGACACATGGCTGTGATGATGGGCTCAAGTATAGCCATGACTGTGAAGATGGTACGAACCAGGCAGTGTTTCATTCTGCTGTACAAAGGGTTGCTATGAGTTGAAACTGATGGCTCGTAACAACAATATGATCATTACTGAGACAATAACACCTTAATATACTATAGATTATTCATTAGTAAGAATTATATCTAAATAGCCATTCACTAGATTGTGGGCTCCATGGTGATAAAAATAACTCTTTTGCAATTTATTGTTTCCCCACTCCTAATTCAGGGTCTAACACATAAGTAATGAAAAGAGTATTTGTTGAATAAATTATATTATTATGCAGTAAAAAAAGCAAAAGCTGGAACCTCTCGAAGAAGCAAACACAAATGTTTTCCACAAAACAAGCAACAGAAAAGTGGAAAGACTATTACCCTGTCAAAGGCAGAAAACTTGTGAGACCTGGAAAAACAAGGCAGTCCCAATGAGTTCTGGTTTTCACAGGTTTTACTGTACTATTTAATATACATGTAACATATAAAACCAAAACATTAAACTCACTGCCGTTGAGTCAGATCCGACTCATAGCAACCCCACCTTGGGTTTCCAGGCGGTTCACTATGGAAGTAGATTGCTCAACTTTCCTTCCAAGGTGGGTTTGAACTGCTAGCCTTCTGGTTAGCAATCAAATGCCTTAGGCACTCTGCCACCAGAGCTCCCACATGTAACATGTATATTACATATTATTCATATTTTTATAAAGGGAGAATGTCTGTTTAGAGCTTCCAAATGATATTGTTTGCTTCATGTTTCAATATGCAAGTAGTCCTCAACTTAGGATGTATTCGTGTTTCAGTGAATGGGACTTAACTCTACTTTTTTTTATTTTAAATTTTTTTGTACATCTTACTGTTAGTAATATGTACTACATACAATATTGCAGCACCAAATTTACTGATGTTATTATTCTCATGCCAACCCCCAAAGAAAAGATCAGATTTATAAAGATACTGAATAAAAAGCAATGATAATGAAAACAAAAAATTGAAGCATTCTACTTAAATCAAGACTCACTTACCACACAGTCATCAGAACAGAACGCTGTCCATAAGTCAGGAGCTTCTGTATTATACCATATATA